>NC_137684.1:15181044-15198544 GCF_963989245.1 Nansenia antarctica | reverse complement strand
TCACACTTTTATTTATCAAATGAGTTGCAAAATGAATAGAAAATATAGTCTAGACATTGACATGGATAGAAATAATGATTTTTATTTGAAATAATAATTTTGTCCTTCAAACTTTGCTTTCGTCAAAGAATGCTCCCTTTGCAGCAATTACAGCATTGCAGACCTTTGGCATTCTAGCGGTTAATTTGTTGAGGTAATCTGAAGAAATTTCACCCCACGCTTCCTGAAGCACCTCCCACAAGTTGGATTGGCTTGATGGGCACTTCTTGCGTACCATACGGTCAAGCTGCTCCCACAACAGCTCAATGGGGTTGAGATCTGGTGACTCCGCTGGCCACTCCATTACAGACAGAATACTAGCTGCCTGCTTCTTCCCTAAATAGTTCTTGCATAATTTGGAGGTGTGCTTTGGGTCATTGTCCTGTGGTAGGAGGAAATTGGCTCCAATCAAGCGCTGTCCACAGGGTATGGCATGGCGTTGCAAAATTTAGTGATAGTCTTCCTTATTCAAAATCCTTTTTACCATGTACAAATCTCCCACATTACCAGCACCAAAGCAGCCCCAGACCATCACATTACCTCCACCATGCTTGACAGATGGCGTCAGGCACTCTTCCAGCATCTTTTCACTTGTTCTGCGTCTCACAAATGTTCTTCTGTGTGATTAAAACACCTCAAACTTCGATTTGTTTGTCCATAACACTTTTTTCCAATCTTCCTCTGTCCAATGTCTGTGTTCTTTTGCCCATATTAATCTTTTCCTTTTATTGGCCAGTCTCAGATATGGCTTTTTCTTTGCCACTCTGCCTAGAAGGCCAGCATCCCAGAGTCGCCTCTTCACTGTAGACGTTGACACTGGCGTTTTGCGGGTACCATTTAATGAAGCTGCCAGTTCAGGACCTGTGAGGCGTCTATTTCTCAAACTAGAGACTCTAATGTAATTGTTTTCTTGCTCAGTTGTGCACCGGGGCCTCCCACTTCTCTTTCTACTCTGGTTAGAGCCTGTTTGTGCTGTTCTCTGAAGGGACTAGTACACACCGTTGTAGGAAATGTTCAGTTTCTTGGCAATTTCTCACATGGAATAGCCTTCATTTCTAAGAACAAGAATAGACTGTCGAGTTTCATATGAAAGTTCTCTTTTTCTGGCCATTTTGAGAGTATAATTGAACCCACAAATGTGACGCTCCAGATACTCAACTAGCTCAAAGGAAGGCCATTTGTATAGCTTCTCTAACCAGCAAAACCGTTTTCAGCTGTGCTAACGTAATTGCACAAGGGTTTTCAAGGTTTTTCTAATCATCCATTAGCTTTTTAACGCGATTAGCAAACACAATGTACCATTAGAACACTGGAGTGACGGTTGCTGGAAATGGGCCTCTACACACACACCTATGTAGATATTCCATTAAAAAACAGATGTTTGCAGCTAGAATAGTCATTTTCCACATTAACAATGTGTAGAGTGGGGGCGCTTAGGTGGTGTAGCGGGTTAAGCGTCGACCATTTAACCGCAGGGTCCCCGGTTCGAATCCGGCCGGGGACATATCCTGCATGTCATCCCTCCTCTCTCTCTCACCCATCCTTCCTGTCATAATCTATACTGTACTGTCAATAAAAATGAAAAATATGAGTGGGACTGCCCCATTCAGAAAAGACAACTATAAAAAATGTAAGAGTGTATTTCTGATTAATTTAATGTTATCTTCATTGAAAAAAACTGTGCTTTTCTTTCAAAAATAAGGAAATTTCTAAGTGACCCCAAACTTTTGAATGGTAGTGTATAATACATTATTATATATACATATATATATATATATATATATACATTATTATATATACATATATACACATTATTATATATATACATATATATATATATATATACATTATTATATATACATATATATACATTATTATATACATATATATACAAACATACATTATTATATATACACATTATTATATATACATATATATATACATTATTATATATACATATACAGTATATACATATGCACATTATTATATATACATATATATACATTATAATATACATATATATATATATATATATACACACACACTAGAGCAGCGGTTCCCAACCTTTTTGAATCTCTAAAGTATTCGCAGCCCACACACACACAGGCATTTTACGCACCCCACTACATTTTTGGGGTGACTCGTCATTATTCTCTTATTCTTATTGGATATTTCATATGCATCATCATACAATCATCATACATACAGTGCAGTAGGCCTAGTAGTAGTCACCTAGTAGTAGTCACCTGAGCTGTTTGCCATGTCAAAATGTGAATGAGGGTAAAGTGATAAATGTATTGCAGTATACAGTTGTGATAATAGTGTAAGCTGTATGTACAGTAAGTTGTTATTGTTCTTATAATTATAATAATAATAAGTTGTATTATATGATATGACATTTTTTTTTATTAAAACGTTTTTAAATTTATTTTTATTTTTGTTTTCATGATTTGGCGGCCCACTAGCAGTACCTTCGCGGACCACCAGAGGGCCACGGCCCATAGGTTGGGAATCGCTGCACTAGAGGTAGGAGAGGAGAGAGGAGCATCAGGTGTGTTTATTTACCAGTTGTTCTTGGGATGGCATCCACAGAAAGAGATGTTCTTCATCTGGAAGGTGTGACTACATCTGTCAAACTGATGGAGAGAGAGACAGAGGGACAGAGAGAGACAGAGAGAGACAGAGGGACAGAGAGACAGAGAGAGACAGAGAGAGACAGAGAGACAGAGAGAGACAGAGAGACAGAGAGAGACATACTTTTATCCTCAAAGCTCTTGACCGCTCACTTGCAGACTGTTCTCCAGCTCACAGACTCAACCTTTACCCTCATCCCCTTTCCTCTCCTCCACCCCTTCTCTTACACTCGTGCTATATCATACTATACTATATCATATCATACTATACTATATCATACTATACTATATCATATTATACTATATCATACTATACTATCATACTATACTACATCATACTATACTATATCATACTATACTATATCATACTATACTACATCATACTATACTATATCATACTATACTATATCATACTATACTATACTATAGTATAGTATGATATAGTATAGTATGATAGTATGATATAGTATAGTATGATATAGTATAGTATGATAGTATGATATAGTATAGTATGATAGTATGATATAGTATAGTATGATATAGTATAGTATGATATAGTATAGTATGATATAGTATAGTATAGTATGATAGTATGATATAGTATAGTATGATGTAGTATAGTATGATAGTATGATATAGTATAGTATGGTGCTATACACCCCTCCACCTCCTCCCCCCCTCCCCCCCTCCACCGCTCACCTCATCCAGGGTGTCGTACTCGTCCTCCAGACTCATCACCAGTTTGACCCCCTGCTGGCTGATCTCCAGCTCACACAGGGAGGGAGGCCGCACGTGCACTGTCCTCTTCCTCGCTATCGCAATCTGAGAGAGAGAGAGAGACTAAGGGGTTAGAGTAGAATATGTTACTTGTCAGCACAGCCCTGTGTGTGTGTGTGTGTGTGTGTGTGTGTGGGGGGGTGTGGGTGTGCGTGCATTACTCCCCTAGCCATGCATTGAAACCTGTGGAATAGCAGTAGTAGGAATATCATTATTCTGTTTGTGTTCTGTGTGTTTTGTGCGTGTGTGTGTGTGTGTGTGCGGGCATGCATCGTGTGTGTGTGTGTGTGTGTGTACCTTCTGCATGGCAGCACAGAGGATGCCGTTGCCTTGGTGATAGGGAACCTCCACAGAGCCCAGGAACTGAACGCTGTAGCTCTCCATCCACGCAGGGTTCCTCCTCACGCCTGCAGGAGGAACACACACAGGAAGTGACATCAGACAGGAGGAACACACACAGGAAGTGACTGGGGCCGACGCCCTGGCCAAGTACCACCAGGCAGCAGAAGACCTAGCCCTGGTGTTCCAGCAAAGCTCCCTGGAGCTCAACACCAGCAAAACTAAGGAGCTGTGCTTTGGGAACAGGGAGAAGGCAGACTGTCACCACCTCTTCCAACCCCTCAGCATCAACGGCCAGCTGGTTGAACAGGTATAGTCCTTCAAGTACCTGGGGACAGAGATTGACATCTCTCTGTCCTTCTCCCAGCATACTGACTCAATTTACAAAAAGGCCCAGCAGCGCCTCCACCTGCTGAGGAAGCTCAGGGCTTTTAACGTCAGCAAGGACATTTTAACCCTGGTTTACAAATCACTCATTGAATCCATTCTCACCTTCAATAACACATCCTGGTACAACTCCCTCACTGTCAAACACAAAACCAAACTCTCCCGTATAGTCAATCAGGCAAGTAAAATCATCGGCTCACCTCAAACTCTCCTGTCTGAAATCTACAACCGGTCACTAATCAGGAAAGCCACACAAATCACACAGGACCCCTTTCACCCCCTCCACCAATCATTTCAGCCACTTCCATCAGGCCGCCGTTATAGAACTCCACTGGCCCGGAAAAACACATACAAAATAATTCATTCCCACTGCAAACACCGCCCTGAACATTTTAAAATAGGAAGCACACTGTTTTTCTTTTAAACCACAACATTTAAAAAAAAAAATCATAATACTGTTTTTCTTACTATTATTTTTAAATTACGACTTTTTAAATAGGCACTACATTTTATAAACACTGTTATATCTGTCTGTTTTTACTGTATGTATGTGACCTATGTGTGTTTTTAATGTGGATACCGTATTCATGAACTGCACAAAGCCTGTCAAAGGAGAATTTCTGTCACTGTGACAGACAATAAAGCAATCTTGAATCTTGAATCTTGAATCTTATCAGACAGTCAACTTTACACACCGACCAAAATCATGCTTGATTGGAGAGAAATAACCATAACTTATAAAAATAAACTATAAACACTCAGAATAATACAAACATGTAGAATAATACAAACATGTAGAATAATACAAACATGTAGGTCTCCCTCTCACCCGTCTGCTCCTTGGGTTGACCTATGACCTCGTGGGCGTAGAAGGCAGGGAAGATTCCTCTCTCGCCCGTCCGCATGTTGTAGCCTCGGTACCAGTAGTCGTCCTCCTCCTCCTCCACCATCAGAGGGTCGTCCACGTCCAGCTCCACCTCGTCTGCATGTCTGGGGATGAACCTGCAGGGGGCAGCAGAGAGCTTGATAAAGAGTCAGGGTGGGGGGGGGGGGGGGGGGGGGGGGGGCCTATGTCAGGAGGAGACATCTGCCGGGGTTTCAGGTTCCTCCCAAAGGAACAGATAGGTAAATGATATTAGGGAGGGGCGATTCAGTCTCCGAAGAAGGGGGAGTACAAGGGAGAACACACACACAAACACACACACATACACACACACACGCAAGCACACACACACACGCAAGCACACGCACACGCACACACACACACACACACACACACACTGAGACACAGGTGGTGGACAGTGTGTGATTATTGGTCCCCCTGCGACAACACTATAGGAAAAGCTAAAGCTACAACACCTGACTCCCTCCCTATCATCAACTGTGAGTCATCAGGATTTAACCCCCCCCCCCCCTCATGGCTTACACGTTTAACCTCCACCCCCCTCTTACAGAATATCATGTTTCAATCAGTAGCTCAGACAAAGAGCAGCAGACAAACCACATAGGAGGAGAGTTACACTGGACTCCTGTCATTAACCATCATTGTTCATTGTTAATTGTGTTTCATATTTCTTTAACGCGTCGCTATACCCGCACATGATGTCATCTATGACATCATCTATGACATCACTCACCTGTAGACCGCCCTGTGTGTCTGGTCTCTCTCCTCTCCATTGATTGTACAGGAAAACATCCCAAAGGACTCCGTACCTGAACACATAACACACACACACAACACACACACACACACACACACACACACACACACACACATAACACACAAACACAGAGGTACTGTAGATATGTACTGTGTGCTTTTCAACTTGACACATTTGGGGAACATTGTCATAGCCCTGAGGACCTTACTGAAAAAGAAAAGAATGCTAACTTATTATTATTATTATTATTATTATTATTATTTACTTATTATCTGTCCAGAGTTTAGTGTAATTAAATCCCAACAACCCTATCTAGAAAAAAACTGTTACAGATGCATTGACGACAAAACAAAACCAACATGGCTGGGGGGAAGAAGGGCCTTAGAATGTAGACATTAGAATGCAGACATTAGAATGCAGACATTAGAATGTAGACATTAGAATGTAGACATTAGAATGTAGACATTAGAATGCAGACATTAGAATGTAGACATTAGAATGTAGACATTAGAATGCAGACATTAGAATGTAGACATTAGAATGCAGACATTAGAATGTAGACATTAGAATGCAGACATTGGAATGTAGACATTAGAATGCAGACATTAGAATGTAGACATTAGAATGCAGACATTAGAATGCAGACATTAGAATGTAGACATTAGAATGCAGACATTAGAATGTAGACATTAGAATGCAGACATTAGAATGTAGACATTAGAATGTAGACATGTAGACATTAGAATGCAGACATTAGAATGCAGACATTAGAATGCAGACATTAGAATGTAGACATTAGAATGCAGACATTAGAATGTAGACATTAGAATGTAGACATTAGAATGCAGACATTAGAATGTAGACATTAGAATGCAGACATTAGAATGCATGAAAGAAGGGCCTCCACAGAGGAGGTTTATGAAGCAGGGAAGCCAAACCCGCAAGGAAGCTGTAAGGCCCACCCCCTTGCTAACTCCTCGGACCACCACCACCGCCACATGGAACGTCAGGACCATGTTTGAGTCAGGGAAGACAGTCCAGGTAGCACAGGAGATGAGAAATTACAACATCTCTCTCCTGGGACTGTGTGAGACAAGATGGCTACAAGCAGGGCATATGAGTTTATCATCAGGGGAGATGGTGCTCTACTCCGGGCACACTGAAGATGGTGCCCCCCACACAGAAGGAGTTGCCCTCATGCGGGCTCCAGAGGCACAGCGCTCCCTCATTGGTTGGGAACCGGTGAACTCAAGAATCATCACCGCCCAATTTGCCACTCAGAAAGAGAACATCAAGCTGAATATCATTCAGTGCTACGCTCCGACCAACGATGCCATGGAGGAAAAGAAAGACGACTTCTACGACCAGCTGCAGGGGGTGCTGGACAGACTCAGAGCAAAGGATATCACTATTCTCATGGGTGACTTCAATGCCAAGACCGGAGCTGACAACAATGGCTATGAAGACATCATGGGTACACACAGGCTGGGCCAGATGAATGAGAATGGTGAAAGGTTTGCAGACCTGTGCTCCCTTAACCAGCTGGTCATAGGAGGCAGCATCTTCCCACATAAGCAAATCCACAAGGCCACGTGGAGATCTCCAGACCATGTTACAGAGAACCAAATAGACCACGCATCAGTCGAAAGTTCAGAGGTGAAGAAAAGGTGAAGAAAAGTATTAGAAAGGACAAAAGGGCCTACATAGACAACCTGGCCCAACAAGCAGAAACAGCGGCAGCACAGGGAAACATGAAAGACCTCTACATGATCACCAAGAAGCTAGCAGGCAAGCTCCATCAGACAGACAAGCCAGTGAAGGATAAACAGGGAAACCCAATTTCAACCGCTCAGGACCAGCGGAGAAGATGGGCCGAACACTTCAAAGAAGTCCTGAATCAACCTGTCCCAGTAGAAAGACCAGACATACCACCAGCAGACACAGTTTTATCAATAAACTGTGAGAAACCCAGCAAGGCAGAGATTTCGAAGGCTATCAAGACATTGAAGTCAGGAAAAGCTGCAGGGCCGGATGGAATACCAGCAGAGGCAATGAAGGCTGACCTAACAACCACCACTGACATGCTCCACAGCCTCTTCACCAAAGTCTGGGAGGAAGAGAAGGTACCTGAGAACTGGAGGGAGGGAGTTATCATCAAAATACCAAAAAAAGGAGACCTCACCAGCTGTAACAACTACATGCTCCTCTCTGTACCAGGCAAAATCCTGAACAGAATTCTACTGGAGAGAATGAAAACAGCAGTTGATCCCCTGCTCCGATACCAGCAGGCAGGCTTCTGGAGTAATAGATCCTGTACTGACCAGATCGCCACCTTATGCATCATAGTAGAGCAATCAATAGAATGGAACTCCTCCCTATACATCAACTTCATCAACTATGAAAAGGCATTTGATAGTGTGGACAGAGAGACCCTGTGGAAGCTAATGAGGCACTACAGTGTCCCGGAGAAGATCACCTCCCTGGTCCAGAACACCTACCAGGGAATGTCCTGCAGGGTCTTACATGCAGGCCAGATGTCAGACAGTTTTGAGGTCAAGTCTGGAGTTCGACAGGGATGTCTACTGTCGCCCTTCCTGTTTCTTCTCGTTATGGACTGGATAATGAAGACCACCACAGCAGGAAGGAAGAACGGCATACAGTGGACACTCTGGTCTCACAACTGGATGACCTGGATTTTGCTGATGATCTGGCCCTCCTGTCACACAGCCATAATCACATGCAGGACAAGACCACCCAGCTAGCAACAACATCCCTTCGAGCAGGCCTTAGGATAAACAAGGAGAAGACAAAACTGATGAGGATTAACACCCTGACCACCATCCCTGTCACCATAGACGACAGACCCATCAAAGAAGTCGACTCCTTCACCTACCTTGGCAGTATTATCGATAAACAAGGTGGCACAGACAGCGATGTCACTGCCAGGGTAGGCAAAGCCAGAGCAGCCTTCATTATCCTGAAGAACATCTGGGCCTCAAGGGAAATAGCAACACCAACGAAGGTGCGCATCTTCAACTCCAACGTCAAAAGTGTCCTTCTCTACGGTGCGGAGACGTGGAGAAGGACAAAAAAGAAGATCCAGAAGATCCAGACATTCATTAACAGCTGTCTGAGGCGCATCTTCAGAATCAGGTGGCCGGACAAAATCAGCAACAAGGAGCTGTGGCAGAGAGGGAGCCAGGAGCCAGTAGAGAGCTGTGGCAGAGAGGGAGCCAGGAGCCAGTAGAGAGCTGTGGCAGAGAGGGAGCCAGGAGATCCGGAGAAGGAAGTGGAGATGGATTGGCCACACCTTACGTAAGCCAGCAGATACCACCACACGCCAGGCCCTGACATGGAACCCCCAGGGGAAGCGGAAGAGGGGAAGGCCCAAAAACAGCTGGAGGCGACGGGACACGGAGGCAGAGCTGAAAAGACATGGTACCAGCTGGGGAGAGACGGAGAAGATAGCCCAAAGCCGTGCTGGATGGAGAAGAGTCGTCAATGGCCTATGTGCTTCACTGGGAGTTAAGGGCCTAAGTAAGTAAGTAATTATTGCAATGCGAGTACAAGTACCAGACAACACAATGCAGTAAAAAATGTATGTCAGTAGCAGGATTCAAACCCACACCTCAAAGGAGAGTGCAACCTGAACACAGCCCCTAATACCATTCTGCCATCATGATGATCTAATATGTGACACAGTCTGATCATTTGGTCCGCATGGTGGCAGCCAATCAAAATGTTCAGACTTTTATTTTGAAACACGGAGCTACGTTTCAACGGTGTTGAGAATCACGACACAAACTCGGTAGTCAAGCCAGAATACTGCAACAACGCAATGGATTAGGTGAGTAATCCCCACTGCTACCTAGTTAGCTAGAACACTGCTTTACATTGTTAGCAGGCTCACAAAACAAGCTGTGTTAGTTGACTAGTGATGTGTCATTGATTTTCAACAAGGCGGAAATGTATTCACATGCCGGAATAATGTTAATGAAATGGCTTGAGTCTTAAGTCACAGTCGACGTTAAGTGTAACCAGGCTTTTTCAATTAAGTGCTGCTTTATTTAGCGACATTTATGAAATACCCCCCTCGATGGTGACCCTGTATCAGAAGGCTTCATAAGCAGCTAATGTAAACTCATGGCAACTGACTTTTACTGTGATAGGACACAGCACTGTAATGTAGATCTAATTATGAAGTTGTTTGTTGTTGTTGTTGTTGTTGTTGTTGTTGGTGGTGGTGGTAATGACTCACTGGAGGAGCGGGAGGTGCTGTTGACGAACACGTTGAGGAACTTCTTGGAGAACGGGATGTCTGCCTCCGGGGAGGAGTCCTCTGAGGAGCTGAGGAGTTCTGGCCGCACGCCGATGTCCCTCCTGTACCCCTCCTCTCCCGTCTCCAGGGGGTCGTCGTCACACAGCGTAGACAGCTCACTGTCGTCACTCAAAACAGACGTGCATCTGAGAAGGTAACAACTCTGACGCGTTAGAAATGTGACAACATATCGCTCATAATGTTGTTACTAGAGTAATAACAGTGTTATTATTATAACAAGGAGAAACTTGAATGTAAAGTGTTACCCAAATGTTTGTTCCTACAGAGCGCAGTTTAGTTTGACACTTTGCACCATTATTCATCCATTCATTCATTCATCCTTCCATCCCTACCTCCTGAGGCTGACCAGCTCCAGTGTGGTATTCTCATCTACTACCAGTGTGTACTTCATAGAGTCATACGCCAATCCATTATCATCCGGCAACGTCCGCAGAGCCTGCAGGGGGACCTCCCTCTCACACAGAGCCTGCAGGGGGACGTCCCTCTCACACAGAGCCTGCAGGGGGACGTCCCTCTCACACAGAGGCCGGTCCTGGTCTTGGAGCTCACGCACACTCTCGTCGATGGGGGGGGAGCTGTCCAGATACAGGTCACTCCCCCCATAGGACGACTGCTTCCGCAGATCCCCCAGGAATGGTGATGCATCTTCCTCCTCCTCTTCCTCCTCCTCTTCCTCCTCCTCCTCTTCATCGTTGTCTGTTGAGTAGGTGAGACTGAAGCAGCGATTGGTCTGGGCTGTGGGGATGTCCAGGGTCAGGCTGTGTTTGACCTCTTTGATGCGCTCCAGAGAGTCTGTGGAACGTCCTGTGGTCTTGGCCTCCGTCTCACGACCCTCGTCTTTGTCGCTGGCCACACTCTCGCTCAGACTGGGAGAGTCCAGCTCCTTCCTTCCCTCTATCATCATCAGGTCGTTGTCAGGCTCTGTGGCCTTCTCCTCCTCAGCCTGCTGCCTGGTATTTTTGGCTGATTTGGGGGCGGAGTTGTGAGTGATGTGGGTGCGGTTAGACTCTGTAGGTCCCTTGGCCTTGTTGCCATGGCGTTCCATATAACCCGGAGTAACGCTGTCACCAGCAGGGTTGCTTCTGGACAGATTGGGACTGAACCTCTCATTACTCTTCCCTGCATCCCCGTTGGGAAGCTCTGCGTTCTTCTCTCTCTCCTCTCTCTCCTCTCTCTCGTTCCCCTTCCCTCTCAGGCCCTTGCCCTCTTTCTCCTCATCTTCCTCTGTTCCCTCCTTCGCTGTTTTCTGCTCTTGTTCCTCTGCCGCTTCGGTAAACGCGTCCGTCTCGATGTCGGAGGAGGGCGAGATGGTGTCGGAGACAGACACCGACCTCTTAAAGCAATCCTCCGGGCAGCTGATCGGGTAAGAGCCCTCTGACATCATCTTGTTGACCAGGTTGCTAAGCAGCCAGGGCGAGTCTGAATTCTCGCTCAGCTCGTCTTCGCTCTCAGACTCAGACTCCCCCTCGCTGTTTCCGTCGTAGTCGTCTGCGTGGGGCATGATCCTGGGGCCTACCGGCAGGTAGAAGGATCGCTTGAAGCTCTCCAGACTGTGGTCCGGCTCGATCTGCAGGACCATCTGCCTGGAGAGGCTGTCCTCACACTGCTGGGCCGGCGGGAGCGTCTCGTCTGGGTCGGCCTGGTGCTCGCACGCTAGGTCATCATCCACGCTCTGGAGGCCCATCAGAGCCTGGTCGTCATCGTAGGGTATCAGGGGGAGGATGGGAGAGTCAAGAGGGGAGGGGGTCGCCATGGTGGGCGAGGGTAAGGGGGACGGTGAAGGTAAGAGTGAGCACTCTTTGATAGGGTCGGGCTGTCCTAGAAGCAGAGAAGCCTTCAAGCCTACAATCCCGCTGTCTTGTTCCAGCTCTGTGTCCGGCTCCAGCTCCTGGTCGGAGGTGGGTGAGCTCGCCTCCTCGATGGAGTTGGTGAGGTGGGATGAGCGTCCGCTGCTGCTCTCGTCGCTGGTCAGGTCCAGCTCCGTCTCTGAGATGGAGGAGATCATGTTGGAGACCAGCGGACCCCCACAGGCGAACGCCGCCTCCAGCTCACCCTCTATGTCTGAGTCTGACCCTGGAGAGCTCAAGTCCTGGTCAGGATCAGAAGTCGCATAGCAGCGCTTTGCATTCATGTCTGCGATTCCCGGGTCTGAGGACGGAGAGGTGGAGTCGTTGGCCGTGGCGTCGTTGGATGCAGCTGGAGACTCTGAGCTCTGGAACGGCTCCAGAGTGTCCGAGCGGCTGGACGACATGTAGCTGGAGAAGGAGGCGAGTTCGGACGGCTCGATGGAAGGGAACTCCACATACACTGAGCTCTGGTTCTCTTTGCAAACCATGTCATAGGTCTCCTTACACATGAACTCCACGTCGAAGTCTTTCTCCAGCTCCTCGTCAGACAGCGGGGTGTCAGCGCCGTTGTTACTCCCGATAGGAGCGGTGGAGGACAGGCAGCGGCTGGTACCGTCCGGGTCGTTCTCCAGCTCCGGGTCAAACCCAGACTCAGCTGTGACGGTGTAGGTGTCGTTGGCACAGCGGGACTGGGAGGACCGTGACCGTTTGTGGTTGTGATCGCTGTTGAGGTCGTGGTCAACCTCAGTGTCGGAGCATTGGGAGTGCTCATCCGCAGAGGGAACTCTGGAGGTCAGAGTGGAGGGGTCAATGTTGGGGTCAACGACCTCGCCAGAGCAGGGGTGAGACTTGTGCTGACCAAAGGACCCTGTTAGAGGGAGGATATGAGAGGGAGGAGGATGGAGTGAGAACCAGGGAGGAGGGCGATTGAGAGGGGAAAGAAGGGATGGGACAAAAGAGAGATTGGAGATGCAAGGGGCAGAGGAAGTAATTAATGAAAAGGAGAGATGGAGAAAGGATGAAGAGAAAAATGGGCCAGAGTGGGTGCAGAGATAGATAAAAGTGGGTGAAATAAATAGGAGTGGAGGGGGAGAGAGAGGGAGGGAGGGAGTGGAGGGGGAGAGAGAGGGAGAGAAGAAAAGAGAGATCAGAAACCATTCAGAACCCGTCTAACAGAGTTGAGATGGAGGTGAAAGGAGCCATAGATAAAAAGAATGACCTGAATCCATTTAAGTATTTTCACATTTTCCATTTTTCCACAAATAATAAACTAATTTAATTTCTTGTAACAATGCAATGACCCTGGTGCTCACCAAAAGCAAATCTGCCTCTGACTTTGAGAAACTCTAAATATCTATGGCTCTGCAGGTGAGGACTGGACGACTCCACTTTACTTCACGTCACTACAACCATGTTCATGGGATGACCTCTGAACTCTTGACCTCCAGCTCACTGTCGGCCATTTTGTTACCGTATTCGGGCCTCTCCCGTCTGTTGCCCTCCATGTCGCAGAGGAGGGGCCTGCGAGGGGACTGGGGGTGCCCCCCCTCCCGTGCCTGTTTGGGGGGAGTACCTTTGCTCTGGGACCCTGGTGCCTGGGGGGCCGGCGGGGGGGGCTGGCCCGTCACATGGGGGCCGTCCTCTAGGCAGGAGCGGGTCGGGGACAGACAGCCTAGCAGAACACAACAACATTTATATAGCGCCTTAGCGGACAGACAAAACAGAAAACAAACAAAGCAAAAACTGAAACAATGACTAGGGGCCAAAGGCCTTGGAGAACAGATGGGTTTTGAGGGCTAATTTGAAGGAGTCCAGGGTGGGGGCGTTGCGGATCACTATGGGTATTATATATATCAGGGGTCGGCAACCTATGGCACGCGTGCCAGCAGTGGCACGCGACAGCTTAAACAGTGGCACGCGACAGCTAATCAATAAGTGCGAGAATGGGAGAATGTTTTTTTATTTTTTTATGTTGGCCGCGTTCGTAAATTCGCGCACACTGGGTTCAATGTCACAATGGGACCAAGTAGGATCAGGCCCGTGAATGAGTTCTCTCTTGCCCGCGGGATGATATTTAATTACTATTAAAACCGGCCCGCAGTATTATGTGCCCGCAGCACCATAATACTACAAGTCCCAAGATGCATTGGCGCGTACCGAGTGCCCGCGAGCGAGCGCGACCCCGCGTCTTCTCTTCACTTCAGTACTAGTCATGAGCAGCAGCAGCACAGTGGGAGGCCGAAATATCGCCGTCAATTCCCGAGTGTTCCCGAGTTCACAGTTTGCTGACAAACTCGGCATACTTGCTGCCGAATTCAGGCGGAGATTTTCCGACTTTGAAGCCCAAAAAAGCAGGCTTCAACTGCTCAGCAATCCATTTGCAGTTGACGTGGAAAGTGCACCAGCAAATCTCCAAATGGAGCTGATTGAGCTCCAGTGTAATGACACATTGAAGGCAAAATATGAGTCCGTGGCGCTGCTGAGTTTGCTCGTTTCATCCCCGACACAATGCCTGAGCTGCGCACCCAAGTTGCTCGCACGCCGTCTATGTTTGGCAGCACATACGTGTGTGAACAACTGTTTTCGTTGATGAAACTAAACAAAACATCACATAGGAGTCGTCTTAGTGATGAACATCTGAACTCAATCCTGAGGATTTCCTCAGCTCAGAGCCTGACCCCAAACATTAATGAACTTGTACTCAAGATGAGACACCAAGTATCGGGCTCAGCCTCAGACAAGTGAGCAGAAATAACTTGGACTTGATATTTCTTTGAAGGGAATTATAATTTTTTTCTCCAGTTGAATGGACCCACGGACATGTTGCCTAAGAAATTAATGCAACTGTTTTGCACTTTTGCAAGTTTGCACTAACTTTTCTAATTTTATTATAAAAGTCATTGGTGAGGATCAGAGAAGCACACTGATTTGTTTTTAATGCATGCTGTTTCATTTTTGCATTGATCTTGCCATTGAGCTTTGAATGAAAATTACATTTAGCTGTTTACCTGTAAAAAAAAAAAAACGTTTTCAATTTATTACTGAAAGAGCCTTGAGAAAATATTGCAACTGATTTTATTTATGTTTTACTTAATTTAATGTAATGATTAATGTTAAGTGCAATATAGGCTGTGTTATTGGTATTGGTTCAATATGTGCAATAATTGCGAGTTTTAATAAACATTGAACCAGCCCGGCCCTCCACTTGTACCATTTTTTAATTTTGGCCCCCTGTGTATTTGACTTTGACATGACTGGACTAGAGGCAGTCTCAGGGACGCTCCGGCGCTCTCAGGGCGAATTTACGAATGCAGCCCTAGTCTCTCATCCACTCCACGAGAGCCGTATTCTGGCGCCAATTTTCAAAGTAAAATTCTGAATTCGATTCGATACTTGTATCAATATAACTCAAGTCGTTCAAGGATGAAGCAGACAAGGCCGAATCAATAAGACGTGCTGTGTCAAGGTATGGGAAGCAGGCCAGCACCTTTAAAGCATTTGCCACTGCTAAAAATCACGCAACTGAAGCAAGCTTTCGCATTGCTCATTGCATTGCGAAACGTGGAAAGCCATTCACTGATGGAGAATATATTAAGGAGGCTTTCCTCTGTAGCTCAGATGTTTTGTTTGAAGGCTTATCAAACAAAGACACAATAAAATCAAGAATAAAAGACATCCCAGTGTCAGCCAGAAGTGTGGAACGAAGAATAGGAGAAATGGCAGAAAACGTGAAAGCGCAGCAGACCGCTGGTTTGAAAGATGCGACGGTGATTAGCCTCGCACTTGATGAGAGCGTAGATGTGAATGACATGCCACGTCTGGCTGTCATAGCAAGATACTGTGATTCTGCTGTAAGGGAGGAGCTCTGCTGCCTAAAACCAATGCCAGAAACAACAAAAGGTGAGGACATCGCTAAAGTTCTTATCAAGCATTTTGTGGAGCGAGGGATTGATATTAGCAGGATTTTTGCTGTGATAACAGATGGTGCCCCTGCCATGGTCGGGAAACAGAGGGGAGCGGTTGCATTAATTGTGTGCAACTTAAAGTGACCAAGTACCACCCCCAGATAATGGAGTTGAGCAAAGGAAAACAGGGCCAGGGATCACGACATTGATTGTTAGGACTGTTTACATGGCTTTGCATACATAGCTCTTTGCAACCCAAAAAATATATATGTTTGTTGTGGTTGGAATAAAAGAATAAAATGTAAGTAACAACCAAATAATTATATAAATATAAATTATAATTCATACAAGTAAGACCCTTGTATAATCACCCTCCAGTTAGGCCTACTTATTAAAATGATAACCATAGGGAGCGCAGTTAGCAACTTTGGTAGAAATTGAGCGCTCCAATTTGCTTAAAGTTGTGCTCCGCATCACAAAGTTTAGTTGTCTTAGATGTTATGTTGTTAATTTTGTTCAAGTTTCAGTTAGTTACATTTTTAGGTTTATTTAGCATACATGGCTTTGCATACATAGCTCTTTGCTGAAAATTGTTGTTCATGTTGTGGAATAAAATTGCAGATCTGTTGGTCTGTTTGGTTTGGTTTGATGTCGAGTCATAATTAATGTTGATATTGTGGTTGGCACACTGACTAACAAGAAAATTAAAAAATGGCACTTAATATCAAAAAGGTTGCCTACCCCTGATATATATGATAGGCAAAGGCAAAACATTAAAAAAATGGATGGAAATGACATGGAAATGACAGTAGGTGGGTGTTGAGTATGACTGGTGTTAAGAGTACTAACCCTGAGAAGTAGGGTTGCGTAGGGAATCCTGCCAGCTTCCTTTCTTGGGAGACAGACTGCTGTTGTTGTTCAATGAGTCCTGAAGGGAGAGGGGTGGAGTTTAAAAAAAGCATTAGACTATTAAACTGTGGACATTTGGAACTTGAATGCAGCACCCAGAGTGTTAAAAGCAGCTGTGTGTTCAAGGTAGACATGGTGTGTGACCTGGGAGACAGCAGTGGTGAGGTTGAGGGTGGTAGGCCGGCTCTTCACCGTGCCCAGCGTGGGGGAGGGAGGGGGAGAGGCCGAGGGGGAGGGAGGCGCCTCAGGGTCAACCTCTTCTTCCTCCTCCTCTTCCTCCTCCTCCTCCTCCTCCTCATCCTCATCGTCAATCATCTCAAACTCCTGGAAGTCATCCTGGAAGGAGCAGATTGGGTGGTGCATCTCACTCTTCTCCAGGATCAGGCAGTCCTGATGCAGAGACGGGGCAGGAGGTATAGAGAGGGGAGAGAGGGGAGAGAGGTGTAGGGAGGGGAGAGTGGGGAGAGAGAAAGAGAGAGAGTGAATACATTTACACACTATTGTTACACAGCAAGTCGCTCAATTGTGAATATGTCAGCAGATTTCAATAATATCCTCAAATGCCACAAAGTATGATAGCACTACTTCAATACCCACATCAGGAAAAAGCATGCACGCACGCACACACACACACACACACACACACACACACACACACACACAC
>NC_137684.1:15156044-15178544 GCF_963989245.1 Nansenia antarctica | reverse complement strand
CACAGCTCCTCTCAGAACTACACATCTACACACAGCTCCTCTCAGAACTACACATCGACACACAGCTCCTCTCAGAACTACACAGCTCCTCTCAGAACTACACATCGACACACAGCTCCTCTCAGAACTACACATCTACACACAGCTCCTCTCAGAACTACACAGCTCCTCTCAGAACTACACATCTACACACAGCTCCTCTCAGAACTACACATCTACACACAGCTCCTCTCAGAACTACAAATCTACACACAGCTCCTCTCAGAACTACACATCTACACACAGCTCCTCTCAGAACTACACATCTACACACAGCTCCTCTCAGAACTACACATCTACACACAGCTCCTCTCAGAACTACACATCTACACACAGCTCCTCTCAGAACTACACATCTACACACAGCTCCTCTCAGAACTACCCATTTAATGGAGGCATCAAAGTACCTCCTCCGCCTCCTCCTCCTCTCATCCGCCTCACACAATACTGCTGACACCCTCTGACCCTCCTAACACACCATATGACCCTCCTAACACACCCTCTGACCCTCCTAACACACCCTCTGACCCTCCTAATACACCCTCTGACCCTCCTAACACACCATATGACCCTCCTAACACACCTTCTGACCCTCCTAACACACCAGAGAACATAAATCAACTCCATCACAAGTAGATCAATGACACATGTTTTCTTGCAGTACTTTTTCTTTCACATGATTCTTTTTTGTATGTGACACACGTGTCATGTAACAGTACACATACAGTACACATACAGTACACATACAGTACACATACAATACTCATACAGTACTCATACAGTACACATACAGTACACATACAGTACACATACAGTACACATACAGTACACATACAGTACACATACAATATTAGTGCACTTTTATTATTAAGTAAAGAGAATCCCCTGCTGTTGACATCATCCATGTAAAAGCGTAACCATGGGATCAATAAGAAGGTTCATAGATCTGAGGAGAACAGCAGCAGGGACAGAGGCTCTGCAGCATCAATATGAGCATCGACCCCCCTGGTCTCATGTTCCCAAGGACATCCCATCCCCCCTGCTCAGCCCTGGCTGACCCTCCCTGGGACAGAGCCGCCTTACGCAAGCACAACTGATCTGCTGACTGGGAGGAAAGCAGCGTGATGCTGTGAATTCAGTTTTTCTACCTCTCTCACTGTCTCAAGGATAGGAGCCATAACCACCATCGATATAAACTAGATTAGTCTGCTCGTCTGCAGCCAAAGGCCACAGGACACACAACACACACAGTACTGTACATGATACACAACACACACAGTACTGTACATGATACACAACACACACAGTACTGTACATGATACACACAACACACACAGTACTGTACAGGACACACAACACACACAGTACTGTACATGATACACACAACACACACAGTACTGTACAGGACACACAACACACACAGTACTGTACAGGACACACAACACACACAGTACTGTACATGATACACACAACACACACAGTACTGTACATGATACACACAACACACACAGTACTGTACATGATACACACAACACACACAGTACTGTACATGATACACAACACACACAGTACTGTACAGGATACACAACACACACAGTACTGTACATGATACACACAACACACACAGTACTGTACAGGATACACAACACACACAGTACTGTACATGATACACACAACACACACAGTACTGTACAGGATACACAACACACACAGTACTGTACAGGACACACAACACACACAGTACTGTACATGATACACACAACACACAGTACTGTACATGATACACACACACACAGTACTGTACAGGATACACAACACACACAGTACTGTACATGATACACACAACACACACAGTACTGTACGGGATACACAACACACACAGTACTGTACAGGATACACGACACACACAGTACTGTACAGGACGCACAACACACACACAGTACTGTACAGGACACACAACACACACAGTACTGTACAGGACACACAACACATACAGTACTGTACATGATACACACAACACACACAGTACTGTACATGATACACACAACACACACACAGTACTGTACATGATACACAACACACACAGTACTGTACATGATACACACAACACACACACAGTACTGTACAGGATACACACAACACACACAGTACTGTACATGATACACACAACACACACAGTACTGTACATGATACACAACACACACAGTACTGTACAGGATACACAACACACACAGTACTGTACAGGATACACAACACACACAGTACTGTACATGATACACAACACACACACAGTACTGTACATGATACACACAACACACACAGTACTGTACAGGATACACAACACACACAGTACTGTACAGGATACACAACACACACAGTACTGTACATGATACACACAACACACACAGTACTGTACATGATACACACAACACACACAGTACTGTACAGGATACACACAACACACACAGTACTGTACATGATACACACAACACACACAGTACTGTACAGGATACACAACACACACAGTACTGTACAGGATACACAACACACACAGTACTGTACGGGATACACAACACATACAGTACTGTACGGGACACACAACACACACAGTACTGTACAGGACACACAACACACACAGTACTGTCCTCACAGACTGGATGTTCAGTTCAATGCTGTTTCCATTCTACAGTTGTTCCGTTGACCTTTATTTGAGGTGATTGTGTAGCCTAGGCCTTAGTAGACCAGCTCCTTTAGATAGGCCTGTTAGTAGACCAGCTCCTTTAGATAGGCCTGTTAGTAGACCAGCTCCTTTAGATAGGCCTGTTAGTAGACCAGCTCCTTTAGATAGGCCTGTTAGTAGACCATTAATAATCAAGTCTACTCTAAACAAATGCATGGATGAGCTTTTCAAGGTCTTGTTTGGACATGAAACCTCTCATTCTTGTTTTTCAGGTGACAGTAGGCTGGTTTAGATTTTAAGTTTAGATTGGTGTCTAGAATTACACCAAGATTTCTAACCTGTATATTAGTTTAAAGAGAGAGAATCACGTTTCGATCTTTTGTCAGGTGCACCGAATACAACTATCTCTGTTTTGTCCTTGTTTAGTTGGAAGACGTTTTGTGTCATCCAGGCATTTATTTGTTCAATGAAATTACAGAGATTGTTGATGGGACTATAGTTGTTTGGTGAGAGGGCTATGTAGGCAATTTTGTTCTTTTTTATGATCCGTCCCAATGCAAGCATACAGAGATTGAATAGGAGGGGGCCAAGGATTGATCCTTGGGGAACCCCACATGTCATTTTGTCTGACACAAAGTTGCCAATGGAAACATAGTAGCTTCTGTTTTGTAGGTAGGACCTAAACTAGTTTAGGGCAGTGCCTGAAAGTCCTTCCCAGGTTTTTAGTCTATCTATTAAAATGTCGTGGTCTACAGTGTCAAAGGCAGCACTAAGGTCTAGTAGTACCATTTCGGAGTTGGTGTTTACACAAATGTCATTAAGGACTTTAATAAGGTCCGTTTCAGTGCTATGTAGGGGACGAAAGCGATCATTTTGGGACAAATAATTGCTAAGTTGATCGTGGGCAACTTTTTATTTTTTATATGGGTCTGTAGTGTACTAGTTTAGTACAAAGGCCTTTCTTTTTTAGTAAAGGCTTGATAACTGCAGTTTTCAGGATTTCAGGGAAAATTCCTGATGAAAGGGAAGCGTTGATTATTTGTATTAGTTCACCTGCCATGCAGCTAAATATGTTTTTAAAAAAGCTTGTTGGCAGGACAAGGACACAGGTGGATGGGTTAAGATGTGACGTGATTTTATCTAGAGTCTTGTAGTCGATGGTGTTAAATTGTGACATGGTTGTTATGTCCGCCCTATTTGGGGGTGTTAATGGAGACATGTTTTTCATGCCTGACACAGAAGAGCTAAAGCCTTGTCTAATGGTTTCTAATTTATTGTTAAAAAAGGATGCAAGCTCATTGCATTTACTAGTCGAGTGAAATTCCTGAGCAAAGGATGTTGGGGGATTTGTTAGTCTGTCAACAGTTTTAAGCATGCAGGCATTATTGATATTATTGTTTATGATCTTAGAGAAAAGAAAAGGTCTGGCACTTATTTCTAAGTTATAGTTTTGAAGAATGTCTTTATAGTGGGCTTGAAGGTTTGTTTTTCTCCATCTGCGCCCTGCTTTACGACATTGTCTTTCTCAGAGAGGAAAAAGGTGTTGAAAGTGTTGAATTCATTATGTGATCTGTTGCTGTTCTTGTGTCGCATTCACCTTCTTGTAATCTAACCCTAACCCTGTTGAAAATGATATAAAACATGCCTGACATTCATGTGCGATTCATCAAACTGCCTTTCCTGTTCCATCTGGTGATTGATACTCCCAGTTCCTCCTCATCAATGATGTCATTTCCTCTCTATAAAATCTATACACATAAAAAAGGCCACGGCTGCCACAGACCCTATCAGTCTTCAGCTGGTCTGTGACAGCGTGAATAATACATGTGGCAGGGCGGGGGGGGGGGGGGGGGGGGGTGATAATAATACATGTGGCGGGGGGGGGGGGGGAAGAGAGGAGAGACTGACAGAAAGAGAGAAAGGAGGGGAGAGTAACTGAAAGACAAGATAAACAGACATGTTCAAGTACAGCTTTCCCTCTCCCCCTTTTCACACTAAGCATTTTTGAGCTGGTCAAAGGGGAGCTGGTTAAAGAGAATGGTGCAGCTACCTATGGTTATACTGGGGTTGCTGACTGACTGTACACTAGTCTATGGCCATGGGCCAGACGCAGGACGGGTCACCACGTTGCACCTAGTTAGTTAGTTAGTTCAGGATCATAATACAACCATACCAGTCTGCTGCCAGGTGTCTCTAGGTGTCCTCTCAGAGCATCTACTGCTCTATCTACTGATACTGACTGTCTACTGATACTGCTCTGTCTACTGATACTGCTGTCTACTGATACTGCTCTGTCTACTGATACTGCTCTGTCTACTGATACTGACTGTCTACTGATACTGACTGTCTACTGATGCTGACTGTCTACTGATACTGACTGTCATGCTGTTTTGTTTTTGTTTGTTTGTTTGTTTGTTGACTATAACGCTGAACATAATAATTCATTAACAGAATCATTCAAATGCCCAAATAAGAATTAAAGGGTGTATATATATATACACCCATATATGGTAATATGGTATATATACTGTATATATAATAAAGAAAATAAAGAACTGATTCCTCTAACCAGTTTGTTGCATTTCTTTATTCCAACACACGTTTTTGTTTTATCTCCCCCCAAAAAATCCAATAAATACTGGTATTTTAAATGTTGTTATTGTCATTAACTTGATTAAACATTGTAATCAATTCATAGTACTAATATAAACCCCTCAATTTTTTTTTTTTGATTATTCCTCCCCTTTAATATTACCAATTGGTATTGTATTTTATATCGTTGGAAAGCCTGATTAGTCGCCTTTACAACAAGGTACAACTTGTAAGGATCATGCATTTGTGGAATGAGCAACACAGCTAAACGTGTGGGTAGCGGCCCAACAATATTTGCCAAAATCCCCAATATTCTTCTGTTGGTATTCACTCTCGTTTTGAGTTGCTTGGTGGATTGGATGATTGCACTCTCCCACAGTAATAAGGAAAAAACAACACACATTATTGGCCATTTTTACACTTGATTAATTTTACACTGTCAGGGACCTCAGTAGCGTGTGGAAGATCTATACGCAGTCACAACAGCTTGGCACCTCCTCCTCATGCTGGTCATTCCTCAACTAGGATTTGCCACAAGTCAACATGGTTGCGTTGGTCACTCTGGCACGTACAGCACGCCCATGCTGATCGCACAAGTGTTCAATTGGGTTGAGGTCTGGATTCACGGCAGGCCATTCCACCCTCTCCACTCCCAAATTCTGGAGGTGCTCTGTGATGATCCTGGCTATGTGGGGGCGAGCGTTGTCATCCTGGAGGATGGAGTTAGGTCCCAGATTCTGGAGATATGGGATCGCCACTGGCCCCAGAATATCATTCCTGTCAATTAGGTGCCATTCAGGTGCCAGTCACACACCTGTGACTGACATACACCTGCCAGCACTTGAAGCTCAAAACGAGAGTGAATACCAACAGAAGAATATTGCAGGGGATTTTGGCACATTTCTTTGGGCCGCTACCCACACGTTTAGCTGTGTTACTCATTCCACGAATGCATGGTCCTTACAAGTTGTACCTCGTTGTAAAGGTGACTAATCAGGCTTTCCAACGATATAAAATACAATACCAATTGGTATTATTAAAGGGGAGGAAGAATCGACTGAAATAACGTTTCCAAACTTTTTTGGAGGAGTTTATATATATATATATATATATATATATATATATATATATATATATATATATATATGCTTAATGGGGAGATAAGTATGTGTGTGTGTTAGCGTGCGTCAGAAGGGGCAACTCTTAATCTTGAAAGGAATATTCAGATTAAGAACTGAACCCCGTAACAAATGTAAATTAATAGGAGAAGGAGATTAGGCAGCAGGATAATCCCACTGGTTTGATTGACGGTAAATCCAAAACATCAAAGACAACTAGTCTGCCATGACCACCGCACACTGACATAAACACACGGTCACTCTCATCTTCTACACACAGAAAAACAACACACACACTCTCACTTACAGTAAATACACACACAGAGAGAAGCAAGCACGTACAAACACACAAACACACACACACACACGCACACGCACACACACACACACACACACACACACACACACACACACACACACACACATGGGACATTGTATGCCTGTGTCAATGCTGTGTAACCCAGTGTCGCCATACCATGTCAGCAGGATTAGTTCCTTTGGGGATTTTGGACGTGGGCGGTGATATAACGTAACACAGAGTGACACTGTCTCTGCTGCACGCCTACAGTACATGTTTATAAACCTACAGTACATGTTTATAAACACACCTACAGTACATGTTCATAAACCTACAGTACATATTTATAAACCTACAGTACATGTTTATAAACACACCTACAGTACATGTTTATAAACCTACAGTACATGTTTATAAACACACCTACAGTACATGTTCATAAACCTACAGTACATATTTATAAACCTACAGTACATGTTTATAAACACACCTACAGTACATGTTCATAAACCTACAGTACATGTTCATAAACCTACAGTACATGTTTATAAACCTACAGTACATGTTTATAAACCTACAGTACATATTTATAAACTGAGCAGGGTTTTAGGACCTGGTGTTGTGCAGCTTTAGAGAGAGCCCTGCTACAGTAGAAACAGAGACACTCTACATAATTCCACGGCCCTGTTGTTGGAGGATTAATGAGGCAGAGGCAAACACGGCCTGCTCAGATGTGTCATAAACTTCACAATAGGAAACCTTTTCCTCTCTCTGCTTAGTTAATATCTGTCTATATACACAGCAGAGAGAGAGAGAGAGAGAGGGAGGGATGGAGGGGGTGGAGGGAGGGGTGAACAAGGAAAGAGAAAAGAGGGGGGGTATCTCTGAGCAGAACTCTGCATAGCAGGAGGGAGGAAGGGAGGGAGGGAGAGAGGACTGAGGGAGGGAGGGAGGTTGTCTCTGCATAGCAGCAAACTGACTGGGTCACCCCCCCTCTGCTGCAGCCATGGCTCCCAGCCACAACCATAAAACATTTACATCCACAGAGAGAGGAGGCATGAGGACGGAGACAACAAGACTGTCCTACTAACACGCAGCATACAGTAGATACAGCAGATACAGTAGATACAGCAGATACAGTATATACAGCAGATACAGTACAGTAGATACAGTAGATAAAGGGTGTATGAGGGCATGCTGTTCCCATGGATGTGAATGCGTCACTACTGTAGGAATATCAGAACAGTTCCACCCAGACCCGTGTCACTGAGGGGAAGTCTAAATGCCATCTGACACACTAGGCTGTTCATCTGACACACTAGGCTGTTCATCTGACACACTAGGCTGTTCATCTGACACACTAGGCTGTTCCATCTGACACACTAGGCTGTTCATCTGACACACTAGGCTGTTCATCTGACACACTAGGCTGTTCATCTGACACACTAGGCTGTTCATCTGACACACTAGGCTGTTCATCTGACACACTAGGCTGTTCATCTGACACACTAGGCTGTTCCCTCTGACACACTAGGCTGTTCCCTCTGACACACTAGGCTGTTCATCTGACACACTAGGCTGTTCATCTGACACACTAGGCTGTTCATCTGACACACTAGGCTGTTCATCTGACACACTAGGCTGTTCATCTGACACACTAGGCTGTTCATCTGACACACTAGGCTGTTCCATCTGACACACTAGGCTGTTCATCTGACACACTAGGCTGTTCATCTGACACACTAGGCTGTTCATCTGACACACTAGGCTGTTCATCTGACACACTAGGCTGTTCATCTGACACACTAGGCTGTTCATCTGACACACTAGGCTGTTCCCCCTGACACACTAGGCTGTTCCCCCTGACACACTAGGCTGTTCCCTCTGACACACTAGGCTGTGTCCATGTAGGTTTGGACTCTGAACGTGTCGCCCATTGGTGCTTCTGTTTATCATAAAGGGAAAGATGTAGCAGCTACAGATAAACGTCACTAATGACGTGATGTCATGGCTGCTGCTCCCACAAGGACAGATAATATCCCGAGGGGAACAGAGACACTTACACAACAGATTAGTAAAGCAACACACAAATAAGCCGTTTTTCAGTAGGTATTCTGTTTTAAAATGTTTGGTTTATTTTCCGGGGTAAAGTTTACCAAGAGTAGGAGGGCATACCCTGATCAGTGTACTTTCTAATGCTACGATATTGGCATACAGTAAAAATTGATTTGATTGATCGATAAACCTGAAAAGATAAGCAATGTACACATTTGGTGTGCTTTGTGCTTTGTGCTTTGTGCTTTGTGCTTTGTGCTTTGTGCTTTGTGTGTGTGTGTGTGTGTGTGTGTGTGTGTGTGTGTGTGTGTGCGCATGTGCGTGCATGTGTGTTGGTCTCACCTTCTCATAGGGGTCAGAGTCGTAGTTCAGTCCAATCCCACAGTCGTCTGTGATTTCAGAGAGATCTTCGTCATCAAACTCCTCCAGGCTAATATCATGAGCTGGCCTGGAAACACAGAGGGGAGAAAGTTCATAGTTAATACACACACATTCTACATATTCTCCACAAACATACGCTCTTGTCATGGTGTCTACCTCCCCTCCTTTCTCTAGAGGGGAGTTTCTCTCTGACTCATGCCCACATAGTGTGCTCCAGCCCTGGGGAAGCCTGCTCTGAGCTATGGCCTGTCACCATCTATCTGGTTCTCTGAGACAAGCCCACACACACCCTCCATCCCCTCCACCCCCCCCCCCCCCCCCCACACACACACACACCCTCCATCCCCTCCACCCCCCCCCCCCCACACACACACACACACCCTCCATCCCCTCCACCCCCCCACACACACCCTCCACCCCCCCCCCCCACACACACACACACACCCTCCACACCCCTCCACCCCCCCACACACCCCCTCCATCTCCTGCCCTGCCCGGCTGCTCTCCAGACACAATGACGACTTCCCATTGACGTCATTTCCCCTCCTGTGTGTGAACCTCAAGTTGTTGCTTTCTTTTTTTGTTGTTTGTTTTATCACCACCACATTCAGTACAGCCTACAGGACCACTAAGCTACTGACATCCTTACATGGGCTTGATGGGAAGGAATCCTCGTTGTTTTGGGGATTTCTTTACACCAATGTTCAGGCCCAGTTTGGGGTTCCAACTCCCTACACACTGGTGGCTTAATGAACTGAGACATATCCTGTTTATATTGCATCTCTGGTACGTTAGTTTCAGCAGGGATGGGCTCTACACCCGAGGTTTCAGAATGTGTGAAGCTCAGAGAGGGAATGCTGCATTGCAGGTTTTCTAGTGAAGGCTGGGTACTTCCACAGCTCCTATAGGTATACAGTATACATTCAGTATATCAGGCACACACGCACACACACACACAAACACAAACACACACACACACACACACAAACTCTCTCTCTCACACACACACACACACACACACACACACACACACACACACACTACTACGACTGTACGACTGTAACACTGCAGACTGTCTCTCTCCTCCTGCTGTAACACTGCAGACTGTCAGGGTCTCTCCACACAGCTGCTGCTGCTCTTATCAAGGTTAGAGCCAGTTTACATCTTATAAAAGGACATCATAGGCTAGGCCTAGTTAACAGGCCTAGTATTAACAGGCCTACACTCTAAAAAAAGAATGGTTGAGAATATTTAAAAGTTCAAGGCAACCTTATGCACTAAGAATTTTGAGTTTGTTGTTCCAACTCATATTAGATTGTTGGTCCAACTGATATTAGAATGTTGGTCCAACTAATATTAGTTTGTCCTGTCAATGGTCATCACGTTTAATTCTTCATTCTGCCAATGCAGATTTGTTTGTTCAATAAATGGTGTTGTTCACAAAACTACAAAAAGCTAATCGAGAATATAATAGTCATTCTTTCCACCCCATTCACTTTTTTCCATTAGCCAAAATGACTAAAAAAAACTAAATTCTGAAATAAATCAATAATACTGTAGCGTGGATATGGATTGGACTCTGCACACTAAGTGTAATCAAGAGAACTTTTATTGACCGTTGCCTGGCATCGAACACTGACACAGTCACATTCAAGGCACGGATGTAGCTTGGTTATCCCTTCAAACTCGAACTACCCGATACTTCCCCCTGTACGACACATCTACGGTTTGACCCATAAAATGTACATAGAATGTTCCCATAATCCTTTGGGGCCGCTAATATGCAAATCGTTTGTGGCCAAGCGACCAATCAATGAACAACAACAAAGCAGTGAACACGGTAGTGAACGTAACAGTAACCAGGCGATAACATTCGCCACAATACTGAATATCATCAACATTAATCAACTTTTATTCAGTGAGAACAATGCTCCTGATTTGTATTGTAGCGTGGACATTTATTGGACTCGAACACAATGTAATAATGCATCCTTTTATTGGATGTCAACTGCCATTGATACATTGACACAGCCAACATTTTTAAGGCATTGGGCGCATGGGTAGTTGTTTTTCCTCTCCACTCCACCAGGCTCGGGGCCGAGGGGCTACCCTTTTACCACCCCGAAGCCTGGTTGAGGGGCTACCCTTTTACCACCCCGAGGCCTGGTTGAGGGGCTACCCTTTTACCACCCCGAGGCCTGGTTGAGGGGCTCACTCTGGCTATATTTCTGGACACCCCTCCAGAAGCCACGGCATCGTCTCGTCATCTAATACCGACAGACCATGAATCCCGTTGGGCTGGAGTTTGGGGGGTGACCATTTCCTTCAGGTAGGCAGGGGCTGTCCCTTTAGCTGCCCGGTAAGCAAGCACCAGGACTTATCCCCCAAAAGTTGGAACTACCCCATACTTTCCCCTGTACAACAAAGTCACAGTGTGACCCACAAAACTCACATAAATTGGGCCCAGAATCCTTTGGGGGCGCTAATATGCAAATCAGTTGTGGCCAAGCAGCCAATCAAAGAAATGCGTTGAGGTCTGAGCTGCCTTGTGCGCATGCGCTGCTGTTATACCAACGAACCAGATGTGCCATCAACGAATTGCAATTTCAGTTTATTCACAATTGTATGTTTAGAACTTATTGGGGTCCATTCCATTCCTCTGATGTACATTTTTACGTTCACTCATCGTAATTTAAATGATCCTGTCTGAACAATTCAGAATACTAACTCTACTGAATAAAGCGTAGTTGTTGTTTTTTACAGTGTAGTATTAACGGTATATATGTTTATATAAGATGTTTCATACTAGTAAGGGTTTGGGTATATATATGTATATATATGGTTTATATAAGATGTTTAATAGTAAGGGTTTGGGTATATATGGTTTGTATAAGATGTTTAATAGTAAGGGTTTGGGTATATATGTTTATATAAGATGTTTAATAGTAAGGGTTTGGCTATATGTTTATACAAGATGTTTAATAGTAAGGGTTTGGGTATATATATATATATATATATATTGTATACTGTGTAATTTCCCAGTAGCAGCAAATCAAAACAGAAAAACCCAATCTCCTGTAAACAGCATTTAGACTGTAAACATCATTTAAACTGTAAACATCATTTAAACTGTTAACAGCATTTAAACTGTTAACAGCATTTAGACTGTAAACAGCATTTAGACTGTAAACAGCATTTAAACTGTAAACAGCATTTAGACTGTAAACAGCATTTAGACTGTAAACAGCATTTAAACTGTAAACAGCATTTTAAACTGTAAACATAATTTAGACTGTAAACAGCATTTAGACTGTAAACATAATTTAAACTGTAAACAGCATTTAAACTGTAAACAGCCTTCAGAAGCACTGTAAGGTTGTTGAGTGGCGCCTCTGATAGCGCCACTCTCACTTCAGTTATGTTAATAAGATATAACACATCTATATTCCGTCTGTGGAAAACATGTATAGTCCTGACCTTGGAGAGGTGTGTGTCTGTGTGTGTGTGTGTGTGTGTGTGTCTGTGTGTGTGTGTGTGTGTGTGTGTGTGTGTGTGTGTGTGTGTGTGTGTGTGTTCTGTGCTTTAGACCTTTATCTACATTTACATTTTAACCATTTAGCAGACGCTTGTATCCAAAGCGACTAACAGTTAAGAGATTACAGGGACAGTCTCCCTGGAGTAACTGAGGGCTAAGTGCCTTACTCAAGGACACACTAGTGGTGGTGTTCCCAGGTCTTACTCAAGGACACACTAGTGGTGGTGTTCCCAGGTGGGATTTGAACTCATGACCTTCTGATCACCACGTTTCAATGACAGCCAAAACAATGGAAAAAAACTGTTTCATCCAGCTGCAGATTTACTGTACCACTTTAGAATGAATGACCCCAGCAGCACCAACGGACCAATTCAGACCAGCCTGATAACGGCCAGATCAAGTCATATCACGACTAGTTAGTATCTGGCCCAGAACATCACCCTATTTCAACTGAAATGAATTTTACAGAAAAAGACTTTGCCACTGAAATAACTAAACGGTTGTAATCGAGGTTTAAAGAAAAAAAATTTCCGACCAGAACATATGCTGGAGCTGATTTACAAGCTGCTTGAAAACGTGTCAACAAAACTCATTTTTATCTTTTGTTCACCTTGAAAGAGAGAAGCACGGACAGACCCGCTAGCAGCAGGTCAGGTCACATGACCAGTCTGACAGCAGCAGGTCAGGTCACATGACTAGTCTGACAGCAGCAGGTCAGGTCACATGACCAGTCTGACAGCAGCAGGTCAGGTCATATCATGCAGCACCCTGATACGTCCTGAGGACACTGTAGAAAGCCCAGCTGTCTCCAAGGATTCTGGCCAACTTCTACCGCTGCACCATTGAGAGCATCCTCACCATCTCACCATCCTCACCATCCTCACCATCCTCACCATCCTCACCATCCTCACCATCCTCACCATCCTCACCATCCTCACCATCCTCACCATCCTCACCATCCTCACCATCCTCACCATCTCAGTGAGGTACGGCAGCTAGCTGCCCTGTGTCAGACCAGAAGGCCCTGCAACAGGGGGTGGAAACCGCCCAGCGCATCGTCGGCACCAAACTCCCCACCATCGAGTCCAGGCGGACTGGTGTCAGTAGAGGGCGGCAAGCATCATCAAGGACACCTCTCACCCCCCAGCCAGGGTCTGTTTGACCCCCTACCATCACCCCAGCCAGGGTCTGTTTGACCCCCTACCATCTAAGAGCCTCAGGAGGTGCAGGATTCTCAGGTCTGTACCAACAGGCTCCAGAACAGCTTCTTTCACAACACATCTGATGAACACCCCCCCCCCCCCACACACTCTGATGAACCCCCGCCCCCAAGTATATGTGTACCCCCCTGGTCACTGTGTACCCCCCCCCCCCTGGGCAACGGGAGGGGGTGTGGAGGGGGACGAGGTCGGCAAGGTATGAGGGGGCCAGATTGTTGATGGCTTTGTAAGTGGTGAGTAGGATTTTGAATTGGATCCTGTATTTGACCGGGAGCCAGTGTAGGTTTTGGAGGACAGGGGTGGCGAGTGGAGGTGAGCAGACGGGCAGCAGAGTTCTGGACGTATTGGAGTTTGTTTAGGATGTTATTAGGCAAACCGTAGAGGATGAGTCAGGAAGTTATGAAGGCGTACATGGCTTACTGCTATCCATCTCTTGTATACGTCTACCTACTGTACTGCCATATTGTACCACTTCACTATCATGTTTTGTACGATATCACTATTTACACTTCTGGTTAGATGCTTACCCTGTCCCCCTCTCCTCTGACTCATAAAGCAGGCAATCAGCTCGACCTTGTCTTCACCAGATCCTCCCACACTTCCAACCTAACTGTTACCCCTCTTCCAGTTTCTGATCACCACTTTATATCCTTCTCCCTTCCCCTCAAAACCACCTCTTCCCTGTCAGCCCCTAACCACTTAAGACCCTCTCGTCGCAACCTACGTACCCTGTCCCCCACCACCCTCTCTTCTTCTGTCTTATCCTCCCTACCCTCTGTTGAATGCTTCTCCCTTCTATCCACTGATGCAGCATCCTCCACCCTCCTGTCCGCTCTCACCTCATCCTTCAACGCCCTCTGTCCACTAACCTTGAAGCCAGCTCGATCCTTTCCTCGGGCTCCCTGGCTCTCTGAAACGCTACATGCTTGTAGACTAGAGCTCAGGGCAGCTGAGAGGAAATGGAGAAAAACTGGTCTCTCTGATGACCTTAACCTCTATCACTCTCTCCTCTCCAACTACGCCTCCTCTGCATCAGCTGCTAAAGCATCCTACTATCATTCCAAAATACATTCTTCTGCTTCTAATCCTAGAAAACTGTTCTCCACTTTCTCCACTCTCCTCAGCCCACCTCCTCCCCCTCCTCCTTCCTCCCTGTGTGCCGATGACTTTGTCACCTACTTTGAGAAAAAGGTGGACGACATCAGCAGCACCTTTTTCCCCTCCTCCTACCAACGATGCTAACACCCCTTCCAAACTCTCTGCTCGACACTCGGTCTCTGGCTTGTCATCTTTTTCCCCCTCTCCCCCGATGAGATTCTCACACTTATCACATCCAAGCGAGCAACCACATGCCCTCTCGATCCCATCCCCTCCCCTCTTCTCCAATCCATTTCCTCCGACATCCTTCCTTACTTTACCACCGTAATCAACTCCTCCCTATCCACAGGATCTGTCCCAGCGGCCTTCAAAATAGCCAGAGTCAAGCCTCTCCTCAAGAAACCTACCCTTGACCCATCATCTATCCACAATTACAGATCGGTATCCCTTCTCTCCTTCCCTTCCAAAACCCTTGAACGCGCGGCATCTAAACAACTGACTGACCACCAATCCGGCTTCAAGGCTGGGCACTCCACTGAGACTGCTCTCTTTGCTGTCACGGAAGCCCTCCACTCTGCTCAAGCTTCCTCCCTCTCCTCCGTTCTCATTCTCCTGGACCTGTCTGCTGCCTTCGACACAGTCAACCACCAGATCATTCTCTCCATCCTCTCAGAACTGGGCATCTCTGGCACCGCACACTCCTGTTTTTTTTCCTACCTGGCGGTTCGCTCCTACCAGGTGACCTGGAGAAAATCGCTGTCTTCTCCACGAACCCTCACCACTGGGGTACCCCAGGGCTATGTCCTAGGGCCCCTACTGTTCTCTCTCTACACCAAGTCTCTTGGCTCGGTAATCTCCTCACATGGGTTCTCCTACCACAGCTACGCAGATGACACTCAAGTCTTCCTGTCCTTCCCCCCCTCTGATCTACACGTGGCAACCCGTGTCTCTGCATACCTCACTGACATTTCAACATGGATGTCAGACCACCATCTCAAGCTCAATCTTAACAAGACCGAGCTCCTCTTCCCCGGGAAAGCCTGCCCTCTCCAAGACTTCTCCATCACAGTGGAGAACTCTACTCTAACCCCCTCCCTGACAGCCAAGAACCTTGGAGTGATCCTGGACAACCAACTATCCTGTGCGGAGAACATTGCAGCAACGGCTCGCTCCTGCAGATTCTTCCTTTACAACATCAGAAGGATACGACCATTCCTCACCAGAGAAGCAGAGCAACTCTTGACTAGGGTTGGGTACCGAAAATCGGTACCGGTAGGTACCGGTTACTTTACATTCGGTATGTACCCGTACCGAATCGCAAAGGAGATTTCGGTGCCTCATTTCGGTACTTTTCTATCTCGCGACGTCACATCGCCTGTTAAATTTCCACTCAGTGAAAGCAGCGAGTACGGAAGGATAACGAGAAGGTTGCTAATAGCAACTTCCGCTAGCGGGTTGGCGTAACGCGACGCTCGACTTATGGGTGCGTTCCGTAAACTTGTTCTGGAATTCTGATCACCACTCGTGGAATGCCTTCTGTCCAATCAAATGACTTGCTCCCCTTATGACGTCGGGCCCAGTGTGCGCTGCGACACTCTCAGAGCGAGTTTACGAACGCAAGCCTTTGATTGGACAGTGCACTCCAGGATTCGACACGTCTGTTGATGACGTTGTGCGGATGTGTGGCTGCGTCTCTGCGAGGAGGACAACATGATCGGGGATCTCTTGATATTCGGGTACTGTCCTTATCCTACTACTGTGTCTGAAAAATGAATCGTCATGTCAACATGGACCAGAGAGGGGGAGGGGAGTAGTAGCTGAGCGGCAACAGAGTTTGGATTTTGACGAGGCGGAGGGCTCCAGTTTATCAGAGTTATATTTCCTCTCGGTCTTCTTGGTTCTGGGGGCTATGCAGGCCTCTTCACTAGATCCCTTTTCTAAGAATATTCTGATGTCCTTGAGGGGCTGCCGAACAAGTGTGTACTCGTATTCGACATCAGTACCAACGATAGGCACCCCCAGCTTAATGGAGTCCCCAAGGCTCAGGAGTTTTATTTTCATTTATTTTAATTTGAGTGTATATTTAACTAATATATATTGTGCCTCAGCAATAAAAAAGGGAAAAGCTGTTTAATGTTGTCGACCGTGTTATTATTATATATGTCATTTTAAAAAATCAAAAGTACCGAATTAAGTACCGTTTTGGTACCGGTACCGTTTTTAAAGTATCGGTTAGGTACCGGTACCGGATAAAACCCAAACGGTACCCAACCCTACTCTTGACCCAGGCACTGGTCATCTCCCGGCTTGATTACTGCAACATACTCCTGGCTGGGCTCCCCGCCTCCGCCATCAGACCTCTACAGCTCATCCAGAACGCTGCTGCCCGTCTGGTGTTCAACCTCCCCAAATACTCTCATGTCACCCCTCTCCTTCACTCCCTGCACTGGCTCCTGATAGCAGCTCGCATCAGATTCAAGACCCTGGTGCTTGCTTACCAGGCAGCTAAAGGGACAGCTGCTACGACTGGTGGATTGATGATTCACTTGCTTAGTAGTCAAATGTATTGATAATAAGTCGCTTTGGAATAAGGCGTCTGCTAAATGCCAAAAATAAAAAATGCTAGAGTGCATTTGGTTGTTGGGTACTTGTACTCTGCAATATCAATAAAGTTGAATCTAATCTTTTGTTGACACACTCTCAGTGCAATGGCAGAAAATGTCCCCCTGGACGTTGTGAGACATTAAGTATACAGGTACAGTAAACACATATGGTAGATAACTACATGTTGTAACATAGAGTGGCAGCACTTTTGTAGGACATATCCAACATTGTCGTATTATCGTTCTAGCAGATACAACACCACTCTGGTGTCTGGGAGGTGTGTTTGGTTAACACTGCTATCTGCAGGGGCAGGTCAGGGCTTTCCTGCATGCTGAATGGAGCGTGTGGAGCAATGAAGGGAATGAGAAATGGTATTAAACACACAAAGGAGTTGAGGGTCACCTCTGAACCGGTGTTGATCCGGTACGGGGTGGGTTCTGGACTGTATATAAGGCTGGGCCGGCCCGGGGTGAGGTGTATCCACCCAGGGGAGTCGTGTGTTCACAAGAGATCATGAAGTGTCTCATTGTTGTGTTGTTGTGTGCCGTGCTCGCAGAGGGAATCGTAAGGTAAGAACTATACTTTGTTTTCTCCCTCTTTCTAGGTTTCTACTTCCTCTCTCTCTCTGTCTCTCTCTCTCTCTCTGTCTCTCTCTCTCTGTCTCTCTCTCTCTCTCTGTCTCTGTCTCTCTGTCTCTCTCTCTCTCTCTCTCTGTCTCTCTCTCTCTGTCTCTCTCTCTCTGTCTCTCTCTCTCTCTCTCTCTGTCTCTGTCTCTCTGTCTCTCTCTCTCTCTCTCTCTCTCTCTCTCTCTCTCTCTCTCTCTCTTTGTCTCTCTCTCTGTGTCTCTCTCTCTGTCTCTCTCTCTCTCTCTCTGTCTCTCTGTCTCTCTGTCTCTCTCTCTCTCTGATAAGTGTCAACCTCAAGGAATATGGAGAGGATGCACTGTGAGGAATAGGGTGTCATTCAGAACACAGCCTGTGAGTGTGTCTGTTTCCTAGGGTCCCTCTGGTGAAGCACCAGTCGATGCGAGAGGCTCTGAGGGAGAAGGGCCAGGAGCTGCCTTACAGCGACCCTGCTCTCAAGTACCAGCCAGAGTTCATCCGCTCCATGTATATCAACAACTACGCAGACGTAAGACCACGCTCTAGACTAGAGCCACACTAACAGCTACTGTATCTGGGGTTCACACATACGGAACCCTCCAATAGAGTCACTTGTCTATATTCTCATTTAATATTGCTATAAATTGGAAAGCCTGTTCTACTACTTCTACTCCCACCATGACAAGATTACAAGCAAATCTAATTTCCAAACACGGGTGCACAAATGCTAAGAAGGTCTTTCGACCATGCCAACCATCAAACTCTGCCTTCATTCACAATGCAAGAAGCTGGAGAATGTGCCAATCATCTCCGACCACACCTCCATCAGGGCTTCCGTACCACACTGTTGTGATTCTGAGCCACGCCTCCCAGTGGTGTGATTGGCTACATCAGATAATGACAATACTTTACTCAGTAAATTCAATAAATGTTCTGTGCGGACGAGGTGACTCCAAACATCTTAGAGCATACAGTATAGCAAAGTTATGGCTCTATCACTGAGCCTGAACAGGTGATGGATAATTGACAGTACAGTACATGGACAGGGCAGGGCAGGGCAGGGCTGCTGACCCAGGGTACAGTGCCTCGTTCTGGGGCTTTGTGGCTCCCTCTGCCCCTAACCCTCACCTCCTGGTTGACGTGTCACGGCTGTCAGAACTGCAGAGTCACTACCCATCTTCCGTCGTAGACTGAAGACCTCTATCTCTTCAGGTTACACCTTAACTGCTCCTCCTGCCCCTCAGCACTGTGTCTCCTGAAGACACCCGTTTTTCCCCTCTACTGTGTCCCTAAAAACTTCTATTGCCCCCCTTGATAGAAGAAGGTTTTTCCTTCTATCAATGGCCCCTGGCCTGAGCTGGATTACTCTTCCTGCTACGACTGGTGGATTGATGATTCACTTGCTTAGTATTCAAATGTATTGATTGTAAGTCAATTTGGAATAAGGCGTCTGCTAAATGCCAAACATGTCAATGTAAATGTGTCCTCAGACCACCTACTACGGAGCCATCAGCATCGGCACGCCCCCACAGTCCTTCCAGGTGCTGTTTGACACCGGCTCTTCCAACCTCTGGGTCGACTCTGTCGACTGCAACACCCAGGCCTGCAGTGAGTACCGCCCAACGCCTCAATGACTACAACTCATTAACTGCTGCTGTGACTGCTACCACTGTGACTGCTACCACTGTGACTGCTACCACTGTGACTGCTACTGTGACTGCTACCACTGTGACTGCTGCTGTGACTGCTGCCACTGTGACTGCTGCTGTGACTGCTGCCACTGTGACTGCTGCTGTGACTGCTACCACTGTGACTGCTACTGTGACTGCTACCACTGTGACTGCTGCTGTGACTGCTGCCACTGTGACTGCTGCTGTGACTGCTGCCACTGTGACTGCTACCACTGTGACTGCTGCTGTGACTGCTGCTGTGACTGCTGCTGTGACTGCTGCTGTGACTGTTGCTACTGTGACTGCTACCACTGTGACTGCTGCCACTGTGACTGCTGCTGTGACTGCTACTGTGACTGCTGCTGTGACTGCTGCTGTGACTGCTCCCACTGTGACTGCTGCTACTGTGACTGCTGCTGTGACTGCTGCTGCTGTGACTACCACTGTGACTGCTGCTGTGACTGTTGCTACTGTGACTGCTGCTGTGACTGCTACCACTGTGACTGCTGCTACTGTGACTGCTGCTGTGACTGCTGCTGTGACTGTTGCTACTGTGACTGCTGCTGTGACTGCTCCCACTGTGACTGCTAACTCTGGTTATCAGATGAGCCATAAGAGTGAACAGGCTGCCTGGCTTAGTGGCTGCTTCTATGACATGACCTTCATATGTCATCTGGTGCTTCTATGACCTCCATAATATTATGTCATCTGCTCTCTGTTATATCCAGACACACACAAGAAGTTTAACCCCCAGGCCTCATCTACCTACTCTGCCAACGGCCAGACCTTCTACCTGCCCTACGGAGCTGGCAGCCTGGACGGAGTCTTTGCATACGACACTGTCAATGTAAGTTGGATTGTAATAGTTATGTTTATCTAGCAGCAGTACAGGCTAGCAGCAGTACAGGCTAACAGCAGTACAGGCTAGCAGCAGCAGCAGGACAGGCGTAGCAGAAACGCTTCCAGTATGGAAGACACAACAGAAAGAGCCGCAGCAGTTCCGCCACACACACACGTGCTGCTGAGGTCGACACTTGCGCTGTAATTTAGGGGTCAGGCTACTGGGTAAGTGAATCGTGGATTGTAAATAAACTTACATTTTAGGATGTGCGCAAAAGCAGGGACTGGGTGATCCTTTAATGATGGTAGTTGTGTGTTTTTAACATGTTCTAGCAGCATGTTGTGATGTGCTAAACATGCAGTTAGATGTTCGTAGAGATGTTCCTTGCTAGCCTGCTAGTTTGCTAGCTCCTAGTTTGCTAGCTTTGCTAGCTCGCTAGCTCCTAGCAGCTGTCTTGTGTGTGTTTTGATTCAGAGCGAGTTTCTCCGGTATTTGTGTTGAGGGGCTCCAACATTACCAACATTCAAATAAGCACGATGTCTTCTTCAACTACTTTCTAATGACTTTGCCGTACTTGAGGACCTTTTCACCAGACCGCGTCACATAATATTGTTAAAATTATGATGATTATGTGTCGATCCTGCTTGAATAACCTGATGAATAACACAGAGATTACCCATCACAGATGACTTGTGTATAAATGTACTGTTGTACTATTTTGTGATTTGGTCTCCGTAGATCGCTGAGATCGTCATCCCCAAACAGGAGTTCGGTCTGAGCACCAGTGAGCCAGGTGAGAACTTTGTGGTGGCCAAGTTCGATGGCATCATGGGCCTGGCGTACCCTGCCCTCGCCGTGGGACACGAGACCCCCGTCATGGACAGCATGATGTCCCTGAACCTGCTCCAGGCCAACATGTTCGCTTTCTACCTGACCAGGTGCTCTATCTCCCACCTCCACTACATCTACAACCTTTCTACCTGACCAGGTGCTCCTCTATCTCCCACCTCCACTACATCTACAACCTTTCTACCTGACCAGGTGCTCCTCTATCTCCCACCTCCACTACATCTACAACCTTTCTACCTGACCAGGTGCTCCTCTATCTCCCACCTCCACTACACCTACAACCTTTCTACCTGACCAGGTGCTCCTCTATCTCCCACCTCCACTACATCTACAACCTTTCTACCTGACCAGGTGCTCCTCTATCTCCCACCTCCACTACACCTACAACCTTTCTACCTGACCAGGTGACCAGGTGCTCTATCTTCACCTTCACTACATCTACAACCTGTTAAAGTTCTCCACATAACCACTAACATGAGTTCTTCTATCAGAGCTCTCCATACAGCTACATCCATATATTCAATGATGGCGCCCAGTTCTGGAATTACATCACATCTGTTGTGTTTGGCAGGGGGGGGCAGCAGGGCAGTGAGCTGTCGTTCGGAGGTGTGGACCCCAGCAGGTACCAGGGTCAGATCTACTGGACCCCCGTCACCTCTGAGACCTACTGGCAGATCGGCATCCAAGGGTGAGAACCAACACCTTCTACAGTGACTTCTTATCTGGATCATCTGGTAGTGTAAGTGTAATGGAAGTAAAACATCAAAAATAAAAATGAATGAGAGCTTTTCATGTTTCCCTTCCAGGTTCCAGATCAACGGTCGGGAGTTGGGCGTGTGTCGGCAGGGCTGCCAGGCCATCGTGGACACCGGCACCTCTACGCTCACCGCCCCGAGCCAGATCATAGAGGAGCTGATG
>NC_137684.1:15053544-15153544 GCF_963989245.1 Nansenia antarctica | reverse complement strand
CTGGGTTCAAAAAAATCGATTTCCCGATTCTGAATCGATCTTCATTAAATGAGCGATTATCGATTCATAAATCCCGAGATCGATCTTTCGTTGTTTTTTTTTTTGTTTTGTTTTTTGGCTTGCAGCTTCAACCCGCAACGAGATCTCGTGGCCAGATCTCGCGCTACAAGAATTTATCATATCTCACGCAACGTGAGGTCTCAACACTAAAATCTAAAAACATGGCGATGGCAGGGACACTCAAGTCACCACCAGGCTTAAAGTCAGATGTCTGGGTGCATTTTGGATTTAAAAAATGTGACGATAGAGATGAGCTGGACAAAAGCAAAGTCATATGTAAATAAAAAGTACATTCATGTAACTGCTTTGGAGTCAATTCATTGATATGTTTAACAATGCTACATGTTATAGGGTTCCTTGAACGGAGAATCTCTTTCATATTCAAGCAAAAAATGTATATTGTAACTAGATCGAATCGGAATCGAATCGAATCGAATCGAATCGTGAATCGAATCGAATCGGGAGCTGTGAATCGGAATCGAATCGTTTTGGGAAATCAGTGGCGATACCCAGCCCTAATGGAATTAGTGTCCTAACATACACACACACTGAGGCAGATGCACACACACACACACGCACACACACACACACACACACCCACACACACACACACACACACACACACACACACACACACACACACACAGACAACGGTATTAACACTTAAGATACTCACATACCCTTAGCTGCATTAACACTTAAGATACCCACATACCCTTAGCTGCATTAACACTTAAGATACCCACATACCCTTAGCTGCATTAACACCGCAGGTCTGAGTTTGTTGCCAAAGGAGCAGTCAGACACAAAGCTGCTCTCCTCCTTACACACTCCTCCTCACACACTCCTCCTCCTCACACACTCCTCCTCACACACTCCTCCTCCTCACACACTCCTCCTCACACACTCCTCCTCCTCACACACTCCTCCTCACACACTCCTCCTCACACACTCCTCCTCACACACTCCTCCTCACACACTCCTCCTCCTCACACACTCCTCCTTACACACTCCTCCTCACACACTCCTCCTCACACACTCCTCCTCCTCACACACTCCTCCTCACACACTCCTCCTCCTCACACACTCCTCCTCACACACTCCTCCTCACACACTCCTCCTCCTCAGACACTCCACCTCACACACTCCTCCTCACACACTCCTCCTCACACACACTCCTCCTCACACACTCCTCCTTACACACTCCTCCTCACACACTCCTCCTCACACACTCCTCCTCACACACTCCTCCTTACACACTCCTCCTCACACACTCCTCCTTACACACTCCTCCTCACACACTCCTCCTCACACACACTCCTCCTCACACATTCCTCCTCCTCACACACTCCTCCATGTTCCCTTTTACATCTGCTCTCTTGGCAAAACAATCCCTCTTAGAGGTTATTAGAGGTTAGTAGAGGTTATTAGAGGTTGTTAGAGGTCATTAGAGGTTATTCATATCATGGCTGCTGGCTGGAATTAGGGGTGTAACGGATCACGGAAATTCCGTGATCCGTTCGGATCGCCCTCCACGGTTCGGAACGCGTGTGTACCGCGGATCAATTGCATATTATTATTATTTTATTTTTTTAACCTTTATTTTACCAGGAAGTCACATTGAGATTAAAACCTCTTTTACAAGAGAGACCTGGCCAAGACAGGGTCAAAATAGTAGCTTAAAAAACAGTTCAGATAACAAGACAGTGGCAACAATACAATAGACAAACAATGGTAGGGGTATTTACAAGGTGATTAAAACATTGAGAAGTCTAACCAAAGCAGGTACAGCGAGCGGTGACCACATCCTTTAATCTACGCTTGAAGATACTTATGGAAATAAGGGCCTCTAATTTAAAAGTAGTCTGTAGGTCATTCCAAGACCAAGGGCCATAATAAGACAAGCTTGCCCTTCCAACATTGTTCATGATAAGTGGCACCTTGTATTGTAGCCATCTACGAGACCTGAGACCCGAGCCACTCGGTATAGGGATGAACTTCAGGCCCAGATAATTCGGTAAGAAGCCAGAGATGATTTTAAACACAAGAGTGTACCAGTGTTGGAGCCTTCTGACAGAAAGAGATGGCCATCCAACCAGACTATACAGTGTACAGTGATGGGTCCTGAAGGCACTATTGGTGATGTATCTTAGAACCGAATGATACAGGGGGTCTAGCTTGGATAAAGTGGACAGAGAAGCAAACCTATATACTGTATCACTGTTAACAAGTAATAATATTACTTAATATCTTACTTAATATCTCTTGTAAATCACAATGTAGAGTTGCCATGAAAAGATAGACGCGACAGTTGCGGGCTTTGTTTTACTCTAAAGCGCAATGATAGGTTGATAATGCGAAAGAAAAATAATCCGTTGTTTGCTCACTACACGTGAAGCTGGGAATCCACAACAACAAGGCTGCGTTCGTAAATCCGCTCTGGAATCTGATCAGCGTTCAAGGAACGCCTCTTGTCCAATCAAATTACTTGGTCCCTTTATGACGTCGGACCCAGTGTGCGCTCCGGCGCTCTCAAAGCGAATTTACGAACGCGGCCCAAGTGTATCATGTTACGTTGTTCGGCGGAGAAGAACTCGAAATGCCTCCCTCGTCATTTAAATCCCATGTATGGGAGCACTTTGGCTTCTCTGTCAACTATGACGGGAGGCATGAAAAAGGTAGCTCGACAACTTCTGATAATGTAGGCATTTTTTTCATACCATGTTCAAAATAAGGGTTCACTTTATTATTTAGTTAAAAGTGGCATAAAACATGTTTATTCATCTGCTTTAAAGAGCCCAGTGATTCACTGCTGCAACCAGGCGCCTCCTCCCTCTCTCCTATCATTTAAATTGAGTGTATTTGAGTATAATTATGTAATGTTTGAGTGTAGAATATGTTATATATTATATATATATGTATATATATATATATGTATATATATATATATATATTACCAGTTTTTACATCTTGAATGTTGTTGGTTTTTGTCACATAGTAAAAGTGGTGTTTTTACAGAATTCAAGGAAAAAGCAGTTTTTATAAAAACAAAAATGTTTTGTGTTGATCCGAAAAATGATCCGATCCGTGACTCAAAAACCGTGACACGATCCGATCCGTGAGTTAGGTGATCCGTTACACCCCTAGCTGGAATACTGAAGTAAATATTATGAACATTCAGTAAAATGGTCCAGCCCCTGCTCATCGACGGAGAGAGCGTGGAGAGAGTCTCAGCCCTCCGATTCCTGGGGGTGCACATACAGGATGACCTGTCCTGGAAGAACAACACAGCAGCCACCATCAAGAAGGCACAACAGCGGCTCTACTTCCTGAGAGTCCTCAGGAAGGAACACAACAAGCAGGAGATAATGGTGGCCTACTACCGCGGCGCAGTGGAGAGCATCCTCACCTACGGCATCTGCAACTGGTTCTCCAGCTGCACAACCGCGGAGAGAAATGCGCTACAGAGAGTCGTGAGAACAGCCCAGAAGATCACCGGCGCCCCCCTCCCCTCTCTGGAAGAGCTGTACAACACACGCTGTCTCAGGAAGGCCTCCAAGATCTCCAGAGACCCAACCCACCCTGGGTACGAACACTTTGCCCGGCTGCCCTCGAAAAGGCGGTACAGGACCATGGCCGCAAGGACAAACAGACTGAAGCACAGCTTCTACCACAGGGCCGTCCAGGCCCTGAACACAGCAAAGACCTAAGTTCTGGACCCTGGACAGTCTGGACGGATTGATGGCAGCTGCTGGACTGAAAAAATCAGGTGTAGTGCTGAGGCACAAATATGTACATTTCCAGCCTGCAAACTGCGACACTTTAAATGAATGTGCAATAACACTATGTGCAATATGACAACCCTAGTCGTCTGTCTGTACAGTATAGTATAGTGGATAGTGTACATAGCCTTTATTTATGTAAACCAGCTCCTTCCCTTCTTTTTTTTTTAAAGTTTTTTTTAGTTTCCCTTTCCTAACACCAGGGGAGCCACCCCTCCTAAATTTCGTTGTTTGGTACCTGTACTGTAGCAATGACAATAAAGACCATTCATTCATTCATTCATTCATTCATAAAATGCTGTATTACAGAATTACCACATGTTCATGTTCATATTTGAGGGGAGGGGGAGATTAGTGTGTGTGTGTGTGTGTGTGTGTGTGTGTGTGTGTGTGTGTGTGTGTGTGTGTGTGTGTGTGTGTGTGTGATTTCAAAATGGAAAATCACCACAGCACCACAGCTGGCCCAGAGTGTCTCCATGGCAGCTGTCACACCAGGGGGATACGAGCACGTGATTGGCTGATTCCAGAGATGGAGAGATAAGGAGGAGGAGGGTGACTACACAGACATTTAAGCATCACATCATCAACAAGAACAGCCTACTGAGAATCCAGAAACTGTGTATGTGTGTGTGTGTGTGTGTGCGTGTATGTGTGTGTGTGTGTTTGTGTGTGTGTGTGTGTGTGTGTGTGTGTGTGTGTTTGTGTTTGTGTGTGTGTGTGTGTGTGTGTGTGTGTGTGTGTGTGTGTGTGTGTGAACAACTACAGGTGCTCTTGGTAAGCTAAGGCTATTGACATTGAAGACAAGGGGATATCACATCAACAAAAGCCTTCAATCAGTATCATCAATACCATTCTATGTTTCCTCTCAGATGGATGTGTTGTAGTAACATCCATGTCCTACCCAGACATTCTGTCAACCTCACCAGGGATCTTATGAGTTCCACCATCATCACTGGGAGCTCTAGTTTATTACAGACTCCATTTTGTTTTTCTGTGTGAGGCTCTCCTGTAGCCCTGCATGTGTCACACCATAACCTGTCCTCATTTCCCCCAAACACCAAGGACTCACAATGTGTGTCACAGTGGAAAGCTGCAAGACAACATTAACATCCAGTCATAAGGCCTATTTTTCAGTCCCCCCCCCCCTCCCCTCATACTTTCCTTTCCCTCTCCTACTCCCTCTCTCTCCTACATCCTCCCTGGGAAGGGGATCTGATGTCCTTCACCTCCTTTTCCTCCCTTCCTTCCTCAGTGTTGGTCTGGTGAGAGGTAGCATCCCTGTTGGAGTCCAGCACCGACCAGGGCGGGGAGGGAGGCTGTTTGGATGATATGGGTACAGGTAACACCCGTTGCAGCATTGACACCATCATGTCTCCATGTCTCCCCCTCCCTGTCTGGCCTATGATGCGGTGACTGGGCCCTGTGTGTCACGTCATACTGTGAACCCCTTGCCTGCTTAGCCAGTGTGACAAAGTGTGTCATACCCTTATGTGTTCCCCCGCTTAGCCAGTACTGTCTGCAGTAGACTTCTGCTGTCTGCAGTGTGTGTTAGTCTGCAGTACACCTGTGTTAGTCTGCAGTACACCTCTGCATGCCCTCCTGCATACATGATGAGGGCAGGATGGAAGCAGAGAGAGAGCAGTTCAGAGTTATGTTCAATTCCAATCGACCTCTAGACCCCTAACCCTAACCCTAACCCTAACCCTAACCCTTCCCTCCTAAGCTGTTGTGTAGATGACCGGAATGGTGTAAGCAAGATGGCCTGACGAGAGGGCAAGATGGAGTGACTGCCATGCTACTCGCACCTACTGAAACCTCAACCCTAGTCTCCCCTAAGTCAGTGGTCCTCCACCTTTTTGCATTGTGACACCTACCACAGTTCAATTGACCCGCCAAGACCCGCCAAGTCAATAAAACATGACCCAAATAAAACCTGTACCTGACACAGACTCAGGGAGAACAGGGGGGGCCTACGCCCATTGCTCAAAACTAAATTGTCTTTCATGCTTTTATCACAATTACCCCACACAGCCATGCTATGCCACCCTAACCCCACGCAGCCATGCTATGCCACCTTAACCCCACGCAGCCATGCTATGCCACCCTAACCCCACGCAGCCATGCTATGCCACCCTAACCCCACACAGCCATGCTATGCCACCCTAACCCTAACCCCACACAGCCATGCTATGCCACCCTAACCCCACACAGCCATGCTATGCCACCCTAACCCTAACCCCACACAGCCATGCTATGCCACCCTAACCCTAACCCCACACAGCCATGCTATGCCACCCTAACCCTAACCCCATACAGCCATGCTATGCCACCCTAACCCCACACAGCCATGCTATGCCACTGTATCTGTGTTGTGTTGAGGTTTGATTTGCCCTGTGGCGTACACAAGGTTTTTATATTACATCTGTCGCTATCAGAGCCCTGCCCCAATGACTGAGTCATTGACAAATAGCAGCCATCTGCCCCCCCCCCACCTTCTCTCACCTTCTCACCTTCTCTCCACCTACCCTCTCCCTCTACTAAATGTATTTTCTCTGCTGTCAGTCTCTGCTCTTACAGCCTGGACACACTAGACTGGAGTGTATGTAGTGTTGTACTGTTGTGAAGATCTGGGGCCTCATGTATAAAGCTTCCATACGGCCAAAAACGTGCGTACCCAGATTTTCCTGCAATTTTAGGATTTATAAAAAACGAGTGTGTGGATGTGTGTGGGGGGGGGGCACATTAAAAATCAGGTGTTGTCTTCTGAAGAAGATTCCAGAAGGGTATGTGACCATGTGACCATGTGACCATGTGACCATGTACAGGTGACCATGTGACCATGTGACCACGGCAGCAATCTCTCCCATGATGTGTCCATCCCTCTATGTCTCTCCTTCTGTCTGTCTGGGTCTCTCCCTCACACTCTCTCTCATGCTCATGTACGCGCACACACACACACACACACACACACACACACACACACACACACACACACACACACACACACACACACACACACACACTATAGAGAGATAGAGAGAGAGATGTGTGTGTTAAAGGATGTGCTGCATTGTAGTGTGTGATAATAATGCTGGTTGGTTGGGATATTTAAAAAGGCAGAAAATAGGCCGATATAATATATATATATTAATATATAAAACGGTTTACTAGCTTATATAATATATATAAATATATATACAACTGTTTACTAGCTTACTGATGCAACAGAATCACAGGTCTTGAAAAATAACCCTTTTTTTAAAACATATACGGTTGTCATTGACCAAAGCTGAAATGGTCATTTAAGAACGCAGAGGGTGTTCAGTGAATGGGGGGAGGGGGAGAGAGAGAGAGAGAGAGGTGGAATGAGCTAAAATGAATCTGTGTGTTTGATTTAAGCCTCTTAACTAGAGAGATGGTATCCATCTTTGCTTCCTCCCCCTCCCCCATCCCTCCCCCATCCCTGGCTCCAGCTGGCTTCAAAAGGACAGAATGTAACACCAGAGCATTAATATTGAAATGTCCAAACAGGGGAGGGGATGTAGGGGAGAGATGTAATTGGGTAAAGGAACATAAGTGAGAGAGAGAGAGATGACCAACCTAAAGATGATGCCAGATTTCATCAATACAGTCACCAAATAAGTAAAAAAAAAAAAAAATCAACCCAGCTAAAACACACGAAACCAACTCAACTGTCAACTGACTACTTTATATTTTTAGTTTACATTAAGATATGCTGACCTATCACCTATTCTGTTATTGACGCTCTGACGCTACTGTATATACAGCTACTGTTGATTATTATTAATATACTGCTTATTCTATTATTGACTTTGTATTTCTACTTTTTGTCTTTCGACTTCTTCTAATTTTTTATTTTGCCAAAGCCTAATTGAACCCGTACCCAAGAATGTTACTCCCTGTATCCATACACTAATAAAAGCAATTCTGACTCTGATTCTGATTTTGATCTGATACCAGTCCACCGTATATACACACACACTGAGGCTGAACACTTAACAGTGACAGTGTGTTGTATAACAGTGACAGTGTGTATAACAGTGACAGTGTATTGTATAACAGTGACAGTGTGTATAACAGTGACAGTGTATTGTATAACAGTGACAGTGTGTATAACAGTGACAGTGTATTGTATAACAGTGACTAGGGATGCTCCGATCTGGATTTTTGGGGCCGATACCGATCACCGATTTTTCCCCTCAAGATCAACCGATACCGATACCGATACCGATTTTTAAAAAATACATAACTGTAGGCCTACTGACTGGATAGCCTACATATTTTTTGCTTTTTAGACAAAAGTTTTGATCCATTAGGCACCAAGCAAACGCAGACCCATTTTTATGGCATAGTAAAAGTCTGGCCTATCACCCAGTTAGGGCCTGAAGCCCAAGTCAGTGATATGGCTGTATAAAAGACATCATAAACGTGGCCTTCATGGTTTACATACTGTTACGTCCTCCTATGTTTTCTGTTCAGTTATCTGTCTTCCCCAGGAAAAAAGGAAAAAAAAATATATATAAAAAAACGGTTTTTGCGATCGGCCATTTTTGCCGATCACCGATCGAGTCATTTGGAGTGAAATCGGCCGATTTAAATCGGTGGCCGATAAATCGGAGCATCCCTAACAGTGACAGTGTGTATAACAGTGACAGTGTATTGTATAACAGTGACAGTGTATTGTATAACAGTGACAGTGTGTATAACAGTGACAGTGTATTGTATAACAGTGACAGTGTATTGTATAACAGTGACAGTGTGTATAACAGTGACAGTGTATTGTATAACAGTGACAGTGTGTATAACAGTGACAGTGTGTATAACAGTGACAGTGTGTATAACAGTGACAGTGTATTGTATAACAGTGACTAGGGATGCTCCGATCTGGATTTTTGGGGCCGATACCGATCACCGATTTTTCCCCTCAAGATCAACCGATACCGATACCGATACCGATTTTTTTTACATACATAACTGTAGGCCTACTGACTGGATAGCCTACATATTTTTTGCTTTTTAGACAAAAGTTTTGATCCATTAGGCACCAAGCAAACGCAGACCCATTTTTATGGCATAGTAAAAGTCTGGCCTATCACCCAGTTAGGGCCTGAAGCCCAAGTCAGTGATATGGCTGTATAAAAGACATCATAAACGTGGCCTTCATGGTTTACATACTGTTACGTCCTCCTATGTTTTCTGTTCAGTTATCTGTCTTCCCCAGGAAAAAAGGAAAAAAAAATATATATAAAAAAACGGTTTTTGCGATCGGCCATTTTTGCCGATCACCGATCGAGTCATTTGGAGTGAAATCGGCCGATTTAAATCGGTGGCCGATAAATCGGAGCATCCCTAACAGTGACAGTGTGTATAACAGTGACAGTGTATTGTATAACAGTGACAGTGTATTGTATAACAGTGACAGTGTGTATAACAGTGACAGTGTATTGTATAACAGTGACAGTGTATTGTATAACAGTGACAGTGTGTATAACAGTGACAGTGTATTGTATAACAGTGACAGTGTGTATAACAGTGACAGTGTGTTGTATAACAGTGACAGTGTGTTGTATAACAGTGACAGTGTATTCTATCAAAGGTCAATACTGACATGTGTGTAACATTTCCTCAGATGGTTTATATCCACGACTATGTGGCCCCATTTTCTGTCCAAGCAATTATCAGAAAGGACGTCAGTAAATAACATTTCTTTCAAGTCATTCTATGGAAAAACATCTGTCACCCTCTCTCTCGAAGCACAGTCCACAGGCCCATCTCACACACAGTTACATATTTCTGGTGCCTGTGTGTGAAGCTCTCAGAGGCCTTCTGCTGCCCATAGGGAACAGGTTTGAGGTTACGTAACATTATTACTGCACAAACACACCCCTGGCACAGAGCTGCTGCACCCTCATATCACATATCACACACATCTGGACGGATTGTATGGCAGCTGCTGGACTGAAAAAATCAGGTGTAGTGCTGAGGCACAAACATGTACATTTCAAGCCTGCAAACTGTGACACTTTAAATAACGTGAAACAATACTATTGTGCAATATGACAACCCTAGTCGTCTATCTGTACAGTATAGTACAGTGGATTGTGTACATAGCCTTTATTTATGTAAACCAGCTCCTTCCCTTCTTGTGATATATTTTTTTTTAAAGTGTTTTTTTTTTCCCTTTCCTAACACCAGGGGAGCCACCCCTCCTAAATGTCGTTGTTTGGTACCTGTACTGTAGCAATGACAATAAAGTCCATTCATTCATTCATTCATTCATTCACATGCACGCACATATCAAAATGCATGACACACACACACACACACACATTTCTGTTCTCCCTCAGTCCCTCTAGAATTTATCCGACTGAGGATGTTTTTGTAAACACTTTGCGTGTGAAAAGCCATATCCTCTACTATCCTGACACACACACACACACACACACACACACACTCACACACACTCTCCTGCAGTCTGGTAATAATAATAACCACAGTGTATGAGGAGAAAGCACACAGTAGGACTATATAATCTCATCCTATGGTGGTCAGACAGCTTAATACGTAGGATGATACTGCAGGGCTGCTACTGGACAACACCTGACCCCAACCCCAACCCTAACACCTGCACCTTTACTACTGGACAACACCTGACCCCAACCCCAACCCTAACACCTGCACCTGCACCTTTACTGGACAACACCTGCACCTGCACCTTTACTGGACAACACCTGCACCTGCACCTTTACTGGACAACACCTGCACCTGCACCTTTACTGGACAACACCTGCACCTGCACCTTTACTGGACAACACCTGCACCTGCACCTCTACTGGACAACACCTGCACCTGCACCTCTACTGGACAACACCTGCACCTTCACCTTTACTGGACAACACCTGCACCTTCAGTGTTACTGGACAACACCTGCACCTGCACCTCTACTGGACAACACCTGCACCTTCACTGGACAACACCTGCACCTTCAGTGTTACTGGACAACACCTGCACCTTCAGTGTTACTGGACAACACCTGCACCTTCAGTGTTACTGGACAACACCTGCACCTTCACCTTTACTGGACAACACCTGCACCTTCAGTGTTACTGGACAACACCTGCACCTTCAGTGTTACTGGACAACACCTGCACCTTCACCTTTACTGGACAACACCTGCACCTGCACCTTTACTGGACAACACCTGCACCTGCACCTTTACTGGACAACACCTGCACCTGCACCTCTACAGGACAACACCTGCACCTTCAGTGTTACTGGACAACACCTGCACCTGCACCTTTACTGGACAACACCTGCACCTGCACCTTTACTGGACAACACCTGCACCTGCACCTTTACTGGACAACACCTGCACCTGCACCTTTACTGGACAACACCTGCACCTTCAGTGTTACTGGACAACACCTAACCCTAACCCTAACCCCAACACCTGCACCTTCAGTGTAATACCTCAGAATGAAGGTTGTTCTTACAGTCATGGACAAAAATATTGGCACCTCTGCACTTTCTGTTGAAAAAAATATGATTAATTAATTACAAATGCTTTGGTATGCACATGTTTATTTCTTTTGTTTGCATTGGAACAGCAGAGAAACTCAATTAGAGACAAAAAACCACACTGAGCATGGAGAAAAGAAAGAATTGTCTTTGTAAGGATTTGGGAAACAAAATAGTTGAAAAGCATGGACAATCTCAAGGCTACAAGTCCATTTCCAGAGATCTTAATGTTCCTGTGTCCACTGTGCGCAACGTCATCAAGATGTTTACAGTCCATGGCACTGTAGCTAACCTCTCTGGACGTGGACGGAAGAGAAACATTTATAAAAAGATTGCAACAAAGGATTGTTGGAATGGTGGATAAAAAACTCATTCAACTTCCAAACAAATTCAAGCTGACCTGCAGACACAGGCTACAACAGTGTCAGCTACAGACACAGGGGACAACAGTGTCAGCTACAGACACAGGGTACAACAGTGTCAGCTACAGACACAGGGTACAACAGTGTCAGCTCGCACTATCAGTCACAATCTGAATGAAACGGGACACTATGGTAGGAGACCCAGGAGGACCCCACTGCTGACACACAGACATAAATAAACCAGACTGGAGGTTGCCAAAACTTACCTGGGGAAGCCACACTCTAAAAAATGAATAGTTGAGAATATTTAAAAATTCAAGGCAACCTTATGCACTAAGAATTTTGAGTTTGTTGTTCCAACTAAGAATTTTGAGTTTGTTGTTCCAACTAATATTAGAATGTTGGTCCAACTCATATTAGATTGTTGGTCCAACTCATATTAGATCGTTGTTCCAACTAATATTAGTTTGTCCTGCCAATGGTCATCACATTTAATTCTCCATTCTGCCAATGCAGATTTTTTTGTTCAATAAATGGTGTCATTAGCCAAGATAATTATATAACCTAAATTCTGAAATGAATCAATAATACTGTAGCGTGGATATAGATTTGACTCCGCACACTAAGTGTAATCACGGGAGCTTTTATTGACCGTTGCATGGCATCGAACACTGACACAGTCACAATTCAAGGCACGGATATAGCTTGGGATATCCCCTCGAACTCGAACTACCCCATACTTCCCCCTGTACGACACATCTACGGTTTGACCCATAAAATGTACACAGACTGTTCCCATAATCCTTTGGGGCCGCTAATATGCAAATCAGTTGTGGCCAAGCGACCAATCAATGAACAACAACAAAGCAGTGAACACGGTAGTGAACGTAACAGTAACCAGGCGATAACATTCGCCACAATACTGAATATCATCAACATTAATCAACTTTTATTCAGTGAGAACAACGCTCCTGATTGATATTGTAGCGGGGATATTTATTGGACTCGCTCACAACGTAATCACACGACCTATTATTGGACGTCAACCGCCATTGGAATACTGACACAATCAAACTTTCAACGAGATAAGCTTATTTCAATGAACTTGGAACTAGCCCATAGTTTCCCCTGTACATCACAGTCACGGTGTGACCCACAAAACTCACATAAATTGGGCCCAGAATCCTTTGAGGCCGCTAATATGCAAATCAGTTGTGGCCAAGCGGCCAATCAATGAACAACAACAACAACACAACGAACAACAGTCGTGAACCTAACAGTAGCCGTGACTAGCTAGCTAGATAGGTCACCAACATCTTCAACCAGTCCCTGTCCCAGGCCACCATCCCACCCTGCCTGAAAACCTCAACAATCATCCCAGTCCCGAAGAAAAGCACGGTGAGCTGCCTAAACGACTACCGCCCGGTGGCACTCACACCAATCATCATGAAGTGCTTCGAGAAACTGGTCCGGGCCCACATAGTCACACGCCTCCCGCCCAACCTGGATCCATACCAGTTCGCCTACAGAGCCCACAGGTCCACAGAGGACGCCATCGCGACGACTCTCCACTCCACTCTATCCCACCTGGAGAGGGGGAACAGCTACGCGAGACTGCTCTTTGTGGACTTCAGCTCTGCCTTCAACACTATCCTTCCAGACAGGCTAGTGACCAAACTACTAGACCTGGGACTATCACACTCCATCTGTGCATGGATCAAGGACTTCCTGTCTGACCGCCCCCAGAGGGTGCGGGTGGGCTCCCACACCTCCACAGCCCTCAGACTCAGCACTGAGTCCCCCCAGGGCTGCGTGCTAAGCCCCATCCTTTACAACCTCTACACCTACGACTTCACCCCCGTCCACCGCAGCAACTCCATCATAAAGTTTGCAGACGACACCACCGTGGTGGGCTGCATCTCGGGGGGGGACGAGGCGGCGTACAGGGATGAGGTGGAGCAGCTGGGCAAGCTGTGCAAGGTTAACAACCTGCTGCTGAACCAGTCAAAGACCCAGGAAATCATCGTGGACTTCAGGAGGAAAACATCTGAGGTCCAGCCCCTGCTCGTCGATGGAGGGAGCGTGGAGAGAGTCTCAACTCTCCGATTCCTGGGGGTGCACATACAGGATGACCTGTCCTGGAAGACCAACACAGCAGCCATCATCAAGAAGGCACAACAGCGGCTCTACTTCCTGAGAGTCCTCAGGAAATACCACCTCAGACAGGAGCTGCTTGTGACCTTCTACCGCTGCACAGTGGAGAGCATCCTCACCTACTGCATCTGCGTGTGGTTCTCCAGCTGCACAGCCGCAGAGAGGAAAGCGCTACAGAGAGTCGTGAGATCGGCCCAGAAGATCATCGGCGCCCCCCTCCCCTCTCTGGAAGAGCTGTACAACACACGCTGCCTCAGGAAGGCCTCCAAGATCTCCAGAGACCCATCCCACCCTGGGAACGAACACTTTGTTCGGCTGCCCGCGGTTCAGGACCATGTCCGCAAGGACAAATAGACTGAAGCTCAGCTTCTACCCTAGGGCCATTCAGGCCCTGAACACAGCAAAGACCTAGGTTCTAGGCCCTGGACAATCTAGACAATTTGATGGCAGCTACTAGATTGTAATCAAGTGCAATACTGAAATACAACTGTGAACATTTCAAACCTGCAAACTGCGACACTTTAAATGAATGTGCAATAATACTATGTGCAATATGACAACCCTCGTGTACAGAAGGTTCAGAGATAGGAAATGTTAGGATATTTATAGCATAGCATAGAGTACAGCACAGTGTTTTATTTGTATTCATTCAAACCTTTATTTAAACTCGTAAGTTACTGAGGTTGCCCTCATTTACAGTAGCAACGAGTGAATAAAAGAGAACCAACAATATAAGTCATAAACAGAATAGAAATTAAACCAAAATATAAAACAAACAAAAAACATTACTAAGAAATGTACAACATAATTTAAAAACAGTTACAAGAAGTGACACAGAGGGGAAAAACCAAGTTCTTAAAATCATTGAGTGATGGGAGAGTGACCAGTTTCAGAGAATTCTGAATAGAGTTCCAAGTATTAGCAGCATCATAAGAGTAGGCTGTCCTACCCAGCTTAGTAGACATTTGAGGGACCGTACAAACCAACCACTCGCTAGAGCGTGTTTGATAGGAAGAAACATTCCAGTCCAACAGGGAAGTGATATAGGGGGGGAGTTTGCCTGAAATCCCCTTAAATATGAATTGATACCAGTGATAATCTCGGCGGGCTGCGAGAGATGTCCAGCCAACCTTATCGTATAAGACACAGTGGTGAGTGTTATATTTGTCTTGAGTAATGAATCTGAGTGCAGAGTGGTATACCGAATCCAGAGCCTTTAAGGTAGTGACAGCCGCGTGACGATAGATCACGTCTCCATAGTCCAGTACAGACATAAAAACAGATTAAATTACTCTCTTTCTACAGCTCGGCGGGAAGTTACTGCGATTTCTGTAGAGGAAGCCAATCTTCTGACGTAGTTTGGAGGACAAGATATCAACATGATGTTTAAAAGTTAATTTTTCATCAATCCATAAACCAAGGTACTTGACTCGCTCCTTGACTCGCTCTAGTATGGAGCCATTTGATAAGGAAATTTGGAAGCTATTAACATCAATATTTCTAGACTTAGTAAAAAACATGACTTTTGTTTTGCTAGCATTTAAAACCAATTTAAGTTCTTTAAACGCCCTTTGAAGATGATCAAAAGCTTGTTGCAATTTCAGATTAGCTGACTCAAGAGAATCCGCAGTACAATAGATTATCGTATCATCCGCGTAAAGGTGAGCCTTACATGAGTCGTCCAGAGCAGTTAAAATATTGTTAATATAGATTGTAAAAAGAACCGGACCCAATATTGAACCCTGCGGAACACCCTTAGTAAGGGGCAGGAACTCAGACCGGACAGTACCAACACTTACACACTGGCGCCTATCAGAAAAGTAATTAAGGAAAAAGTTGAGAGAAGTGTTATCCAAGCCTAAGCTAGCTAGACAATGCAGAAGTAGAGAATGATCTACTGTATCAAAGGCCTTAGACAGGTCAATGAACAGGGCTGCACAGTGTTTTTCCTGATCAAACGCTGTAACAATATCATTTACAACCAGAGTGGCAGCTGAGATTGTACTATGCTGGGCCCTGAAACCTGATTGAAATGCACTGAGCACAGAGAAGGTAGAAAGAAAGGATTTCACTTGGACATTTACTAATGACTCCAGCACTTTTGCTAAACAACATAAACGAGAGATTGGTCTGTAATTGTCCACATTATCCCTGTCACCTCCTTTGTGTAATGGCATCACCCTAGCCTGTATAGTATAGTAGTATAGTATAGTGGAGAGTATAGCCTTTATTTATGTAAACCAGCTCTTTTCCCTTCTTGTTTTTAGTATTTCTTTCCTAGCACCAGGGGAGCCCCCCCTCCTAAATGTCGTTGTATGGTACCTGTACTGTATTAATGACAATAAAGACCATTCATTCATCATTCATAGATAGCTGTAACGCGTAACCAGGCGATAACATTGAATGAATGAAAAAGTGGGGTAAAATATTTTTTCCGCCCTAAAATAAAAAGTATGTCACCGTGGACATATGCCAAATCAAGATAACAAAACAAAACAAAAAAATCAAGAAAGTTATTGTCCAAACAAGCATTAAATCAAGAGTTTGTTCCTAAAGAGATCCCACGCGCTGTGTGCAATCAGACCCAATGTCCATGAACACATTTTGGGTTAGGGTTAGCGTTGAGGTCTGAGCTGCCTTGTGCGCATGCGCTGCTGTTATACCAACGAACCAGATGTGCCAACAACGAATTGCAATTTCAGTTTATTCACAATTGTATGTTTAGAACTTATTGGGGTCCATTCCATTCCTCTGATGTACATTTTTTACGTTCACTCATAGTAATTTAAATGTTCCTGTCTGAACAATTCAGAATACTAACTCTACTGAATAAAGCGTAGTTGTTTTTTTTACAGTGCAGAATCATTCTGTGAAAACGTCCTTTTTGGTAAAGCACATCACTGTAGTGTTTACAGAACAATAAATGAGGCCTTGGTGGAGGTTCACAGATGTTTTGGGGTTGCTTGCTGCTTCTGGCACCGGATGCCTTGACTGTGTGCATGGTATCATGAAATCTGAAGACTACCAAAGAATTTTGGGGCCCAGTGTCTCCATCAGAGGTCATGAGTCATCCAGTAGGACAATGATCCAAAGCATACTTCAAAAAGCACCCACAAATGGTTTATGGTTAATGGTCAATGGTTCTCTTGAGCTAGAATACACTGTTCTGATTGAGCACTGAGCACCTGTTGAAAACCTGAGGCAAACAAATCTATTGTTTGACTCAAATCAAGGTGAGTACTGAAAGCTATTTGCCTGGTGTTATCATATCTATAGCACTGCATGTCTACCTGTCTATAGCACATACGGTACTGTTGGCTGGGTATAAAAACATATTATATAAAATGTTCTGCAGACTACAACAGGTCCTTCGGGTTAAATATCAGTGGCCTAATTTATAAAGCTTGCTTACGCACATTTTCCCTAAATTTTGGGATTTATAAAAAACTAACGTGGTGTGAAAATGTGCACACCTCTACGCAGCGGGAATAGGCTAGATGACAAGTTTCCTCTGAAAAACCAAATTAGCATAGCCACAGACCGTGCTAACAGGGAAAGTGAATGGACTAGTAGCTAGACTGAAACAGGACTTCCCTCGCGCATCGTTTAGAATTAGCGGCGAATGACTCATTGAAGGAGGTGGCAGGCTGTAATCATTTAGAGTTGTTCCTCTCAAATCTCTATGCTCTGGACCACCAGTCCTCGAAAAATGCATCTGCGGAACTGAACCTGCAGATACTGAAAATATGGGAAAGTGTTTTCAATAAGATGGGTGTCCAGCCGTTTCAACACTGTCAAAGCAGTGCTGAAGGATTTTCCAGTGTTAGCACATCACTTTAAATCAGCTAGTGAAGACGGCTCACGCTCCGGCGTGGAGAAGGCCAAGTACACTGGTTTACTAAGAGAGAAGGCCAAGTACACTGGTTTACTAAAGCCGCTTTTCCATTGACCGGCCCGGGTCGGGTCAGGTCGGGTCGGGTCGGGTCAGGTCGGGTCACTTTTGATCTGTTCTGTTTCCATTACACAAACCGAACCGGACTAGTAGGAGGAGTCGTCGATAGTAGGCGGAGTTACGCGTCACACGCAGCCTGGCAAAAAGCTTCCGGGTGTACACAGCAGTGATTTTTTGGGAGAGAAAGAGAAAGAGAGAGAGGAAGCTATGTACACATAATAAAGTCATGTTTTTTGAACCCTTAAAACCACTGCCTTCACTTGTCTGCTTTATGAACTGTAGTATCATCATCGGGAAACGCAGACAAGACGCGAATCTACCGGAATTTGACTCATGACACAGCCGGTGTTATTGTTGGGAATTTGTATTAAAATCACTAGAAGTGATAAATCATGTACTATGTGCTCATTTAAATAATATGTGAATGCGGTCAGTTGAGAACAATAGGAAGGTCACGCAAAGCCAAAAGAGAGGTTCTGTTTTTGAGCGACAAGAAGAAGACAAGCTCCTGACTAAAAGAACGTTTTATGATTCAAACTGCCTATAAATTACTTATTTTTACCTATGTGCTAACAACCATTGTATACCTGCTGTTATGATATTCTATTTTTCTGTACTGATTTTATACTTTCATAACTAATGATTAATGATAAGTCTATTCTTCTATACTATACTTTAACTTGTAAATCGAATCCTAACTCATATTACTGTGCAACTTCAAATGTTTTCACAAACTACTGATAAGAACTCAACTCACTGCTCTGCTCACAAAGTATGATATCACCATGGGAACGAGACGCTAGCAGGACACTCAAGCTGATAACATACATACACTCTCGCACCCACATACCAGAAGAATTGAAGGCCAACGCTAACGAGAACACTTTCTGCAGCTGCAACGGATTTGTGCTGACACTTGGAAAACTACCAGATAGAGGGGGGGGCATCACCCAGCCCAAAATGTTTGATGAATTGGATAAAGACTATGTACCAAGGCAAAACGAGGCTCTGGTCTGGTGGAGCTCTTGCAGTTAACTTGTTGACGGCTAGCTGAGACGGGCCTGCAGAGGTGAAACTAGATGAGACCACTTTTCCATGGAAATGAACTAATTATTGCTTGCTGATGTGCTTGAATAAATATTATCTTAATGAACAGTTCAGTAGTGGTGCCTAATATTTGATTGGATCATATCATCTTAAGAAGTGATATCAAGGACGTCTCGTTGAGATTAAACGAACTCGCTTGTAAAGTGACGACTCAATTAAATCGATACTGGAGAAGTTGATCACCTTACAAAATTGGTGACCCCGACGTGATCTTCAACGGGATGCAAGGAGGAGTGGGCGAGGCTGGGTTCGGACTAAGCACTTCCACGGTACCAACACAAAAGAGGTGAGCAGAGCCATTTAATGAAATCTGCTTAGGTAGACAATAGTATTCTAGCTGGAAGTGCTGGGTCCTGGAATCGTCAAACCCATTCTGATCTGTGTCCTTGAAGATCCGTCAAAAGTAAGGATAATCATTAATTAAATTGACATTCTATACATTATTGAACACCACTGTCTGATATTTAAGCACATCTTGTATTAACGTGTAATAAGACCCGCCGAGGTCTAAAGAAGGGACAGTAGCTAAGTCCTGGAAATAAAGAGGGGTAACCAGTCCCCAGGATAGACCCGCCGAGGTCTAAGGTAAGGAAGGACACTATAGTCCTATTAAGGGGTAGCCAGGGGTAACCATGCAGGCCCAGGCCCCAGGGGTAACCAGGGGTAATCAGGCCCAGGCCCCAGGGGTATCCAGGGGTAATCATGCAGGCCCAGGCCCCAGGGGTAACCAGGGGTAATCAGGCCCAGGCCCCGAAGGTTGAAATACCTTGCAAACCAAGTGAGGAGTGTAGGACATTGCGGATAGGGTAGCGTTCACGGCAGGACTGCAGTCCGGTGAAGGTCCTATTTAGCGTGCCTCCCCTCACAGCGGGCGCTAAAATAATTGTGACGTTAGGATTATATGGTTCTATCATCATTTTAGTCAAAATTGAGTTTTTTGCATAATCTGATCCATTAAGTGGTTTATTAATGTGTGGTGGTATTTTTAAAATGTTGACATTTTGAGTGGGTGATTCATAAAATACAACGGTTCCATCTCACAAAACATAATGGAATGTAAAAACCATGACGCTCAGTGTCTCTGAACTACCCTAAACGGAGATAGAACCTTATAATTCTAAACTCGTGCAAAGGTGTTACGTAATATTGTATGTAAATAATAATTGGAATTGTTATTATTATTGTAATTATTACTATTAAAAGGGATAGTTGAGTAAAGCGCCCAGGAGCAACTGGTCTAGGCTGAGTGCTCCCTGGCTTGGTATCACTCAAATATCACTTGCAAACTTTATAAAATATGTTATGCCTCGTTCAAGGTGTTTAAAGAAGTGTTGTGCTGCGGGTGTAACCCACCATTGAAGCGCAGACAGCAGGAGAAAAGAAAAAAAAGCTCACTAGGAGTGCCTACGGTGATGTATGTCTCACGGGTTGTATAATAGTAGTATTTTGGTGTGTTCTGATATTGACATATTGGGTGAGGGTGATTTTGTTTAGTTGTTCAGTTTGTTTAGTATTGGTTGGCAATAATAATATTGATGATAAGGGTGGCAGCATAGCCACACGATACAGTGAACCTTCAGTAGAATGACTATCTAGATGAGCAGATAATGCAGAACACATAAGACATAGTATATAGTATACATAGTATATATTATATAAACATAATACATAGAGGACCGACAAGATAGATACACACAGATATAATATAAGACCTTAATTAATTCAGAAGAAAGAAAAACCGACGAGACCGAGGAGAAACAGGCCGTCGGACATGGGAGTGATTGATAGATTGTCAAGGTGGCCTGAAGCATACGTGTAAACGGGAGGATGCCGCATCTGTAATAAAGTGCCTCTTAAAGGAATTCATACCACGGTTTAGTTTCCCTACAATAATACGCTTTGATAATGGGTCACATATTAAATAAAATAAAAGTCCATATGGCTGCAATTGAGACAGCAATGGGGATTAAGCATCGATTTGGTTCAGTCTACCACCCCCAGTAGTCACAGGGTTAGGGTTAGGTTGAGAGGGATAACCAATCTATTAAAAGAAAGCTTGCCGACATGATACAGAGACAGAGGGAGGGGGCTTGAACCCCCTCTCCATGAAAATGAATATATGTCAAAACTTTAACTAATCTCAATCGAGTTTTCTCTTCACAGGAACTGAATGCTGCGGAGAGAGCAGACAACGGCAAAACAGACTCCTATTTTAGACCCAGGCGACGTGGTGGACAAGACCGTGGGAGGTATATTGACCACCTCACACGCTGTCAGAGTCGAAGGTAAACCGGGTACAGGGTGGTCTCTCTTGTCACACTGTACCAAAGCAGACCCACCACATGTATAACATTTTCAAATTCCTGGCGACTCTGTCAGCATGCACTAAGCCTCAAATAATGTGGAAAGTAACACAACAAGTGGACTATTAATCCATGATATTAGCGATCACCTGCCTGTCTTTTCATTTTATGAATGTAATTATAGAAAGAAGAGGGAGTTAAAGGAAATGACATACAAGACAGTAGAACTGAGGAATCCATATCTGCTTTTAGAAATGAGTTATTAAAATGGAATTAGAAGAGTATATATGAAGAATCAGATGTGGACAAAGCGTATGGGTTATTCCTAGAAACATTTAAAGTTCTATATGACAAAAACTGCCCACTAAAACAATGTAGCAATAAGAATAAATATTCTGAAAATCTGTGGATGTCCAGGGGCATTCAAAATGCATACAAGAAAAAGTATACTCTATAAAGTGTATGTATAAAGCATGAAACAAAGGAGGCAGGGGTTACATAGAAGAAATACAAAAAACAAACTAATTAGTATTATGAGAATATGTAAGAAAGATTATTATACCAGATTATTAGATGAGAATAAAAAATAATGTTAAAGAAACAAAGTAGAACATTTTACAGACAATGACGGGAAAATTAGCCTTATAAATTAGGTGGTGGATGGATTTAAGAAAAAAAAAATATATATATATACAGTATATATAAGTATATATATGTTGTTGATATGGGGCCAAAACTAGTTAAAGAAATAAACGGCACTGGAAAGAGATTTGCTGAGGAGGACTGTGGAGAGAGAATCACTGACTCAATATCGATGGGAACTATAGGAAAAAAATAAAAATATCTTACTGATATACTGATATGGTAAACAAATGTATGAACAAAACTTCAACAGATAAACACCTCTTCACCAATTACAGACAGGTATCCTTATTATAACAGTTAGAGTTAGGGTTAGGGTTAGAGAAACTATATGATGAAAGACTGGCCAATTTCATTGAAAAACATCAACTACTAATGGATAGTCAGTATGGTTTTAGAACAGCTAGATCTACTGCCATGGCATTAATGGAGCTAGTAGAAGCAAATAACAACTTGTACAGAGAGAAAGAAATATGCATTGGGCATATTCATTGACCTTAAAAAAGCATTCGACACAATAGATCATGAGATTCTACTTTTAAAAAAAAAAGGACAGGTATGGTGACAGAGGGGTCGCACTTGAATGGCTTAAAAGCTATATTAGTAATAGACAGCAATTTGTTCAAATAGGCCAGAACAAATCAAGGTGCTTAAATATTACCTGTGGTGCCCACAGGGGTCGAATAGGTTGTCTTGGCAGATGACAGAAATATGTTATGTTATGGGGAAGATCTGCAGCAGCTTTTAAAGGTGGCAAAGAAGGAATTGTACAAATTAAAATGCTGGGTTGAGACAAACAAGCTATCATTAAATCTGAATAAAACCAAATTCATGCTATTTGGAAATTGCAATATAAATACAGAACTCCAAAATGTCTAAATCAATAGAGTATATGAAATCAAGTTTTTTGGGTGTCTTAAATAGACCACAAACTCTGCTGGAAACAAAGTGAAAATATCTATGCACAAGGATTGCGAAAAGTTTGGGAGTTCTGGGTAAAATTAAATACATCTTAAATCAGAAATCACTATACACTCTATATTGTATACTCATTGTACCCTATCTGTCATATTGTGTTGAAGTTTGGGGAAATACAAACCAACCTAGAAAAGATATGCACATTGCAAAAAAGAGCTATAAGAATTGTACTTCATGCTGGGTATAGAGGTCATACCAATTATTAATAAAATAAAATAAAAGTCAAACTCTGAAATGTTGAGAATTGGTTAAATTCAGAGCTGCACGATTCATGTTTAAAGTAACACAAAATAAGGTCCCTGGCAACTTACAAAAATTGTTTTGTTCATGAGCAGAGATGGGGGGTTGTAGTCTAGGAGGGAAATTGAATGAAGAACAGCCTGTTGTCCGTGCAGCGCTCAGGGGCAGGTGCATCTCAGTTTGTGGGGTGTCCATTTTGAATGGCCTTGATGTAACAATGAAAACAAGTAATACTATTGAGTGGTTTGGAGGGATATAGGTTGGAGGAGCTTGAGAATGACGTGAACTGGTATTTTTGTGGACATTTGGTTCCTGGTTAGCTATAGTGGATAGCCATATTATTATAGATATTGATAGATAATCTATTGCGTAAAGGTATGATATTGTGGGGAAGGGGCAGGACCAGGTGGCTTTTGTTTCTTTCTGTCTTTTATCGAACAGGGCAATTGCCGACTGTTGCTTCCATGTCGAGGAAGATATATTTTATTTCAATTTATATCTTATTTTATTTGTATTTTTATTTATTTTTGGGGGTTTGTTTTTGTTGTTGAAGATTTGTGTGTTTTTGTGGTTGAAATGTTCGAGATAAATGGAGAAGCAAATCAAATTAAAATGTTTGGTACAACTGGGTTATAGCCACAATTATTTATACAATTTATTAATTAATTATTAAATTAACTGGGTTAACTACACAATATCCACCATTTATAAGGTAACATGTTTAGTCTGCTTGAAACAACCGTACGGTACACTGTTTCTCCCCCTACAAGCCTGATAATTGTTCAAATTCTCCAGTAGAGATGGGACGAGGGGGAGAACATGCTGCCCCGGTATAAATAGAACTAAAGGCCCCATGATATATGAGGGACATCACCCTTTACACTTAGAAAAAGCCTACGACTGCCTTAACAGGACGGGAAAGGGGGGCGACGTGGGACGCCTTAATACTACGCACTTCTGCAATATGTTCATGAATGCATGGTCAAGACAGGGAAACATTTGTGAACGGGACTTTACTTGCGCATGTTGGCGGGGGGGGGTTCAAGGATACCAAACAAGGGCTGTGTTTATGCCTCTGTTTTTATACTTGTTAATCATCTTATTTTTTGTGATTTTTTTAGTCCTTTTGGTGTGCTGCACATTTTCATTTCCTTTTCGGCGGTGTTCCATGGGTAGGCTCCTTTAAATGTTATACATCTTTGTTTTGCATTTGTTTTAATCTTTGTTTTCATAAATATACATATTCCTCTGAGTTCGTAATTAGTCTGTCTAACTTGGAACAGTCTCTGGATAAAGTCTGGAAGCATCTTATATTTTTTTACTTTGTAGAATTACTTGTGCCATTTTGAAGTCCACCAATTCTTTAAATTTGAGATCATAGGGGTTTATGAATAATTTGTTAGTTGGGTCTTGATAGGCAGCTCTGTTTATTTACGGTAATAGCATTCTACTTACTATTTTACTCCCAATTTCATTGGTAAAAATGTTATCTATTAAAGGAGCACTGTTAATTGTTATTCTAGTCATATACTGTACATTGTGTCCATGATGTCTGTAACATTTTTTTTTGTGTTCATTTGGGTTCAACAAATCTATATTTAAGTCCCCTCATACAAAGACCGTCTTTCTGTCATTTAGTTTATCATACATATCAACCATCATATCTTTGAATGTGTCAAGACAGGATCCTGGAGTTCTATATACAAAGTGTATTATTATGGTCTTAGAGTTCTCCTTATTTTATTTCTACAGTGACACAATCCATAATGTTTTCTATTGTTATTGACATATGTTTTACTATTTTACAGTCACAGTCATTATTTACATACAAGGCAACTCCTACTCCTTTCTTGTTTGTTCTGTTGGAGGTAAATAGTTCATAGTCCTCAAGTTCCACATCGGCTTCTTTCTCTTTACTGAGCCATGTCTCCGATACAGCGATGATGCTGAACTTGGTGAACTGTCTCAAATAGTCCTTAGTTTTCTTAAAGTTTCTATAAAGACTTCTACTGTTGAAGTGTATTGTTGATAAAATACCATCCAATATTATATTACTTTTGAATTGTTCCTCTGTGTAATAGTCACAGTTGCAGACGGTTATTATTGTTGTAGAAGTGGTTCGATGTTATTATTGTTGTAGAAGTGGTCGATGTTGTTCTCAATGTCATACATTTTGTGCTCTGTAAAGTCAAAAGTTTTCAAAGTTCAACTCTTCATAGTTTTTAGGTGCAGCTGGATTATAATCCACACAGTCCAGTGATCCCATTTCTCGAAACTCATCATCATTTATATCGTTTAGTGGAAATGAATAATCCTTGTCCATTCCCATTTTGTCAGTCATTGTCTGTTCAAGTATTTCCACTCAGATTTGAGTCAATTGTCTGTTCAGGTATTTCACAGTCATTATTTGTTCTCTCACCATAATCCCTTTGGAGGTTTCAGGAGATCCATTGGGCCTAATCATCACTTTACAGTTTCTTGTCTAAATGCCTTGCAATTTGTTTTGCTTCCTTAGAATGCGTGACTGCCAGGCAATTTCAGTAAACCTGTAGCAGACATGTTTGGAAAGGTGGGGGCTCACCCCATAGATATCTGCTTTTAGATTAGAGGCACCGCTGAAGGGACGCTCGAAAGCCGACACAGACGAAGAAAAAGGAAATTATGCTGCAGATGCAGCCGCTAAATCAGGAGGGGGTGGCTGTGATGCAGGAGGTAGTAGAGCCGCCATCTAATGATCGCAAGGTTGGCAGATCGGCGGTTCGAGCCCCGGCAGGCCACATGTCAGAGTGTCCTTGGGCAAGACACTGAACCCCGAATTGCTCCCAGGGCCGGCGCCTTGTATGGCAGCTTGCCACCATTGGTGTGTGAATGTGTGTGTTGGTGAATGAGAAGCCATTGAAGCGCTTTTGGATAAAGGCGGTATGTAAGCGCAGTCCATTGATATGTCCCCAGAGAACATCAGCTGGTCTCAATCCAGCTAGACAAACCTAAATGCTCTGTACAGACTATAGATGACATACAGGGGGCCGCCTCCCCCCAAGAAAGGTCAGTGTGGGTAACAAGGGGGGTGACGCAAAGCTGGTTGTGGAGAGCGCATGACGGAAGAATAGTGGCCCGTGCAGGTCTAATGAATGTTATTGGTGCTGAGGCACATGGTAATGAGAAATTTGGAAGATGGTGATGAGGATGTTGGTGATGAGGATGTTTACAAGAGGTGTATGCAAACGCTTGAGTTAGCACTGTTATTGGTGACTGTTTTGTTAAATGAAAAAATTTGGCTATGTCTATGCTCACTGCCCTCCTCATCTCTGCCACATTGTTGATCCTGTTTGATCCTGTTTGGCTATCCCTTGCATTAGAGGCCTGGCACAGCGACTGATTACTACGGCCCTAACCAAGGTTGATGCTGGAACACAGATGCACTTACAAATGCTTATTGCTGAGCAGCAGCAGTCACTGTTGGAGGGTGAGGAGATGGATCATGATACAGGAGTTGAAGATATGTTGTAATTATGGAGTTTTGTGAAGGAATGGTGTAAATAAAGGCATTTGCGGTCTACGACCCATCTCACCTTTCTGGCTACAAATTCTCTGTAATGGTCATAATTTTGTTTTAATGACCAAAGGGGGGATTTGTTGGGAATTTGTATTAAAATCACTAGAAGTGATAAATCATGTACTATGTGCTCATTTAAATAATATGTGAATGCGGTCAGTTGAGAACAATAGGAAGGTCACGCAAAGCCAAAAGAGAGGTTCTGTTTTTGAGCGACAAGAAGAAGACAAGCTCCTGACTAAAAGAACGTTTTATGATTCAAACTGCCTATAAATTACTTATTTTTACCTATGTGCTAACAACCATTGTATACCTGCTGTTATGATATTCTATTTTTCTGTACTGATTTTATACTTTCATAACTAATGATTAATGATAAGTCTATTCTTCTATACTATACTTTAACTTGTAAATCGAATCCTAACTCATATTACTGTGCAACTTCAAATGTTTTCACAAACTACTGATAAGAACTCAACTCACTGCTCTGCTCACAAAGTATGATATCACCATGGGAACGAGACGCTAGCAGGACACTCAAGCTGATAACATACATACACTCTCGCACCCACATACCAGAAGAATTGAAGGCCAACGCTAACGAGAACACTTTCTGCAGCTGCAACGGATTTGTGCTGACACTTGGAAAACTACCAGATAGAGGGGGGGGGCATCACCCAGCCCAAAATGTTTGATGAATTGGATAAAGACTATGTACCAAGGCAAAACGAGGCTCTGGTCTGGTGGAGCTCTTGCAGTTAACTTGTTGACGGCTAGCTGAGACGGGCCTGCAGAGGTGAAACTAGATGAGACCACTTTTCCATGGAAATGAACTAATTATTGCTTGCTGATGTGCTTGAATAAATATTATCTTAATGAACAGTTCAGTAGTGGTGCCTAATATTTGATTGGATCATATCATCTTAAGAAGTGATATCAAGGACGTCTCGTTGAGATTAAACGAACTCGCTTGTAAAGTGACGACTCAATTAAATCGATACTGGAGAAGTTGATCACCTTACATTATTCACAGACAAACACGGTGCCGTTTGCGGGTTAATAACTTCGGTTTACCGGGGGTTAGGATAACAATTCAAACGTGTCCGGAAAGAGGAGAAGCCAGGGAATTCAAAAGTTTTTGAATGGAGTCGATCATCCACTCCTATCACCGTGGACACAGCGCGGAGCGAATTCCCTGTTAAAACCGGCATTTGACTCATGAGTGAATGGTGAAAATGGCTGGACGGCTGCTGGCGAACTCCCGGTTCATCGAGTTTACGGTTAAAAGCATAACTTCTCGGGGTGTCAGCGCGGTGGTTAAGGGCTCAAAATGACCGTAGACAGATGGTGAAGTTAGCAAAGGAGTATTGTGTTTTTTTACCACCTCCACAGCCGGTGTTATTCACGGACAAACACGGTGCATAATAGCGATTTTTGTGTTGTGCTTGTTGTAAATAAAAGTTATATGATTCATTGAAATGACATTAAACTAAGATAATACGATGGTCAGCATAATTTTCCGAATCTTTATTAATAAGCTATTACAGAAAATGTAGTGACATTTTCCTAGTGAATGTGGTATTTTCAAGATGGCGGTTGTGAAGAAATAATATGGGATGGGACATGGGATGACGATTGTCCATTGACCAATCAACGGTGTGGAACCTGGGACCTGGGACCCTGGGACCCTGCTCGGATGTGGTACCTGGGACCTAGGACTGAAGCGACCCGGACCGACGAATGGAAAAGGGAACCGAAGCGGGCAGACCTAGGTCAGCACCAGGTCGGCACCAGGTCTGCATCGTAGTGGAAAAGCGCCATAAGAGAGAAGGCCAAGGACACTGGTTTACTAAGAGAGAAGGCCAAGTACACTGGTTTACTAAGAGAGAAGGCCAAGTACACTGGGTTACTAAGAGAGAAGGCCAAGTACACTGGGTTACTAAGAGAGAAGGCCAAGTACACTGGTTTACTAAGAGAGAAGGCCAAGTACACTGGTTTACTAAGAGAGAAGGCCAAGTACACTGGTTTACTAAGAGAGAAGGCCAAGTACACTGGTTTACTAAGAGAGAAGGCCAAGTACACTGGTTTACTAAGAGAGAAGGCCAAGTACACTGGTTTACTAAGAGAGAAGGCCAAGTACACTGGTTTACTAAGAGAGAAGGCCAAGTACACTGGTTTACTAAGAGAGAAGGCCAAGTACACTGGTTTACTAAGAGAGAAGGCCAAGTACACTGGTTTACTAAGAGAGAAGGCCAAGTACACTGGTTTACTAAGAGAGAAGGCCAAGTACACTGGGTTACTAAGCATCTGACATCCACTGGATTCCTCGCTGATTTAGCGACAATGAAAGACATGTTACGTGAACTACAAAATCTCTCCCTGAAACTACAGAAACACAGAAAGCCGCCACATTCACAACGATCGAGGTGCTCTCTGCCATGAAGGACCAGGGAGAAAAAACTGAAATGAGAGTCAAAATGGCCATAAACAGAGGTCAGTTCAAAGAGGTTGCTCTCACTGAAACTCAACGTAAAATACACAAGTCCCAATTTTACCAGTCAATCATTGATAATCTCACCAAGTGTCTCCCTGATAGTGAGCTGGTAACCATGATGAAGCCTATGGATCAGCACTTCTGGCCAAAAGAGAGGGCAGAACTTGTTCTATTTGGAGAGCGTGAGGTGGGGAAGTTTGTTAAACCTCTCGGAGAGCCTGCCAGTGATTCTGTCAGTGAGTTCAGAGACTGGAAATGACAAGGCAAAGAACAACAGGGTAAAACCTTGACAAGACTTATAGTGGCGAGCAACACTTTTCTTCTGACCTCAGACCTCTCTCCCTCTGTATAGCAGAGTCAACAAAATGATTGGCCGATAACCGCTTATATTATCGCTTATAGCTGTTGTTATAGCTGTTGTTATAGCTGTTGTTCCATGTGGTGCTGTTGTTTCATGTGGTGCTGTTGTTCCATGTGTTGATGTGGTGAAGTTAGCAGCCTATGGCTGATTAAAAAAGTCCCATCGCTGTGTGGGCATGATTCGTGCATGAGAACATTTCACACAGTTATTTTGGAGACTCCCACAAAGCTCAGCTTATAACTGGAACCCTGCTTGGATGTTAAGAAATGTAGCCCCGTTATCATAAATAATGCGGTGAACAGTAGGACGAATTACGTTTAAACTGATTCCGTTGTCGATGCAGATATATTATCTATGGTCTGGCAGATGGTCTGACAGACGAGAGAAGTTTCATATTGTTATGACGTGTTTGTTGTGCAGAACTGTTTGCGCAGAAATTGACTGGGTGAAATTTTGTTTTTTGGCCGTTCTGTCGGGGTGTTTCACTGACCGTTTATAGGCGACTATGAACTACTACAACTATTAACTATGGGCGTTAAAAAGGGCGGGACACGCTCATTCACATGCTTGTATACGTGCTTGTCTACAATCCGAATGTTGGTGTGTTGGTCTGTTTACGCCAGTCCTACGCAAAGCTTTATAAATGAGGCCCCTGGGGTACGAAAGCAAGAACATTTACGCACACCAACATTCGGATTTGGGTCAATGACATGACATGCATATTTTTGTGTCCGAGTATATTATTTCCATTTAAAAATAGAATAATCAATTCAAGTCATATATGATTTTATTCATGTTTAGTTTTCATTTATTGTCAGTACATTCTAATAATATGGATTACTTTGTGTTTTAGCATCTCAAACCCCCAAAATGTCAGGTGGCGCAGCCGTCCGAGCAAATGAACTGATTAAGAACACTGTTAAAAGTGGTATTTTAATAATAATGTATTCAATATAAAATACTGTGGCATGATTTTATGTTTGAAACCTTTCAAATAAACACACGTTTACAAATAACAATAGTTTTAAAGCTATTGAGATAATTTAGGAACTTGTCCCGCAGTTTGTGCTTCTCAACCAGCTACAACCACCACCCCCGTCCCCCAGGGGGGCCAATGTCCCTCCTGCTACCCCCACCTGCAGGTGGATCACGGACTTCCTGACTGACAGGTCTCAGCGGGTGAAGCTGGGGAAGAGCATTTCCAGCTCCAGGTCCACCAGCACGGGCTCCCCGCAGGGCTGCGTCCTGTCTCCAGCACTATTCTCCCTTTACACCAACAGCTGTGTCTCCCACCACCCCTCGGTCAAGCTCCTGAAGTTTGCAGACGACACCACCCTGGTGGGCCTCATCTCCGGGGGGGACGAATCTGCCTACAGGGGTGAGATCGAGGGGCTGCAGAGCTGGTGCAGTTTAAACAATCTGGAGCTCAATGCTCTGAAAACAGTGGAGATGGTGGTGGACTTCCGTAGGAAAGCAGCCCTGCCCCCTCCCATCACGCTGGGAGGTACCCCGGTGGCCTCCGTGGAGTCATGCCGCTTTCTAGGCATGACCATCTCCCGGGACCTCAAGTGGGAGCGGAACACCGAGGCCCTCACGAAGAAGGCCCAGAAGAGGATGTTCTTCCTCCGGCAGCTGAGGAAACTCAGGCTGCCGAGGTCCATGATGGTCCAGTTTTACACGGCCATCATAGAGTCCATCCTCACCCACTCCATCATCACCTGGTTCCCTGCTGCAACGACCAAGGACAAGGCCAAGTTGCAGCGGGTGTTACGTTCAGCAGAGAGGGTGATCGGCTGTCCCTTGCCCTCCCTCAACTCCCTGCATGACACCAGGGCTCTGAGGAGGGCAAGGAAGATCATGGCAGACCCCTTCCACCCCGGCCACGGCCTCCTCACCCTGCTTCCCTCTGGAAGAAGGTTGCGGCTGCCTAAGGCACTGAAGGCCCGCCACAGGCTCGGTTTCTACCCCTCAGCCGCCAGGCTGATATGACTCTGGCTTCCCCCTCCCCCCCGCCCCCAAGTCTGCCCAGGACTGAATATGCACTGGACTCACCGTAAAAACTCTGCACTGCACTTTATATTGCACTATCCAATGCACTGTTGTCTGTCCTGTGTTGTCCTGTTTTTTGACACGTGAAAAAAGTATAAGCGCACTTACTGTAATGTCGAAGCAAATTCCTATATGTGTATGCATAATGGCAATAAACGTTATCTGAATCTGAATCTGAATCTGAAATGTCAGGGTGGCACAACCGTAAACATGGGACTTTTATTTTGAAATCAAGAGACTATAGACCCTTCTAGAGTTTGTAAACAATGATGACGTACACAAGTATGCACGAGCATTTTGGCAACGGAAGATGGCGGAGTGCACTGACCTAGCTATGCAAGGACATTATCCACAAAAGATGGGGAATGCTGCTTCAACAAACTAACTCTGTCAAATGATCGGCGACTCCCAGATCCGTGTGCTATTACTGAGTGGGTAGATGACATTAGCAAGTGGCCCAATATTCAATGGCCAGATACAGTATACCTATATCTCAGAACTACACAGGATAAGTTAACCAGGGGGCTATTCCACGTACCGTGATTATTATTTGAAAAGAAAAAGCTCTGTTAGCCACACGTCTTGCTCACCCAATCAAAATAAAAATAAATCTGAATTGTTGACATTCCGGGGATGTGTTTGAATGTTGAATCTCATATGTGACAGGGTTTCATTAAAAGGTCCGCATCTCGGCAATTGTGAAAGCTCGCAATCGAGCCAAACGGTCCGGTTTTTGGCATAGGACGACAAACGAAGCGATGAAGAACCCACTCGATATCATATCCAACAGTTTTACATTCACTAAATACCTACATTTAGTTAGCAAAGTCGGGTGGGGGGTATTATTCGTATTAGTGTGGCAGTGTGTGTAGCCACGCCCACTCCAGCTGTATTTAAGTAGCCATGTGCGTCTGGACCTGTTGACACATTTTCAAGATGGATGCGGACGCTCTAGCTAACGCTATAAACAGAATTTCTGAAGCCGGTAGAAATATCGACAGTGGGCAATTAATGAACTCCTTCATATTGGACTATACATAATGGGAACTCCGAAAGGGAACTCCGAATCTGACGATGACGAAGAAGACAACAGAATGTCAGACATTGATCTCCACATCAGTTTCATGGGACAGTCGTCTGCAGACAAACCTTCTGCTGTGTTCTTGGGTAAGTTTTAGTGTTGTATACTAGGATTTTGTGTTGTTTACTTAGGATAGCCAAACAGTTATTTGTTGTTTTGTGAGTAAGGTAGATAGCCCTGTTGTTAGCATCAGTTATCAGACCACTGAAACTGCTCACCACAATTATGCCACCCCTCTCCAAAACTAATGAGATGGTGGGAGGAAGAAATACGTTGTCAAATATCAAACATAATGAATAAATAGACCTGCTAAACATGCAACATACTGTACAGTATGTTTCATGCACCATTTTAGTGTGTTTGTGTGTACCAGCTAGCCAAACAAGTGTTAGCTTGTTAGCTAGCTAGCCAAACAAGTGTTAGCTAGCTAGGTAGCTTTGTTAGAGATGTAATAGATTCTAGAAAAAGTAAATGCTTTTGTAATGAACGGTAATGTTATGTGGAATCAAAAATAATGATTAATTCATTGACATGTAGATTTGCTGTAGAATAATACTGTGAATTGAAATGATTTCACTAGCCTACTTCAGTACAAGTACAGTACACTGAGTCTATGGAAAACCTACACTAGATAAGTGTCCACACCTCTGACCTGAAATGTGTGTTACAGAATGAGGAGGTGAGAGGTTCTGAGAGATGACACCTTGATGAGAGTCACCAGCACTTCAGGTATTTGTCATTGTCATTGTATAAGCAATTCTATGTTATGAAGATAGTAGTAGGCTATTTCGTAAAAGTGGTGTTGGTAACAGTGGGCAATCATTTTAAATGTACTGTCTTCTTTTTTTTATTACAGCTTTGATGCCCGGATGTGATGGGAAGGAACTACGCCGAAGTCCCACCAGATACTTTATGGACTATAATGACAAATGCATGTGCACATGGACAACATTATTATTTTTTACCATTCTATTATTGTATTGCTCAATTGTATCTTGCCAAATGTTTTCCATTGCCATGAATTTTACTCTCTTGTACTTGTAATGGGATGTAATAAACTTTTGGCACACATGGCAATAAAAAATCATGAATCTTGAATTATTATTATTATTATTATTATTATTATTATTATTATTATTTAGCTATTTAAACATGTCAGCCCTGCAATTTTGGTTAGCTGACAACCCCACTGACAGATGACAGGTAGGTAATGATAGGTGGGGAAGTGGTTGTCTTGAGGGTGTGGTTGTCTTGAGGGAGTGATTAGGGTGTTAAGGGAGTTTAGGGAGTTAACCAGCTATTGTTCCCACCCATTACCTCTGTAAAAAACCGTCTCTGAAGACTTTGAGGCTGGATATCTCAGTACAGTGGTTCAGGGGGTATCAACATTCAAATATCCATGACTTCTTCAACTTGTTTCAGATTTCAATGTATGACACATAATTTTAAAGCTTACAATCCACCCTTTCATAATCTGGAAAAAACAGAAAAAATATTTTTTAACCATGCCCTGTCACATATTTGTTTAACCTAACAACCCACCCAAGGTGTTGGTTCTGGTATAGGGTGGTATAGGGTCTGGTATAGGGTGGTATAGGGTGGTATAGGGTGGTATAGGGTCTGGTATAGGGTGGTATAGGATGGTATAGGGTGGTATAGGGTGGTATATGGTGGTATAGGGTGGTATAGGGTCTGGTGTAGGGTGGTATAGGGTGGTATAGGGTCTGGTATAGGGTGGTATAGGGTGGTATAGGGTCTGGTATAGGGTGGTAGAGGGTGGTATAGGGTGGTATAGGATGGTATAGGGTGGTATAGGGTGGTATAGGGTGGTATAGGGTCTGGTATAGGGTGGTATAGGGTGGTATAGGGTGGTATAGGGTGGTATAGGGTGGTATAGGATGGTATAGGATGGTATAGGGTGGTATAGGGTGGTATAGGGTCTGGTATAGGGTGGTATAGGGTGGCATAGGGTGGTATAGGGTGGTATAGGGTGGTATAAGGTGGTATAGGATGGTATCGGGTCTGGTATAGGATGGTATAGGGTGGTATAGGATGGTATAGGGTGGTATAGGGTGGTATAGGGTCTGGTATAGGGTGGTATAGGATGGTATAGGGTGGTATAGGGTGGTATAGGGTGGTATAGGATGGTATAGGGTGGTATAGGGTGGTATAGGGTGGTATAGGGTCTGGTATAGGGTGGTAGAGGGTGGTATAGGGTGGTATAGGATGGTATAGGGTGGTATAGGGTGGTATATGGTGGTATAGGGTGGTATAGGGTCTGGTATAGGGTGGTATAGGGTGGTATAGGGTGGTATAGGGTGGTATAGGGTCTGGTATAGGGTGGTATAGGGTGGTATAGGGTGGTATAGGATGGTATCGGGTCTGGTATAGGATGGTATAGGGTGGTATAGGGTGGTATAGGGTCTGGTGTAGGATAGTATAGGGTCTGGTATAGGGTGGTATAGGGTGGTATAGGGTGGTATAGGGTCTGGTATAGGGTGGTATAGGGTGGTATAAGGTGGTATAGGATGGTATAGGGTGGTATAGGGTGGTATAGGATGGTATAGGGTGGTATAGGGTGGTATAGGGTCTGGTATAGGGTCTGGTATAGGGTGGTATAAGGTGGTATAGGGTGGTATAGGGTGGTATAAGGTGGTATAGGGTGGTATAGGGTGGTATAGGATGGTATAGGGTCTGGTATAGGATGGTATAGGGTCTGGTATAGGGTGGTATAGGGTGGTATAGGGTGGTATAGGGTGGTATAGGGTGGTATATGATGGTATAGGGTGGTATAGGGTGGTATAGGGTGGTATAGGGTCTGGTATAGGGTGGTATAAGGTGGTATAGGGTGGTATAAGGTGGTATAGGGTGGTATAGGGTGGTATAGGATGGTATAGGGTCTGGTATAGGGTGGTATAGGATGGTATAGGGTGGTATAAGGTGGTATATGGTGGTATAGGGTGGTATAGGGTGGTATAAGGTGGTATAGGGTGGTATAGGGTGGTATAGGGTGGTATAGGGTGGTATAGGGTGGTATAGGGTGGTATAGGGTGGTATAGGGTGGTCTGGTATAGGATGGTATAGGATGGTATAGGGTCTGGTATAGGGTCTGGTATAGCTACTACAGGTGGGATGTTTTAATGGGATATAATAATAGCATACACATAGTATCTGCATGTATGAAGGATGGCAAATGATGACAGATCAAAAGGAATTCAAGAAAATAAAGATTTCTTATTACAGCTGTATCCATTAGGCCTGTTCAACTAAAAGTGATGTTCAAAAAGACAAAGAACTGTAACAAGGATAATATTGTGGGAGTGTTACAGAATATTTACAGCTGTCTAAATAGCGCTTCATTCGAATTCAAATGACATTTTTGCTTGCTACGTATTCACAAATACACAATAGGCCTACTTAAATACACAATAGGCCTACTTAAGAGCAAAGGAAATCAATTGAATGCATCTCCTTGATCGATGGCCTTTTTAAACCTTATGTTATGACAACAGCCTCGCTGTGGATCATGCAGCCTTCAACCTTCATAACAGCCATATCTACCTTCATAACAGCCATAGGCTATTTACCTTCATAACGACCATATCTACCTTCATAACGACCATATCTACCTCCATAACGACCATATCTACCTTCATAACGATCATATCTACCTTCATAACGACCATATCTACGCTCATAATGACCATATCTATCTTCATAACAGCCATCTACCTTCATAACGATCATATCTACCTTCATAACGACCATATCTACCCTCATAACGACCATATCTATCTTCATAACAGCCATCTACCTTCATAACGAGCATATCTACCTTCATAACGAGCATATCTACCTTCATAACAGCCATATCTACCTTCATAACGAGCATATTGTAGTGCCGGAGGAAAAAGGAAAGACGTAGGCAACGTAATGATAACTGTTTAATCAAAACAACAACTTGTACTCTCAGTACAGGACCAGAAAATGGTTACCAAAACTCGTGTATCTAAACAGGAAGGTGCAACGTTAATAATCCTCCCCTCTGCCCCTAGTGCCAGAACTGGTTCCCTCCCACTACACAACCAACAGTAAGAGGAGAACATGAACCCATAATGTAGTCACTACACCAGCCCCCCCAGTGTTCACCTCAATATTGGAAATCCTCACGGCGAGGAGGGCGTATGGCCCGGCCCCTACGATCGTAGGTAAAGTCAGGAGGTGCGGGAGGAGGTGTGACATCGCCCATCACGTCCTCCTGCAGGGAAGGACGGGGGGCAGCGACGACCGGGGGCTCGCGAGCTGCGGGGGGTTGTCGGGGTCGGAGGGGGGAATGGCCAGGGCGCGGCAGGGGAGGTAGGACTGGAGGCCGGCCTCTGCGCGGTGGCAGGGCCAAGTCCAGGGGCAGTTCAAGGTCCAAGTGGGCCGGTTTGAGGCGATCAACGGACACACACTCAGGCCTACCCCCCATGTCAACCATGAAGTTCTTGGCTCCGGCCTCGATGACACGGAAAGGCCCGTCATAAGGAGGACGTAGTGGAGTCCTGTGGCCATCATGACGAATGAAAACGAACCTCGCTGAGTGCAGCTCCGGGGGCACCCTCGAAGTAGGGACACCATGCTGCGTAGTCGGGACCGGGACGAAGGCCCTGGCGCTGTCCAGCAGGGAGGCGCGCTGAGCGGCGGCGGACCAGGGCTCCGTTGACTTGGGAATGAAGTCACCGGGGACCCGCAGCGGCTGTCCAAACACCAGCTCAGCGGACGACGACTGGAGGTCCTCCTTAGGCGCTGTCCTGAGCCCCAGCATGACCCACGGCAGCTTGTCAAGCCAGTCGCTGTCCGTGAGGCTGGCTCGAAGGGCGGCCTTCATGGATCGATGGAAACGCTCACAGAGCCCGTTCGCCTGCGGGTGATAGGCGGTTGTGCGGTGGAGCTTGACCCCCAGATTCTCCGCCACCGCTGCCCACAGCTCTGAAGTAAACTGTGAGCCACGGTCAGAGGAGAGATCAGCAGGGGTGCCGTAGCGGGAGACCCACACCGCGATGAACGCCCGGGCCAGGTCGGGGGCTGTCGTTGAGGAGAGCGGAACTGCCTCCGGCCAGCGAGTCGTCCTGTCCACCATGGTAAAGAGATAGGTGTATCCGTGCGAGGGGGGCAGCGGCCCTACCAGGTCCACGTTTACATGATCGAACCTCCGCTCAGGCACAGAGAACTGCTCCAGGGGGGCCTTGACGTGTCGATGCACCTTGGCGCGCTGGCAGGCGATGCACGTGTCAACCCAGGCCCTCACATCCCTCTTGAGCCCATGCCAGACGAATTTCTCTGACACCAGCCGTGAGGACGGTTTCCTACCAGGGTGAGACAAGCCGTGTATCGCCTCGAAGGCGGGGCGCCTCCAGTTGGCGGGGACCACCGGTCGTGGCTGACCCATGGAGACGTCGCACAGGAGCGTGGCCCCTGCGTCACCGAAAACCACCTCTTCTAGGCGCAGTCCTGTGTCCGACAACTTGAGAGCCTGGACGGCGGGGTCGGCGGCCTGGTCTGCAGCCATGCGCGCGTAGTCCAAACCCAGTTGGACCGCACCAACCACCGCCCTGGAGAGACAATCCGCGACCTGGTTGGACTTCCCAGCAACGTGCTGGATGTCTGTGGTGAACTCGGATATGTAGGCGAGCTGGCGCTGTTGGCGGTCGGACCACGGCTCCGCCACCTTGGACATGGCGTGCGTGAGTGGCTTGTGGTCCACGTAGGCCGTAAACTCGCGGCCCTCCAGTAAAAAACGGAAGTGTCTGACAGCAAGCCACAGCCCGAGGAGCTCCCTGTCGAATGTGCTGTACCTTTGCTCTCTGGGAGACAGCTGGCGGCTGAAGAATGCAAGAGGCTGCCAGGCGTCCCCAACCCACTGTTCGTACACCGCTCCCACAGCAAAGTCAGAGGCGTCCGTGGTGAGAGCAGTGGGTGCCGAGGGCGAGGGGTGGGCCAACATGGCAGCGCGGGCCAGGGCCGCCTTGGTGTCCTGAAAGGCTTTGACACGCTCCGCCGTCCAGTCCACCGGCTGCTTCAGAGTCTTGCCCTTCTGGGCATCGTACAGAGGCCGCAGGATGTGAGCGATGTGGTGGAGGAAGCGATAGTAGAAGGTTACCATCCCGATGAACCCCTTGAGCTCGCTGATTGTGCTGGGGCGCGGGAAAGCAGCGACAGCTTCTACCTTCGAGGGGAGGGGGGTCACCCCCTCTGCGGAGACCCGGTGCCCGAGAAAGTCGATGGCGTTCCGTCCGAACTCACACTTCGCCGGATTGACAATCAGCCCATGTTGGCTGAGCCGTGTGAAAAGGGCCCGGAGGTGGGACAGGTGCTCCTCCTCCGTGGTGCTTGCGACGAGGATGTCATCCAAGTAGACGAAGAGGAATGGTAGGTCCCGGAGCACCGAGTGCATGAGGCGTTGGAAGGTCTGCGCCGCGTTCTTCAGGCCGAACGGCATCCGCAGAAACTCGAAGAGCCCAAATGGCGTGATTACGGCCGTCTTAGGGACGTCCTCGGGGTGCACCGGCACCTGATGGTACCCCCGTACCAGGTCCACTTTGGAGAAGAAGCGTTTGCCTGCCAGGTTCGCTGAAAAGTCCTGGACATGTGGGACCGGGTAGCGGTCAGGCTTGGACGCGTCGTTGAGGCGGCGGTAGTCCCCACATGGGCGCCACCCGCCGTCTGACTTAGGGACGATGTGCAGGGGAGACGCCCAGGGGCTGCTCGAGCGCCGAACGATGCCCACCTGCTCCATATGCGCAAACTCCGCCCTGGCGATGGCCAGCTTCTCCGGGTTGAGGCGCCTGGCCCTGGCGTGGAGGGGAGGCCCCTCGGTCTCGATGTGGTGCTCCACTCCGTGTTTCACCGTGGGCGCGGAGAAGGTGGGCTTGGTAAGGTCGGGGAATTCGGCGAGCAGCCGAAGGTACTGGTCACTTTCGGCGAGCGTATTGGACCACCCGCTGTAGACCGCCTCCCCCTGCGTACAGGCGAATGAAGCGAAAGTCTGTGAGTTGACCAGGCGCCTGTTCCCCACGTCCACCAACAGGTTGTGGGCGCACAGAAAATCCGCACCAAGGAGGGGAAATGTGACAGCCGCTATGACAAAATCCCACGAAAAACATTGCCCTCCGAAGCACACGTCCACCGCCCTAGTGCCGTAAGAGCAGATAGGTGTGCCGTCCGCGCCTGCCAACTGCGGACCACGCTCCTCCTTCGCCATATCCGATCTCTCTGCCGGAATGATGCTCCACTGGGCACCTGTGTCACAAAGGAAACTGCGACCAGAGGCGGTGTCTTGTATGAAGAGCAGCCTGTTGGTGACGCCAGCGCTCAGGGCCACTACTGAGCGCCGGCCCCGCCGTTTCCCGTCGGTCCGAAGGTGCAGGGTGAGCGGCACCGTTTGGCCTTGGCGCCAAAAGTGGCGTGGTAGAAACAATGGCCCGCAGCGTTACCCTGCTGGCCAGAAGGTCTGGCGTCATCCTTCGCTCTCCTGCGACGGTCGGGTGGCGGGGCGGCCGCGGGAGCGAGCAGGTCGGGGGACCGTTGAGGCATGGCCAAGACGAACCGGTCCGCCTCCCTGGCCAGGGCGCGGGGCTCCATGATGGCGGTGTTGGCCAGCGCCATCCTAACTTGAGCTGGCAATGTGCGCATGAACAGCTCTGTGAAGAGGATCATGGGGTCTTCTGTACCGAGCAGGTTTAGCATCCTCTCCATGCTCGCAGAAGGCCTCTCGTCACCCAAGTCCGACATGGCAAATAGGCGACGCACCCTCTCCGCAGTGGACAGTTCAAATGTCTCTAGAAGCAGGGCCTTGAGGCGCTCATATTTGTTCGTCGTCGGGGGAGCAGACAAAAAACCTACCACTCGAGCCGCGGTGGAGCTGCCCAACATTGCCACAGCATGGTTGTACCGGTCGTCGTCGTCATCGATGTCACTTTTATTGAAATGTGCCTCTACAATAGCAAACCATGCAGCAGGCGTTGAGTCCCAGAATTCTGGTAGCTTGAGAGTGGGAGTGTGCGCACCACGCGTTACCCTGACAGGGGATGGTGATGGCTGCCGCTGGTTTGAACGTCTTCCTCGCCCGGACATTTTGCAGGATTGTAATGTTCGTCGCTGGTTTTCGTACACAATTACGTTAACAAAAATCCACGTCGGGTCACCAGTGTAGTGCCGGAGGAAAAAGGAAAGACGTAGGCAACGTAATGATAACTGTTTAATCAAAACAACAACTTGTACTCTCAGTACAGGACCAGAAAATGGTTACCAAAACTCGTGTATCTAAACAGGAAGGTGCAACGTTAATAATCCTCCCCTCTGCCCCTAGTGCCAGAACTGGTTCCCTCCCACTACACAACCAACAGTAAGAGGAGAACATGAACCCATAATGTAGTCACTACACCATCTACCTTCATAACGACCATATCTACCTTCATAACGACCATATCTACCTTCATAACGAGCCATATCTAGCTTCATAACGACCATATCTACCTTCATAACGAGCCATATCTAGCATGCCTGGCGGCCAGGCGGGATAAACACACAGCGAAGCTTATTTAGGTGAAACCTTGAGCACGACAGAAGATGACAACCCGTCTGTTTAGTCATAACGCGTTTCCGTTCTAATATTGGAGTCGCCAAGCCTCCGCGTGTAATGCTGTAGGCCTGTGTTGTTAATGATGACGCATCCATATGCATGTGTGTGAGTCTCAGTGTGCATATGCATGTGTGTGAGTCTCAGTGTCCATATGCATGTGTGTGAGTCTCAGTGTCCATATGCATGTGTGTGAGTCTCAGTCTCCATATGCATGTGTGTGAGTCTCAGTGTCCACATGCATGTGTGTGAGTCTCAGTGTCTGCATGTGTGTGAGTCTCAGTGTCCATATGCATGTGTGTGAGTCTCAGTGTCCATATGCATGTGTGTGAGTCTCAGTGTCCATATGCATGTGTGTGAGTCTCAGCAGGGCGTGGGCCTCTCTCTCTCTGAGGTCATGGGTCTGGAGATGCGCCAGGCAGGACGTGACAGCGGAAATCAATCGCTTGTCCTCCCAATGACCATTCATCCTTTACCTTTCTAACTGAAACGCAGTCCTGTGCGTTTTAAGTGCTGTTCACATAGGAACACCCACCGGGAAAGAAACAAAAACAAAACACAGAACAACCATCATAACCATCGTAACCATCATAATCGTAACCATCATAGTCATAATCACCACCAATACAAGCAATCGAAAGGACAGACTACCAGAGAGAGGAGCAGGATCATTCAATAGCTGTTATAATTATACATGTTTAATCTGAAATGATCAAATACTGAGGTGATCCCTCATCCATCCGCTGGCCTCCTCTCCTCCACCACCCTTCATAGAGCACGGAGGCGGGGTGTTGTCTTACCTGCAGCCGGGAGGAGAGAGGGAGTGGAAGGTGGAGAGCGAAAACATCTCAGCCCTGTCGGCCATCTTCTTCCAGAAACGACTCAAAGTGACTGCAGAGAATCACGCAGGGAGAGCAGTCCATTCACGACAGACGGACTCGATCACGGACAGCGGGTTTCTCTCTCGCTCGGTCCGTCTCCTCCTTACAGATGCCCCTGGCTGGCCACGACCTCACCGAATCAGACGAGCGAGCTAAGCACCATCAAATCTGCATGATGGAGCTATCCACTCTACGGGGGGGAAATGTCAGGGAAGAAACGGGTCTAGACTACACTGTGGTTGGTAATCAAAGAAAAAATCCTTTCAACTCCCGATCCAGCCAGCCCAGCCCAGGCACGCATACACCCGCAGTCCAAAAGCTGCCTCGCCAAATCTCTGCTGCTGCGCTGCTGCTGCCGATCCTACGACACGACCCCACCAAGGGGGGGGGGGGGGGCGGGGAGCGTCAGGGGGGGGGGGGGGGGGGGGGGCGAGGGGGGGAGGGGGGGAGGTCAGGGGGGCGAGGGGGGGAGGGGGGGGGAGCGTCAGTGACAATTCGTGACGTTAGAATTATAAGGTTCTATCTCAATTTTTGTCAAAATTGAGTTTTTTACATAATCTGATCCATTAGGTGTTTATTAATGCCTGTGTGGTGTTATTTTTAAAATGTTGACATTTTTGAGTTAGTAATTCATAAAATACAAAGGTTCCATCTCACAAAACATAATGGAATGTAAAAACTGTGACGCTCAATATCTCTGAACTACCCTAAACGGAGATAGAACCTTATCATTCTAAGCTCACGAATTGTAGGGGCGCAATCCGTCTCCAACACTACCGGGAGAGACCATACTGATGCGGCTGGTTGCTGTGCTAGTATGTGAGTGTTGGTAGTATGTGAGTGTTGGTAGGGGACGTGCAGAGTATGTGTCCGTTCTCCCTGGCAGTAATCATTAATCAATAATTATGTCACAAATAGGAATAGGTTTAAAATGTTTGTTTTTTTTACAATACAGTATTACAATAAATATAATGGTCATCTGGTATAGCATAGCTGCATAGCATAACCCGAGGCTTATTTCAAACGACAATAAAACAAAGAATAAAACGAATTGTGTTCATATGAAATTGGAGGTGTGGCGCTGTTCTCTGTATCGGTGCTGAAACTGGATTTAGTAGTGTGGTGTGTCCTCCCTTGTGCCGCCACACGGTGGAGCTCCAACGCTATACAGATAATTATCTCGGCTCACAGATTAGTGGAGAGTAGTACAGAAAACAAGCAATTTGCCTGTACTGTTCAAAAATGTCAGTCCGGATGGATAGTAAGAAACCAAACATTTAAAATTATTTTTTACTACTGGGTATCTCTCAGCAGCCAGCATCTGACCAGGAGAGAGAACACATCCTCAAGCACACTATTGATGATACAGACGATGAAGCTTGTCAAATGTTTATTTAACAGTAATGCCAACGGCAGAATCTTTAGTACTCTTCTATCTTCTCTTGGATGGAGAAGGGACCGATGGAAACCAGCCCGTCCCACTGCACATCTGAGAGGACCGGACATTTATAAAAGGAGAGGCATTTAGCACATCCATACATAGATACATCCATACATAGATACATCCATACATAGTACACAAGCTGTCATTTAGCACATCCATACATAGTACACAAGCTGTCATTTAGCACATCCATACATAGTACACAAGCTGCCTATAATAACACATACATCCATACATAGTACACAAGCTGCCTAGGAAATAATAGCTATAGGAAGAAGGTTAATGTTATATTACAGCGCAGCAACATGTTTAGTCTTTTACGAGCAGAAACATAAATATTCACTATAAGTATCTGAAATGGTACTCCGCTGACATAACAAATCCACGTTGAAAAAAATCAGGTTTCAGTTTATACGCACGTGTATCAGCGGAGACATCGCGATATGGCCTTTTCTTGATGCCTTCGTCTAAACCTGGGCCTGGACCTCCAGTGCTGGTGCCAGAACCTGTGCCAGAACCTGTGCCAGAACCCTGACCACAGCTGGAGTCACAGCAGCCACAGGCCCCGTCAACACCACTTACCTCTCTCCACCTATGGAAATGTGAGTTGAAGTTTACCATGGATGTCAAAAGTAACAAAACATTCTTGCATGTTCCGTCAACATACTGTCCACACATACCCATTGATGAAGGAACAGGCCTTTTGCGCTTCATAAATTGGGGCGTCACAAGAAGTTGCTTTTAGGTGGCAGGTAATGTAGATCTGATGGGCAGCGGCTGTTTTTCCTTTCTTTATTATTATACAGGAAAAGATGAAAAGTAACATTACATATGTTAAAATGTGTTACATTTAGATTTTGGCATGACTTGTTAAAACTGGTTCACAGCAGGTTCCTGTTCTAGTGTATGTGTGGAAAAAATGATCTCTGACCATATTTGTTTTTGTAAGCTGTCATTGTGAATGGAATAGAATGAGATACATCTATGCTCTTTGAGATTTGAAGTATAAGAGGAAAATGAAAGAAAGCATCAATAAAGTTCCTCACCATGCCTGTGTCTGCAGGGCCCTCCTGGAACCTGAAGGCCTCCAGCTGGAAACGCAGCTTGTTCTCTGCGAGGCGAGGGAGGAACTGGGAACTGGCGCCTGTCACCTTAGCATCGATCAGACACCTGGGGGCCACACGATGGTCAGAGTTGGGCTCTGGATGGGCTCAAATCAAAACATCTTGAATCGGCATGCTTCAAGACTGCATTAGCCCACAAAGCTAAAGGCTAGGCATATGCCTGATTTCTCACCCGTAGTTCTCAATGAAGCCGTATCTGGGGGAGGAATTCATGTCGGGTGCCACGGTGGCAACACATCTGTCCACAAAGACACGGAGGGGCACATGCAAGTACTGATAGACGGAGGCTTCAATGTTGATCATGTCTCCTAGGTAGTACTGGAAGTGGGGCCTCTCAAAGTTCCAGTCATCTGGCAGGAGAAGTTGTGAAATTAGGACTCATTGCACATGGCTGCTCTCTCATGAAAGCTCTCTTGTTATCATTTCAAGCAGGAACTCACAAGAACATGTCTACCTATTTCACTTAAATGTGCTATTTATTGTTTGTTTATTAACTTCAAATTGAGCCCCCTGTCCAACAGATCTTTAATAAAAGATAGGCTTAGAATTAGGCTTAGAGATAGGCTTAGAATTAGGCTTAGAGTTAGGCTTAGAGATAGGCTTAGAGATAGGCTTAGAGTGAGGCTTTACCCACCAGTCATGATCTTCAGAGAGAAGTACAGGAACTCCTCGGCCATCATGGTAGCAGAGTACGGGGTCCAGAGGGGGTTCAGAGGGTTGCTGCTCACGTTGTGCTTCCTGGTTGACAGACAGATTTCCTTACAATCATAAACATTTTCTTAAAATTAGGGCCAGCCTGAGAGTGGAGTTTAAAATTGCGCTTCACACACCTGGGATAGTGGCACTCAACGTTTACAGCAGCGACGGTAGTCCTTATAACATTGGAGCCGCCCAAAGGTGTTGGTCTGTAGTTCAAGTTGAAGGTATAGATGAGATAATCGTTGGTCATCTGGCAAATACATCATACAACAATGTTACTGCTATACAAAAATGTTACTGCTATACATTTATATATATATATATATATATATATATATATATATATATATATATATATATGTATATACACACACAAGCCAGAGTCAAGTATACACAGCTTGACATAATAACATGTAAATGCATACATGTAAAACTATTTGGGCTGCATGGGTTGAATACAATTTTCTATTAAAGTAAAATGTATTATTTTAATGTGTGTTATTATAGATACCATCAGCTGGCTGCCACATCCATGCAGGTCAGATTGGTAGGTCAACACTTGAGCATCCTCCCCAGATACAAGACAGGTTCCCATTGTCAGATCTGCTGTCTGGATGAGCTGGCCAGTACCAAACATGTCACGCTGCACTTCCACTAGGATAATATCCTCCCTGCACTGAGCTCTCACAGTCACAGCAGGAACACGCGGGTCGAAGGGTACCACCACCTCAACCTTGGGCAGAGGCTGTGGGTCATCAGGAAAACGCCAGGTCATCGGTTGGCTCCAATCAGTCTTTGACTGTTGGGATGGTGGATTCTTGGGTCTGGTGGGTAAAACGGGTGGCTGTAAACTCTGTGGTCTCGGAGGATTTCCGGGTCTCTGAGGCAAAACGGGTGGCTGTAAACTCTGTGGTCTCGGAGGATTTCCGGGTCTCTGAGGCAAAGCGGGTGTCTGAAAACTAGGAGTATTAGGTCTCTGAGGTTTCATCACAGGATCATGCGCTGGTTTAGCATCCATGCTCCACCTGTCCTGGGCTTCACACAGACAGCCAATCATGGCCACTGCCACAAGACAAACTGCATTCCACTTCATCGCCATGGCTTCACAACAGGAAGTGATCCACGAACTTCACTGGATGTTGTGAAGAAGATTAAGAAGTTGTGGCTACTTTTATAACGGATTTGAGCCTGTTTACTTATTGAGAACCCTGCCCCCTTGGCTGACTGATCTATTGAGCTTTGAGGGGTAAAGGCTTTAACCAATCAAATGCATGTTTTCCATTGCACTGAGACCATAGTAGAACTCTATATAGATATTAAAAGGGATAGTGGGGTAAGTCGTGTCATTGGTTAAGTTGAGGCACCCCTTGTTTCTAGGAAACTATTCACAAAATGAATCACATGACCACATATTTAGGAATAGGTCATCATTTAATAGTGTCTGTGATGGAGGAAAGCACATGGGAAAAAGTGGTAAACAAGTTAGGTCCAAAACTAATATTTTCACAAAGTCAAATGAATTTGTTGTTTTATATGTTTCATTGATTGATTGATTGAGAATGTTTATTTTGGTCCCTTATACAATTCATAATACAGATATAAAAAATGTACACTGTCACAATGAGTAACACCAGGACCAAAAAGGTGTAGGCTGAAGCCATGGCTTATTGCGCCTACCCTTGTTACATGTATGTATTTTTATTTTTATTTTTATGAGTGCATAATCAAAACACTGAAACTTTTATAAACAAAATGTCACTTACACATGTCACTTACACTCAAAAGTACCAAACAAAAAACTATGTTAATGCACCTACCCTTTTTACATTAGAGGTTTTCCCCTAATCATAGGTGTTTATGAATAATTTGTTAGTTGGTTCTTGATAGGCAGCTCTGTTTATTGAGATTGAGATTGAGATTGAGATAACGTTTATTGCCACTATGCAATTCGTATAGCTCTTTTCTGTAGTAAATAAATTGGATTTGTGATTGTTTTGTATGTGTTTCCCCACACTTCCACACAGTAAGTTATGTATGGAACTATTAGAGAACGGTACATATTATGTGTAATGATTTTGGATTGAGTATGTCTTTTGTTTTATGCAGTATTGCAATAGACTTGTTTGTGGTCTATAACAACTCCCAAAACTCCCAATTAGTTTTCATAAACTCTTTCAATTTCAACATTATCAATCATGATTTGTACTTGACTATACATTTTTCGATTTCCAAATATCATAAGTTCAATGACAACTTGTTTGTGTCAAACCATCGTTTTATAGTTTGTAGTTCCGTTTCCACTGTATCCAGAAGCTGCTCCAAATGTTTGCCAGAACAAAATAAACGTGTATCATCTGCATGATGATATATGATTGATATATCTAAAAAAGTAGAAGTTTCCAGGGATACACAACATCCTGAATGTATGTAGATATCTTTGTTAGAAAGAATACTCTATATTTCTCTGACATAATGATGCTGAATAATAAATAGTTTCAAGTATATTATTATAATAGATAAAGACATACGACAACTTTTGTTATCAACAGTGGGTGAAAACAATCATGTCTGACGATTAATGTCCATTAATGTCGGGGATCTGGATACTGTTTTTCAGTCACAAAGATTGACTATGTCCTTGAGAAAGGTCTTTGTGACCGAAATGTTCCATGTCAGTAAATGATTATTTTGCCAGTATACACAGTTTGTTTATGAACAGTTCAGGAGTACACCAAGCCTGCTTAGTATTTGAGTTTTAAGCAAGAATTAATGGTCAGATACTTGTAACAACTACCTTGTACCTCTTTAAATCCGTTGGTCCTGTGTTTCATTACTACGGTCCGCTTAATCAACCATGTCTAAAATGAATTTTAAATGTAACATAGTGGGTCATGCCCATTTGGGAAATGTCTCTACATTAAGACAGGTTTGATCACAATAAGACATTTGCTTATAAATCAAGTCTGTATGTAGTTCTCATAATTATTGGGGTAGTGGTGGTCTAGTGGATAGTGAGTTGGACTTGTGATCAGAAGGTTGTGAGTTCAAATCCCGCCTGAAACCACACCACTACTAGTGTGCCCTTGAGTAAGGCACTTAGCCCTCAGTTACTCCAGGGGGAATGTCCCTGTCATTTGTAATTGTAAGTCGCTTTGGATTAAAAGCGTCTGCTAAATGTCAAAATTAATTAAATGTCAAAATTACTATGATAATATGATGAATAACATGTTGTTAAAAGGATGCGGCCCCACTTCCAACTACAACACACTACTGTAACAGGTCCTAACATTAACACTACTGTAACATGTCCTAACATTAACACTACTGTAACATGTCCTAACATTAACACTACTGTAACATGTCCTAACATCAACACTACTGTAACATGTCCTAACATCAACACTACTGTAACATGTCCTAACATTAACACTACTGTAACATGTCCTAACATTAACACTACTGTAACATGTCCTAACATTAACACTACTGTAACATGTCCTAACATTAACACTACTGTAACATGTCCTAACATTAACACTACTGTAACATGTCCTAACATTAACACTACTGTAACATGTCCTAACATCAACACTACTGTAACATGTCCTAACATTAACACTACTGTAACATGTCCTAACATCAACACTACTGTAACATGTCCTAACATCAACACTACTGTAACATGTCCTAACATCAACACTACTGTAACATGTCCTAACATCAACACTACTGTAACATGTCCTAACATTAACACTACTGTAACATGTCCTAACATTAACACTACTGTAACATGTCCTAACATTAACACTACTGTAACATGTCCTAACATTACATCCTAACATTTGGCACCATGCGGCATGTGGCATATTGCAAAACATTTGCCAACCTTTATGTAGTATGATATTTGCTCAGAAATACATCTATGTAGGCCTTTTGCATTGTATTTATTCAGGTTAGTCTCATTGAGATAAAAACTCATTTTCAAGAGAGACTTGGTGCAAGACAGCAGATCATATTACATTACTGTATTAGCCTATATTACTAATACAATATTTCATGTGATTCACAAAGATAACACAAACACTTACTTTACAAAGTTAAAACTGACCATAAACAAATTAGGAACATAGCCACACATACAATGCAATTACACACTCAAACATGCAGTACAATCATAAATAAAGTCAATCATTTTTCTATTGAAGATTGTACAGTAACCAACCAACCATAATCCTAATGAAAATGTTTATGAAGGCATCATACTTAACGACTTATATGTTATTCCCGGATAGTGTGATATTTTGTGGATAACTTTAACAAAACTCTTGCTACTCTAAAACTTTAACAGAACTTCTGCACACAGTGTGAGGCAAAATCAACATTTATTGTCTTGCACAGTGTGTGTCACAAAGACCTTTATCAAGGTCATGATGACTTCAAACAAGTTTAACATTTGTTCAAGGTCTTAGTAAGTGACACATTGCATGTCAATCAATGATTATTATGCAAGTATGCAATGCAGGGTTCATTCACCTATTCTGCTTGGTATTAAACGTTTTAGATTTTACATTTACGTTTTATACAGCATTATACAAATATATTAATTCAAATGTGTACTGTAATAGTTTATTTCTTCAGTCTTATACTCAATACATACAACATGACCCACAATTATAAACATATTGTTCATTTATCGTTATACCTAGTGCATACAAATAATAGTATATAATACATAATTTTTTTGTTTTCTTTTTCAGCATAGAGCCTATGAAACAGCTTCTCTGAACTTTCCACTATTAAAAACAATCAACCAGGGGATTTAATTGTCTAGGGCAGATTTCTCAAAGCAGTCAGCAAAGAAACAGTAAGAAAAAGGGGAGGGGTGTTTGACGAGTGAACAGGCTCAATACATTATAAAAGTAGTCAACTTCTCAATCTTCCTCACAACATCCAGGGAACCTAGTGGATCACTTAGTGTTGTGAAGCCATGAAGTGGAGTGCACTTTGCCTTGTGGCAGTGGCCATGATTGGCTGTCTGTGTGATGATGACGACGACAGGTGGAGTGGAGGACAAACCAAGCAACCCCAGAATCCTCTGCCACCCGTTTGGAACAAGGCTCCTCCGAGACCCCAGAATCCTCAGCCACCCGTTTGGAACAAGGATCCTCCGAGACCCCAGAATCCTCAGCCTCCCGTTTGGAACAAGGATCCCCCGAGACCCCAGAATCCTCAGCCTCCCGTTTGGAACAAGGATCCTCCGAGACCCCAGAATCCTCAGCCTCCCGTTTGGAACAAGGATCCTCCGAGACCCCAGAATCCTCAGCCTCCCGTTTGGAACAAGGATCCTCCGAGACCCCAGAATCCTCAGCCACCCGTTTGGAACAAGGATCCTCCGAGACCCCAGAACCCTCAGCCTCCCGTTTGGAACAAGAATCCTCCAAGACCCCAGAATCCTCAGCCTCCCGTTTGGAACAAGGATCCTCCGAGACCCCAGAACCCTCAGCCTCCCGTTTGGAACAAGGATCCTCCGAGACCCCAGAACCCTCAGCCTCCCGTTTGGAACAAGGATCCTCCGAGACAAGCCATGCAACCTCAGCATTCTGCTTATTTCAAGGAGGACAGGTGGATGCCTGCCCCGGATGTCAGTCATGCGCTAGCCACTCCTCAGAGACCTGCGGCTCCGCCAGCCGTTCCTCAGAAACCGAAAGTTTCCGATCCTACTCAAGAAATATTTCAAACCTGTGATGTTGAGGACCATTACAAGGTGAATTGTGGACTCTCAGACATTTCTTCTGCCCAGTGTGAGGCAATAAATTGCTGTTTTGACGGGCGCAGTTGCTTTTATGGGAAAGCAGGTTTGTTTTTTTAATCCTAACTCTCACAATATGTTTACCAATGTCATCTATTGCTCTTTCAGAAAAGTGACATTTTGTTCATAAAACACAATTCATGACAATGCATCTTACTCTATGTTGCTTTGCTTTTTGTAACTAGTGACTGTCCAGTGTACCAAGGATGCTCAGTTTATAGTGGTGGCAGCCATAGATGCCACCCTGCCCCACCTGGACATGGGGTCCATCACTATGCTGGGAGGAAGCGAAGCCCCCTGCGGCACTGTTGACACCAACGCTCTCTTTGCTGTCTACCAGTTCCCTGTCACTGCCTGTGGCACCATTATGAGGGTATGACCTGGGTTTCACTGTGTTTGAGTATGCAGAAATGTCCTATATCAATGAGCTTTATAATTGGTTTTGCATCTTGCAGGAGGAGCCTGGTGTTGTGATCTATGAGAACAAGATGATCTCCTCATATGAAGTGGCAGTTGGACCTCTTGGCGCCATCACGAGGGACAGCTCCTATGAGTACGGGGTTTGATATTGATCATTTACATCTAACATGTTTTCCCAAGTGCACAAACAGCTTTGTGTGGGGGAACTTCAATAAACATTTATAGTTAATAAACAAATAAGATGCCATTCTGAAAAATAATAAATAAATAAATAAATGTGCCAAGCATAATAGATTTCAATGTAATATTGTATATCTGACCATATTCTCTTCTCAGGCTGCTCTTCCAGTGTAGGTATTTTGGTACTTCTGTTGAGGCTGTGGTGATTGAAGTCAACGTTCCTCCTCCACCACCTTCAGTCGTGCTTCCTGGACCCATGGAAGTGGCACTCAGACTGGGCAACGGCGAATGTTTGTCAAAGGGATGTGATGAAGGTCAGTGGAACTATAACTTAGCACCTTTGTTCATTTCTATGGAATGTGTTAACAAACCTATTTTCTCTTTGAAACAGAAAGTGTGGCCTACGGCTCTTACTATGGAGATGCAGACTACCCTGTCACCAAGATCCTTCGGGAGTCTGTCTTTGTTGAGGTTTACATCGTGGGCAGGAATGACCCCAACATTGTCCTCACTCTGGACCGCTGCTGGACCACTACCACCGCCAACCCCTACAGCCTGCCCCAGTGGGACCTCCTGATTGACGGGTAACTATCAATTGCTCAACTGACATTGCTGGTATGGAGTTCGCACTTTTAGTCCTATTCCATAGGATCCCAAATTACTAGGCTTCCATTGTACCAGGCAAACTTAATCAAGTGCAGCACAAATATGTGAAAGTATGAGCATTGAGACACATAGCGATGGCTGACACAGACAGAAACAAATTCCTCACCTTGTTTTTCCCTCCTTTACTCTCTCCAGCTGTCCCTACCAGGATGACCGTTACCTGTCCACCTTGATCCTTGTAGATTCCAGCTCTGGGCTAACATGCCCAAGCCACTACAGGCGTTTCAAATTCCAGATGTTTACCTTTGTGGATTCTGCAATGAGTCCTTTGAGGGAGCAGGTAATAAATGTATTCCAATCAGGTTTGGGGTCAATTCGATTCCAATTGAGTAAATTCAGGAGAATCAATTGAATTTACAATTGAATATGGAGAAATTATTTCCACCGAAAGCTTCTAATGTTCAGTTTATTGTGTAATTCAATTCAAATGCCCTGTTTGCAATAATGTGTTCATTTCAATTTACAGTACGATTGACTGAATTGAAATTCAACTGCCACCAACCTTGATTCCAATGCTTTTTAGATTATTAAATGTGTGACAGTTAATTAGTTAGTAGTTAAATGTATGGTAGATTGAATGACACTAGTGAGACACCACATAAAACATAAATTGACACATCTCATGCTATTGGCGAGGCAGCGCGGTCACTGCAGTTGCCGCTGGCTGTTCCTTTAAAGGAAGCATGTTAGTTAAAGTAAAGAGTATTAGGGACTTGCCTTTGCTGTGGAGTAAGTGACTGCCTTCCCTCCAGTACAGACACACACACACACACACACACACACACACACACACACACACACACCATATATTTCACTTTCACTTCAAATGCAACACTCAGAGGGAAGGGTTACAGAGGTTACTAACCTAGGTAGAACCCTAGACTAAGCCAGGCAGGTGGGTTAGTGGACTGGTTCATAACAAAAATGCTTTTGACTATCCCCTCTCCTTAATCAAACCGCCCTATTATTCTTTCTTGCAGGTGTTCATCCACTGTAGCACAGCTGTGTGCCAGCCATCCAGTGGAGACTCTTGTCAACCAAGATGCACCGACCCTCACAGGAAGTTCAGTGAGTACTATACAGAATATATCATTTTATAAGGCTTACTTTTGCCCCTCCCTCTATACTTGTTCACTCACACCTTTCTCTGATCTGATGTGACATGTTGCTTTTGTTTAAACCTACCCAGGCCTAGTTCTTAGTCTATCAGATCTGTGAAGGTGGGTGAAGGAGGCCAGGAGGGAACTGTTTGAGTTAGGGGTGGGCATCGACGATCGATAATTGATCGATAATTGATCGATAAGGATCTTGGTCGATCACAAAATAAAACATTTGGTCGATCACAAAAACAAAAAAACAAATTTTTTTTTTTTTTGTGATCGACCAAATGTTTTATTTTGTGATCGACCAAGATCCTTATCGATCAATTATCGATCGTCGATGCCCACCCCTAGTTATTGTCCCAGTCTGCATCAAACTACATGATTCTGTACATCATTTTCAGGGAGAGATCTTCCTGATGCAGCCCAGAAGACGAGCAGAACAGAGTCTACAGTGGTTTCCAGTAAGGAAGTGATCATGTCCCTTCCTATGTCAACATCTGACTAGAGCGTTGTCACCATAATGCCACTGGTCTTCATGCTGACTTGAAAATAAATATTGCAGTCTCCAAACTTGTTTTTTGTAAAGTTGTGCATAGCTTGACCCACGATTGTATCGATAAGATCATGTGATACTGTATGTCAATAACAGTAACCCTTACGCCCAGACAGCACACATGGATCATGCTTACGTCATAGATGCTGCCTCTATGCAATCTACATGCATGATAATTTCTTGTAGTACTGGTTCGCTATTTTTACACTTACATTTGTTTTTACAGATATATCTCCCATTTATTGATCAAACTAGATATGTTGTGCTTTATCTGTGTTATTTAGTTATGTCCAGTAGCCACAATCACTTAACCTGGAGATAGAGTGAACCATCCTTTTAAACTAGTGAACCATCCCTTCAGTACCAACCTGTATGGGGCAGGTTGCCCTACCTGTGCAATAATAAACCCAGGCTGCAGCAACATTGGTAACATAATTCCCTTGGAAGCTGATGTGTAGGATACATTATGAACTATGACTACTTCATTCTCCTCCATAGACTAGGGTTAGGGTTAGGGTTAGGGTTATAGTCTGGCCCAGAGCCCAATGCAGACCACGTTGATAACTAGTCTACATAGTTTATTGGAATAGCAGAACAAACAGCTTTAGGCCTAATCATCATTGCTTTATAAATAATTTAATTAAAAAAATAAAGTACACTTAATTAATTGCAAATAAAGTCGAATTTATTCATTTGAAATTAAGTTGATCCAATTAGGACTATGAGTTATGAGGATGGACAGATTTATTGATTTGGGGGGGGGGGGGGGGGGGTAGATAGAACATGACATGTAGAAACAGTAGGCTATTCTACATGAAATATCTAGAAAGAATAAGAAAGATGGCGAAGAAAGACTACTGCATGCACCCTTAGAAGAAATTATTTTTTGACATTCAGACTTTTTAAAATATAATTGAAAGAAACATGTTGCAGCAAAAAAAAATAAAAAAATCTTTTTTTTGCATATGCCCCCTGTAGTGGACATCAGGTCTTAGTTTGATCACAGAATATAATTATGTAATGTAATGATTAATGTCATGTAATTCATTTCAGAAACATTATTGCACTCTGTTTAAGAGAGGTTTCACCTTCCAAAGGGCATAATTATTTTTCTCATCAGACAAATCAAGATCATTTGTGACTTGTTAGAATAAAATCAAAATCGGTTCTTTTGTTGACTGCTCCAAGAAAGAGAAGAGATGTTCTCTATTGCACAAGTGGTATATTTATTGAATATCACACGTGTAGTACAGAGTTGCACCTTATCCTGAGGTCGGTCTCAGAATAAGGTGGTCTTCTTCAGATTACAATACATTATATACTTTCACAAGACACAGAGTCCTTCCCCTTTTGGCCACTGTGATGTAACAGCTGAATGGCCTATTAGAATGTTCTAAAACTATGAATGGAGTGTTGTCTTGTGTTTGACGTGAGAACTGAGAAAGGAGTATCCTGCTACACCTGGCTTCAAGGCCATCAGACGCCTTCCTAGACAGACAGGAACTCCCTCATTCCCTTGCTATTACAATTGGTCATACAGTTAGGTCGGGAAGTATTTGGACAGTGACACAATTTCCATAATTTTGGCTCTGTATGCCACCACAATGGATTTGAAATGAAACAATTGAAATGTAATTGAAGTGCAGACTTTCAGCTTTAATTCAAGGGATTGAACAAAAATATTGTATGAAACGTTTAGGAATTGCAACCATTTTTATACACAGTCCCCTATTTTCAGGAGCTCAAAAGTAATTGGACAAATTAACATAATCATACATAAAATGTTCATTTTTAATACTTTGTCGAGAATCCTTTGCAGGCAATGACTGCTTGAAGTCTGGAACCCATGGACATCACCAAATGCTGGGTTTCCTCCTTTGTGATGCTTTGTCAGGCCTTTACTGCAGCAGTCTTCAGTTGTTGTTTGTTCGTGGGTCTTTCTGCCTTTAGTTTTGTCTTCAGCAAGTGAAATGCATGCTTGATTGGGTTGAGATCAGGTGATTGACTCTGGCCATTGCAGAATATTCCACTTCTTTGCCTTAAAAAAGTCCTGGGTTGCTTACACACTATGTTTTGGGTCATTGTCCATCTGTATTGTGAAGCACCATCCAATCAACTTTGCTGAATTTGTCTGAATCTGAGCAGACAGAATATCCCTAAACACTTCAGAATTCATCTGTCTGCTTCTGTCTTCTGTCACATCATCAATAAACACTAGTGACCCAGTGCCATTGGAAGCCATGCATGTCCATGTCATCACACTGCCTCCACGTTTTTTTCACAGATGATGTGGTATGCGTCGGATCATGAGCCGTTCCAAGCCTTCTCCATACTTTTTTCTTCCCATCATTCTGGTACAGGTTGATCTTAGTTCCATCGGTCCAAAGAATGCTGTTCCAGAACAGGGCTGGCTTTTTTAGATGTTTTTTGTCAAAGTCTAATCTGGCCTTTCTATTCTTGAGGCTTATGAATGGCTTGCACCTTGTGGTGAACCCTCTGTATTTGCTTGTGTGAAGTCTTTCTTTTATGGTACACATGGATAATGATATGCTATACCTCCTGGAGACTGGCTGGAGACTTCACTTGGCTGGATGTTGTGATGGGTTTTTTCTTTACCATGTAAAGGATCCTGTGATCATCCACCACTCTTGTCTTCCATGGACGTCCAGAACTTCTTGTGCTGCCGAGCTCACCAGTGCGTTCTTTTTTTCTCAGAATGTACCAAACAGTTAATTTGGCCACTATTAATGTTCCCACTATCTCTCTGATGGATTTTTGTTTTGTTTTTACAGCCTATGGATGGCCTGTTTCACTTGCATTGAGAGCTCTGTTGACTGCATGTTGTGCGTATACAGCAACAGCTTCCAAATGCAAATGCCACACTTGGAATCAACTCAGACCTTTTACCTGCTTAATTGATAAAGAAATAATGAAGGAATAAATAGCCCACACTGGCCCATGAAACAGCTTTTGAGTCAATTGTCCAATTACTTTTGGTCCCTTGAAAAAGAGGGAGCTACATATTAAAGAGCTGTAATTCCTAAACCCTTTCTTCAATTTGGATGTGAATACCCTTACCCTAAAGCTGAGAGTCTGCACTTAAATAATAATAATAATAATAATAATACATTTATTTTATAAGGCGCCTTTCATGGCACTCAAGGTCGCCGTACAACAACAAATTTAAAAACAGTTACAAAATTCAAAATACAAAATACATATAAATATACAGTATAAAACATAGCTAGCAGCAGAGCAGCACAGGAACAGTAAATCAACAGGGATACGCCTGCGTAAACAGGTGGGTTTTGAATGAGGAGATTGAATCTATGTTCCTGATGTCGGGGGGGAGGGAGTTCCAGAGGCGAGGGGCGGAGCGGCTGAAGGCTCTAAACCCCATGGTGGAGGGACGGGCTAGGGGGACGGTCAGGTTGATGGAGGAGGCAGACCTGAGGGATTGGGTGGGAATGTTGATGTGGAGGAGGTCGGACAGGTATGGAGGGGCGAGGTTATGGATGGCCTTGAAAGTATGGAGAAGGATTTTGTAATCGATGCGGTGTTTGATGGGGAGCCAGTGGAGTTGGTGTAGAATGGGGGTGATGTGACTGATGACAGGGGTTCTGGTGACAATACGGGCAGCAGCGTTCTGGACCAGTTGGATCTTGTGGAGCAGTTTGTGGGGGAGACCAAAGAGAAGGGAGTTACAGTAATCTAGGCGGGAAGTGACGAGGGAGTGGACCAGGATTGCGGCGCTGTTGGGAGTGAGTGAAGGGCGGAGGCGGTTGATATTACGAAGATGGAAGTAAGCAGACCGGATGGTGTTGTTGACGTGGGAGTGGAATGAAAGGGTGCTGTCGAGGACGACACCCAGACTCTTAACCTGGGGGGAGGGGGAAACCAAGGAGTTGTCTATGTTGAGGGTGAAACTGGGGTGCTTGGTGAGTGTGGATTTGGAGCCAATGAGAATTACCTCATATATAACTGTAACTTGAAGATGTTTTGGTAAACAGTTAAAATAACACAAATTCTGTCTGTGTCCAAATATATATGGACCTAACTGTATGTGTTCGTAGGGTACAATACTGATAATGTGCATATTAAAACAGGAAAACTGATAAGATATCTAACATCATAGCTGAGCAGCTGGTGCTAGACGAATGAACAATAAGACCTTAGAAAAATATATATCCTAACACTTTGCTGGACTGCCTAATCTAGAAGAATCTGTCTCGACCTCATTGAATTGGCTAGAACTGGGACTGGAAACTGGTTAAAAACAGGAGGTAGTGCCCCGCGGTGGCGCAGCGGTCTAAGCATCAGTCTCTGGTGCAAGCTGCCCACCGGGGACTGGGATCGAATCCCGGTCTCGCCAGACCCGGATATGGCCGGGGCCCACAGGGAGCGGCATATTGAGCGGCCGCTCCCAAGGGGGGTATAGGACTATTTCCGGACAAGGATCCGTCGCGCAACACCGCCCCCGGGGTGCCGGAATAACGGTGTCGGGCTCGAGGAGCCAGACAGCTAGTCTGCCTGGCTCTCTCCTCTGGGGCTGCCGGCCACGGGGTCGTGCGGCGGATCCTACGCAATAGGCAGGGGATAATTGGATACTAGGTTGGGTACAATTGGATACTAAATTGGGTGAAAAAAGGGATAAAATCAAAACAAAACAAAAAACAAAACAAAAAAAACAGGAGGTAGTCCCCTGTTGTCCCCTACAGAGGACATTGAATAAAAGTTTTGAAACTTACAATTACTGTATATTTCTGAAATCATGCTAAATTGAAGTTAAGACTCTCATATTGAAGGAACAATTTGATTATTAGCAGAAGAAATATAATAGCTGCAAAAGAATGATCACTTACCTCCCTTGTTGCCATAAAATATGGAACATTTTGAAAAGAAAAAGCTCTGTTAGCCACACCCACACGACTCATTAGAAAGCCCAGGATGTGCTCTGTACAGGACAGTAGGACTCAAATAGATTGCATAAATGGTGCTTGACGCTGTGTTCGGAATGGCATACTAGCATACTAATAATGCATTGCGCGTCTCTTCAGTCTCGTCAAACTGCGTCATACAAACTCGTCATACAGCTGTTGTTTACATTGTCTGATAGCCTGGGGGCTATTCCACGTATCGTGATTAAATCTGATCCAGGTTTAAATCAGATCCGGGCGCTAATTTCAGCTTGCGTTCCGTTCCATCAATGTGGCTCAAATAATTTGCTGCTTGGTTGCTACGCAACCAATCCTTCTGAACAAACCTGGTAGCGAGCAGGTTTACAGGCTGGTTTAGGTAATACGTGCGTCAAAAATGTCTCACAGGCGGAAACTACATCCCGAACGACAGTTCCGTCAAGTGTCTTTTAGGAAATATTAGTTCCCACTTTTTACGAGATAGATAGATCGTTATTATTATTATTTATTTATTTTTTCTGATTTTATCCCTTTTTTTCACCCAATTTAGTATCCAATTGTACCCAACCTAGTATCCAATTATCCCCTGCCTATTGCGTAGGATCCGCCGCACGACCCTGTGGCCGGCAGCCCCAGAGGAGATAGCCAGGCAGACTAGCTGTCTGGCTCCTCGAGCCCGACACCGTTATTCCGGCACCGGTGTTGCGCGACGGATCCTTGTCCGGAAATAGTCCGGAAATAGTCCTATACCCCCCCTCAATATGCCGCTCCCTGTGGGCCCCGGCCATATCCGGGTCTGGCGAGACCGGGATTCGATCCCAGTCCCCGGTGGGCAGCTTGCACTAGAGGCTAATGCTTAGACCGCTGCGCCACCGCGGGGCAGATAGATAGATAGTTTGACTGTGTGATAGATAGATAATTTGATATTTTGAAAGTGTGATCGATAGATAGATAGATAGTTTGATTGTGTGATAGATAACTTGATATTTTGAAAGTGTGATAGATAGATTAAAAAAAAAAGTATGTCTATCAACTTGCATTGCCATCATCAGTGTGTTTGGCACAGGGGTTAAGGCAGCCAGCTAGAGGTCCGAAGGTTGCCGGTTTGATACTTGTTTTAATAAAAAAAAAAAAAAAAAATTACATGCATTAACCAAAGCTTTCATGCAAATCAATTTACAATATATGTATATCTGTCTAAAGCCCAATTTATACTTCTGCGTCGAATTTACGCGTGGCTACGCCGTAGCCTACACAAGGGCTCTCCCAATTTATAGTTCTGCGTTGGTCGGTCTGCGTCGCCCTGCAAGTACACTGTCACATCGCTGTAAATAAAACATGGAAATAGGTCAAAATCTATCATGCACACATCAGCCTAACTTAGATAGATAACTTTACATTAAATATGTCTATCATCATCTGCTGTCAAACGCCACAGGTAATCATTTATTTCTAAACAAACAGGATTGTACATCTCATAAATGTGAATCGCGCTCCTTATGGGAAGGCTGTGCTTGACGCTTCCATGGGGCGCTCCTTTGGAACGGTGTACTCATAGCGGCATAATAGCGATTTTTTTGTTATGCTTGTTGTAAAGAAAATGTCTATAATGCATTGAAATGACATTAAACTAAGATAATAAGATGGTTATCATAATCTTTCAAATATGTATTAATAAGTAATTACATAAAAAGTAAATGACATTTCTGTCATGGCTTCCACATTTAGGCCTACGAGAGAGTCGGAATCATGTGACTACCAAGCGGACCAATCGCAGTTCTTACGGTCTGCGTAGGAGTGCCGCGTAGTTACATTTTTGGAGAGGTGCGAGCTACGGCGTAGGCTCCGGGCGTAGATTTTACCCAGAAGAATAAATTGGGCTTTAGTGAATCATCTATCCACCAGTAATCATAAGAAAAGAAAATCTATGCCAAATGCAGGGTCCAGTTAGAAGAACATAATTTACTACTCAGAAAGGCTTCAAACACCATTGTAATCGTGTCAGTTTTGGTAAATTAGCCTACACCATCATTTTATAGCCTACATACTTTTTTAGATGAGATTTTAGATTAGATTCAGACAATGAAATGCAGTAAAAAGTGTGTCAGAAGAGGGATTTGAACCACCGTCTTAAAAGGACAAATTAATACTATGGCAGTGGTCAATACCACTAGGCCATCGTGACAATATTACTGTATGTAGCCTGCTGCTGATATCACCACAGTAGTAAATATTCATTTATTAAAATATGAACATATAACAATAACTGGGGCTAGTATGACCTACGCATTTAATCGGTCAGCAATTTCTTGCCAAACCATTTCCCTCACCTTGTTAATTGCGGCAGTATTGCACTATTTTACATCTTATTTTTCGTCTTCATAAAGATCAATAAGTAGGACCACTGCGCAGCTAGTATCTTCATTTCGACAGTTCGACTCTTCGGGGCTCTTTATGTCTGCGTGCACGTGCCCATATCGAGGATTTCTAAACCGGTGTTCTGTGAACACTGATGACACAAGGCTGATCCTTGTTCGAGGAATCACTTGAGGCTTGAATCCCAATCACGATTTGCCTGAACGCGGCTTTTATTTTAATCGCCGATATACTAATCCAACGTACGTGGAACAGCCCGCAGGAGACCGAAAGCTCGCAATAAACACAGATTTGAGTGTGCAGATGCTGCTCTATTTGAAGCTCTTCAGCACCCCAGCTAAGTCTGATCACGGTGACAACACCTAGGTAAAACTGAAACCATCCTATACGGATCCCCATCTAAACTCAGAAAGGCTGAAAATTTTAAAATAAAAGTGGGTAACATTAATATCACAAGAAAAGAGGATATTACATACCTGGGCTCCATCTTAGAGGCAAATCTTTCCGGAGATAAAATGGCAGCAAAAGTAATCAAAAAAGTGAACCATAGAACTAGATTCTTGTACAGGATATCCTCACTTGTCAGTAAAAACACACTGAGGACCCTATCAGGAGCTCTCATTCAATGTCACTTCGACTATGCCGTAACATCATGGTACTATAGAACCACAAAGGCCCAGAAAACAAGACTCCAGACAGCCCAAAATAAACTGGTTAGGCTTCTGCTAGGCCTCAACCCTAGGACACATCTAACCGCTGCTCATTTTTTGAGCCTTGATTGGCTACGAGTAGTTGACAGAGTGCAGCAGCTTGCACTGGGCCTGGTCTTCAAGATACGCTACACCACAAAGACACCCAAGTACCTGTCAACATACTTCCAAAAAGTGAACAACGTCCACACATACAACACCAGAGGAAGCTCCACGAACCACGTTCAACCGCGTTGCACCACAAACAAGGGGTTAAACTCGTTTGCAAACTATGCAGTAAAAATGTGGAACGCCCTTCCTATAATCTTAAAGGAGTGCAAAACACTGCCCACCTTCAAAACCACTCTCAAAAAACATTTACAGGAGGCTGCAATCCGTAACTGGACCCTCTAAATCAAAAATCAGATTAAAAGACCCGAACTACCCACTGTACATACTTTGTGTTTTGTCCCCCGCCCCCACCTGTGGTGTATGTCCCCACCTGTCCTACCCGCTGTACATACCTTATGTTTCGTTGTATTGTTCTTCCCATGATGGACGTGTGTTTATCTTGTAGATAGTAATAGTTATTTGTCTGTATTATCTTGTAGATAGTACTAGCTTTTTTGTCTGTCTTACATGTAACGATGAATTGAGAATCAAGGACCCCAATTGAAATAAGCCAGTGGCTTTCTTGGGTTTTTATCCTGTTAGTTGACCTTGTATGTAATATGTACTTTCATGTACCTACTTCTGCAAATCTTCTAATAAAGTTTTCAATCAATCAAAACGGATGAGCGGTGGTATTTTCACTATATTGGGAATTTACATGGTGAAATGCATTCTTAGACAGTCTACGTCGTCATGATTACAAAGATTCCACTTGAAATGCATGAAATCCAAGTTTATTTGTGTCTTACACACACGTTCTCCTAGTATTTGACTGCCTGTAGCCCAGTCACGAATGGTCCCAGTATTGTAGCTTCAGATGGACAAGTTGGTTGTTACTGTGCTTGCTGCAGCAAGCCCACGCTATGTTATTGCTCATATATATTTATTTTAATCCTGTTCTTTTACCAACTGCTAAGACAACAATATAGTAAGCTAGTTACTTGAGCTAGCTAAAGATATTGGCCCCCCCAAATCATTTTACAACTTGTTGTAATAATGTTAAGATGTTTCTGTCGAACTCCGCAGTGAAGGTAAGTAAGCAACGCAGGGTGCGTTCGTAAACTCGCTCTGAGAGCGCCGGAGCGCATTCCATGAGTGCTGATCAGATTTCCAGGGCGAGTTGACGAACGCAGACGTAATGTAGCTAGCGAACCGAAGACGTCAGATCAGATATATAAATGGGTTATTTTGATAAACTGGACACATTTGGGGAATATATGCGGTTACTTTCTCGCCTTAAAACATGTAAAAACTTCATAAAATGACACGATAACACTTTCGCACAATTCCCCGCTCCCGGCCGGTGCGAACGTTCTGGGAGGCAGTATGCATACTGCAGTGTAAACGGTCGCCTGGTTTTCGCATACTTATTATGAATTTAGTAGGCAGTATGCAGCATAGGTGGCACACACATGTGCAAGTCTCAAGTCGAATCCAAATGTAACAATTCTTGGTGTAGCTCCCTCCATAATGGACAAACGACTATGAGCAAGCAGTGTACATGCGGTAAAATCTGCAAGAACATCCATGGCTTAAAGATCCACCGAGCGAGGATGAAATGCCCGCTAGGAGTAGAAGCAACACAACGCACAGTTGTTCAACCTGGTGAGACGCAGGAGGTGCCAGGCCCGGAGTCACCCCATAGTGCCCAGAACCTCCAAGTGTTGCAGTCTAACCCCTCGAGCATCAAGTCCGACCGGAGGCGGATCAAATGGCCAGCAGCTAGCATGACTTCACTGTGGAAGCAGTTCGATGACGATATCGACCAAATTCTGGAGGTAACGGTGAAGGGCGAGGCTGACAGGAAGCTACAGGCGATGACAACAATCATTGTCAGCATTGCAGCTGAACGGTTCGGCGTGGAGGAGAAGAAAAGCTCCGGAACATCTTACGTAAAGAACCAAAGAGCTGCAAAGAGGATTTGCAGCCCGTTCCTTGGCCAGAGCCTTCAGCAGTTTGGGCATCGATGGAGAGAGAAAGAGGAGAGCCCTCCGCAGTACCACCAATGCGGCAGAGAGAGCCTCTAGATGGCTGTGGCTCAAAAGAGGAGAGCCATGGAGTCATGGTAGCTAGTTAGCCATCTGGACACAAGCTGGGGTCTGATCAGCCCCGGCTGGGTCACCTGGAGGAGGGTGTATGATGTTGAAAGACCCGAAACGCCCGATGATTCCAGGAACATCACTGAAGATGTGTCCAGAGGCATCAGTAGATGTATGTACACAGCATCGTTGATAGGTTCGTCCGTTGGTCTCCCTCTACTGGTTTGCTGCGCACGCACGGCGTCCAGTAGGTTGCTAGGCAACAGGTTACGCGTGCACCAATCATGTTTAAAAAATAAAACATAACTTCTCAACATCTAGAAAAATACAAATATTTAATCAATTTAAAAAGTCATGTAATTTCGAGTCATCTATCTCAAGTCTAAGTCAAGTCTCAAGTCATTAATACCAAGTCAAAGTCAAGTCGAGTCTTTTATGAACGTTAGTCAGACTCAAGCAAGTCTCAAGTCCTCAAATTTGCGACTCGAGTCAGACTCGAGTCAATTCATGTGACTCGAGTCCCCCATCTCTGGTATATACTCATTGAGTATGCTAGTATGCAGTATGCTAGTATACCATTTCGAACACAGCCAGACCCTGATGCGGCGATGCGGCTCGGATCACTACATTACCCACAAGCCACCGGCGTCAGAGGCGGTTCTTAGCAGTAGCCAATAGATATGTCTCACATATTGCATGCGAAGACTGATTGGATTAGGCACGTGCCAGTCAGTTCTGCTTAACCCCGAATGCGATGACACATGACAACCGGTAAACGAGGAAACAGAAGCAGTGGGACTGACGACAGACAGACAGATGATGTCCTCAGCCTTCAGTCCACGGAGCACTCCGCTCACCAACTAACGTCTCCATTCAACCAGGAGTATTCAATCATGTTATGACATTCAAAGCTGTTTTGCTATGTCAGACAACTGAATCGGGACACAGCAAGTGTATTGTTGTATCTTTCAGAATAAATCCGAAACTCTTTTTACGTGGTGAGACTGTCTGACCTGTCTGTCTGACCTGTCTGTCTGTCTGACCTGCTGCTAGTATCTTCCCACTCCACTGTTGTTGTTGTTCCTGCTGCTACCTCTACTTTATTTAGCCATCATCCGGCTATCATCTGTAGAAAGACCACGACGATGCAGTCTGGACGGAGTGTCACTGAGTGTGACAGCGATCTGGTCCAGTCTGACCAGCCAGGCGCGTCCAGAACCAACCCGCCTGTGAGCAGGGAGGCCCCGGGGCCAGCCGTGCAGAGGAAGGTGCCTGTGGACACCCTGGTGATCAACGAGCTGAGCAGCCTGAGGGCGCCCAGCCCCCGGGGGGGCAACGGGGACGACGACTCAGAGGCAGAGTCCTACCGGGACGGGCGCACCGAGGGGGTGGACCGGGACACCAAGGGCCGAGCCTTCGCCTGGTGCCGAGACTTCCTGTCCGGCTCTTGGAAGGTCATCCCCGAAGCGGACTTTCAGATCAGCATTGTCAGGTATGTATGAAGCTGAAATGAGCTAATGTAATGTACTCCTCAGACAAAAAAAAAGACAAAAGACGTATATCGACTAGCTCAGTGTTTCCCAACCCTCTCCTCCGGGCACCCCAGCCGCTCCACATATTTCACATATTTGTCACTATCACATCTCTGCTAACGTGGACAGGTCTGACATTGCACCACAGTACAGACTCTTAAAGTGTGTGTGTGTGTGTGTGTGTGTGCGTGTGTGTGTGTGTGTGTGTGTGTGTGTGTGTGTGTGTGTGTGTGTGTGTGTGTGGTTTTGAGTACATCTGCGTTCTCTGTCATCTCTGTAAAGTAGGCTATGTAGTGTTTCCCAACCCTCTCCTCGGGGCACCCCAGCCGCTCCACATATTTGATCTGTTCCACCACCAGCACACCTGATTCAACTAATCAAGTACAAAGCAATTATGGTTTGAGAGAGGGTTGGGAAACACTACATAGCCTACTTTACAGAGATGACAGAGAACGCAGATGTACTCAAAACCACACACACACACACACACACACACACACACACACACACACACACACGTTAAGAGTCTGTACTACTGTGATGCAATGTCAGACCTGTCCACGTTAGCAGAGATGTGATAGTGACAGACCAATGTCCACTCTCACTCCGTTTGCTGCTGTATGTGTTTTGCAGCGGCGGGCTGAGTAACCTGCTGTACATGTGCAGTCTGCCTGACCATGTCCTGACAGGCGGCGATCAGCGTGACGAACCTCGCAGGGTTCTTCTCCGAGTGTACGGGGCCATTCTACAGGTCTGTCAAACGCACTGATGTTGTCCATTGTTGCCTATGTGTTTACGAAGTCTCTATAGTCAATTCAAATGACTTGGGGACTGTGAGGGAGATGTTCATGTGAAGGGCAGGGCGTAGACATTAACAACTGTAACAATCTGATGCCCTCTTGAAGCCAAAATGACGTGTGTGTGTGTGTGTGTGTGTGTGTGTGTGTGTCTGTCTGTCTGTCTGTCTGTCTGTCTGTCTGTCTATATGTCTATATGTGGGTCTGTGTCTGCGTGTGTCTGTCTGTCTGTCTATATGTCTGTCTGTGTGTGTGTCTGTCTGTCTATATGTCTGTCTATATGTCTGTCTATATGTCTGTCTGTGTGTGTGTGTGTCAGGGAGTGGACTCTCTGGTCCTGGAGAGTGTCATGTTTGCCATCCTGGCAGAGAGAGAGCTGGGGCCACGCCTCTACGGCATCTTCCCAGAGGGCCGTTTGGAGCAATACCTCCCGGTATGAACCCCCCAGCCCCACACACTCTTTACACCCACTCTCATGGGCATCCATACTATCTACAGTCTCATAGATGGCTGTTGTGTCCTTAAGAAAGGCATTAGCCCCATCTGTGACAAGGATTATGTTAATATTAACATGTGGATGTTGTGTGTGTAATACTAGTAGCAAATTGGTGTGCAGAAAGGTCCTTGCAGGCTAAATGACGACTCGTATTGCATATTTGAAACATTGAGACATTTCTGTGTTAAATGTTCATATAGTCCTTTGTCACAGATGGGGATAGCCCATGGTATGCTTATTAGGGGTGAATCTTAGTGAAAATACCTTTTTCTATTTATTGTCCAGAGCAAACGCCTGCGCACAGAACAGCTTTTTGTTCCAGAACTCTCTGCTGAGATTGCCTCTAAGATGGCACGCTTCCATGGAATGGTAATGCCTTTCAACAAGGAGCCCAAATGGCTGTTCACAACCATTGATAGGTGAGGATAAGATCTCTTTCTCGCACTTAGAAGAAGTAAAAATAAATAAATATAGAAGTGTACAGCAATGTATGCATACAGATATTGTAATGTATAAAAAACAATTAGGCAATAATAAAGGCAAGACAACCCCCTGACTGTTCATACACATCTATTTTAAGAAAAAGTCAGACCTGCCCTGTGAATGGTGTCTCTGTCCATGGTGTCTCTGTCCATGGTGTCTCTGTCCATGGTGTCTCTGTCAATGGTGTCTCTGTCCATGGTGTCTCTGTCCATGGTGTCTCTGTCCATGGTGTTGTCACACAGGTACATGGACCAGGTGATGAATCTGACGTTTGTTCGGGAGGCTCACGTGAAGAAGTACAACAAGCTGATGAAGTTGGACCTGCCAGGAGAGCTGGAGAGCCTCCGGTGAGTAGAGAGGCCGAGGGCTGGGGAAGGCCTTCTTCTTACCATAGGCCCTAACCCTATCAGTGTTTCCTCCAGAATTTTTCCCATTAGTGGCGGAGCGGTTATCTTTCGCGCGCATAGCGCACTGGCGCTCAAAACAAAGACGTAGTTTTACCAAAAACTAGAGGGTGGCAACAATTATAATTTCTTAAATAGCGGTTAAGTCATTAAAGCCGAGCAGGCGATTTTATATAGAAGGTGATCAAATACCAACATATCCTACAGCTGCAGCGGAACATGCGGAACGCGCATTACACACACACACACACACAGAAAGATCAATACGAAGTAGGCCTACATGAGAGTACACGCACAAAACCGGCTAACGTTACTCATTAACTGTTTACACAAGTAAAATCACAGTGTGACAGTCAGATGGAGCATTCGGTAAACAACAACAGCAAGGTAATGCTATCAGTTGAGTTAAAGAAAACCAACTCTTACCTTTGAGGACACCAACATGAGCCCTGCTTACCCGTACCTCCGCCGTTCTGTTCGTGGTGATTTTAGAGGCAATAGATTATTTTTGCCCCGCACATATTGCTATGAATAGTTCGAAGCTAGGTGCTTGCACGTTAGGTGCGAGAATGCTCGGTTAACCCATTAGCGGGAACATTATTTGTTTCACAAAATAGGCTGATTTAATTGACCATGAACATCAGAGACATACATTACAAATGTTCATTTAAAATACTCTATATTGAGCACTGGTATAAGAACATGAACCAGAGAACAGCAGTAAATGCAAGAACCCAAGGTCGTCGCTGATGATGTTGCATTTTCGATAAGGATACGTTTACGGGATTAAAGGCACCGGCGACGGGCTAAAAGAGAAATCCAAATGTCCCGCTAAATTCGGACCAATCACAAAACTGTTTTGAAAGCGCGCCGCGCGCCTGTTGAGAGCGATTCAGTCTTGATTGCAGTGCGAACACAAACGACGAGGTTAATTGCAACATTGTAACATATTGTAAATAACTACGCCCTAAATCGTAACGAAATGTTAGTCTGGAAGCGGCCTAAATCTAGCTTCAATCTGCTTTTTTTCTGTTCTCCGGTCATAATAACTCGCTGCCTTTCTGCGCAGCCTGAATCAAAGTGGACTGTCTGAATCAATTAGTGGCGGAGGAAATTCATTCGTGGCGACCCGCCACGAATAAATGCATATAGAGGAAACACTGCCTATGGCTGGGTAGGAGTAGAGATAGGCCCTAACCCTATGGCTGGGTAGGAGTAGAGATAGGCCCTAACCCTATGGCTGGGTAGGAGGACAGATAGGCCCTAACCCTATGGCTGGGTAGGAGGACAGATAGGCCCTAACCCTATGGCTGGGTAGGAGGACAGATAGGCCCTAACCCTACGGCTGGGTAGGAGTAGAGATAGGCCCTAACCCTATGGCTGGGTAGGAGTAGAGATAGGCCCTTACCCTACGGCTGGGTAGGAGTAGAGATAGGCCCTAACCCTATGGCTGGGTAGGAGGACAGATAGGCCCTAACCCTATGGCTGGGTAGGAGGACAGATAGGACTGGAATGAGAAGACTGTGTTAGGGCAGAGAAGGAGTTCTGAAAGCCTAGGAAATGAGAGGTAAGATTGTCAGTATTGTGGTTTCACAGCAATGTGGTTCACCAGGAGACCACTCACACTCTACTCAGGTGTCGTCACTGGAGCCTGCCAGCCCTGACCTCTCCCCCAGTGCCTCCCTGCGGCGGCGGCTAATGAGGCTTCAGCACTACACACGTCTTGTGACCTTACTGCCTGGTAGACACACACACACACAGCAAGGTCGTTTTGTGTTTTCAGTCTATTAGATTGTTTCCAAATCAAAAGTGCTTAAGTTATCCAGTGTTACACCTCAGGAGCTTTCTCATAGCAGTTGATCTCTACAAAGGCCTACAGCCGCAGCCAGTGTTAGGTTAGTCTGGTCTGCGGTCTGTGTTTGTGTCTGTATATACAGTACTGCTGTGTCTGTATACAGTACTGCTGTGGATGTGTCTATGTACAGTACTAGATATGGATATTCTGAACATGCCCCAGGTTGCAATCACAGAGACCGAAGGCTCATCTTCCTCATCTTCCTCATCTTCCTCATCTTCCTCATCTTCCTCATCTTCCTCTCCCAGTCAAGAATCATCAACCCATGATTCCAGTACCATTTAATTTAATTCAATTCAATTCAGGAAGTGAATTTCTGAATTATATTCATGAATGGGGAAAAAACCCTCAGAAATACATGTCTGAATTCAATTTAAAAATTGTTCAAGTTCAGATAATTGATAGAATTGACTCCAGCCCTGTTTTCAGAGACATTTCAATTGAGCAACCCTGGAGTGAAGTGTGAGCTATGTAGATGCATGTTGCATTGCACAATCCCTTACCTATGCACTACTCCTCACTGCTGCTTGCAGCACAGGCATGTTATGTAATAGTTGTGTCTCTCTCTGTCTCTATAACATACTGCTTCTTAAGATAGCACGTGAACTGTGAACTGTTGACGTATACTTGTAGTACAATACTTGTAGTGTGAAATGTCTCATTACTGAAATGTGATCTAGCTTTTACACCTGAGATGTCTCTATAATCTCATCATTCTTCCTCTTCCCTCGCTCTCCCCCTCTATTTTACTTGGGTCTCTCTCCCTGCTCTCTTTTCTTCCCTCCCTCCTCCTCCCCCTATCAGAGTGTTGCTGGCTGCCACGCCCTCCCCCGTGGTGTTCTGTCATAATGACGTACAGGAAGGTGAGTGTTTCACTTCCTTTCGTCTGTTCTGATCCTGCACGACTACTGACCGCACTGACTCCACCGTCAGTCATTTCCTAGAAGAGCAGGATGTTACATAAGTCAAAGGAGAAGGGTGGTGCGCTATTTATATATATATATATATATATATATATATATATATATATATATATATATATATATATATATATATATATATATATATATATATATATATATATATATATTTATAGCAGCGGCTCATATTTGTACGCAACATACCATCAGGGTTTAGAGCCAACGGGGTAAATGAGGTTGTGATGGTAGATTCCCCTTATTGTTGACTGATGGCTGCAGATGTTAGGCTCTGACTACTACTCCACTATATGAATACTTGGCTTCCTTTCACTCAGAATACATCAAAATACATTCTCATACGGTAAACCTTTTTGCCTCACGTTAGTGCTCACACTGTTATTTTGGTTATCACACCTTAGTGTCCTAACTGACTGTCTTAAGCCCTGTCCGGACGGCATATAAATTACCTGAGGACCTCGGTAATATTTGTTTTACCCTAGGACCCCAGTGATTTTAATGACCGATCCGGATGGAATAAAAAATCTCCATGCATGTTTGCGTTTCGCGTGCAAGTTGCCATTTAACATCACAGAAGAAGAAGCTGTTCCCGCCGGATATTTTGTCAGACCCACAACACAACGCACGTGTAGCAACAACAAGTCATTTGATTGGACAAGAGGCATTCCATGACTGCTGATCAGATTTCCAGAGCGAATTTACGAACGCAGCCGACACCACTCGCAGACTCGTTTTTTTCATAACACGAAACTTTACGTTTTAAAGTACCCACTCGATATAATAAACAGCAGTTTAACGATCACGAAATACTCATAATTTGTAAATACTTTCGTTTTGGGATGTGTTCGCGTTTGGCCCTGTGTGAGCATCTAATTATGTGTAGTTATGTGTTTCTAGCATGTCGATGTTCTATCAGAATGTTTTGATGTTATTAAAATTAAGAAGATGAATGGCTGAAATGGCGCAAAGCGGGGAAAAACAGATACGAGATCTAAAGTCTCGAACGATTATATTTCAAAACAAACTTTAACTCCCCGAGGGCTCTGACTACTGCCAAGTCTATCTGGGTTTATCTGCAAGGACCTTCGCCTGTAGTGTTGTGGAAAACGAAGGTTTCTGCCGAATGCTGCAACACTGGAACCACGTTATGAAATACCAGTTAACAGATATTGGGATGTATCGTTGATGAATTGTCTCTTACAATGTATAGATTATCGGGGGGTAATATTGTACGGTTATCAATACGTCATCCACATCCATTGTTTGCACAGAGCTACCCCGGTCAAAACGGTAAATTCTAGTATTAATATCGCGTGCAAAATCATGCAATGCGTACCAAATACTGACATGTCAATCCGGACGGTAATATAATTATCAGAGGACCTCAGGGTTTGCTGAAAAACAGTAGGTCATTCCAGCCGGAATAATGACTGGGGTCCCCGGAGTAAATCACTGACATGGTCAGTCCGGACGGGATAAAAATTACAGAATTACCCCAGGTAAAACATATATTACCGAGGTCCTCAGGTAATTTATATGCCGTCCGGACAGGGCTTTAGTGTCTAACTGACTCTAGTAAGTCTTCCAATCAGAGGCAAATCTAAGAATGTGCATTACCCAGTCATCCCTAGCTTCAAGAATGATGATGGCAGTATCGTTCTATGGGGATGAATGTTATTGTTATTGTTAGGGACTGAGGAGTTCAGGATCAAGAGGGAACAGATATTCACCTTCAGTTGGGAAACAAACACAAGCACAATTCCAAAGCTATACTGGAAAGGCTTAACAGAAAGAAAGTGAATGACTGAGTGTGTAATTTGCAATTACAACATAAAACAAGTAGAAAATCTGAGGGGAGAGTAGAATATTACTCTCTATCAACATTCCCCAGTCAATTTGATAAAGCTTGGGCAATCCACCAAGAAGAACGGGCCAGTATTGGCTAATAGTGACACAGGCCAATGAAAAGTGCTACCTGTAGGTGAAATCATTTTTCTGTTTTTTACATGTGCTTAAACTACAGATTGTAAGCTTTCAAATGATGCATCATACATTGAAATCGGAAACAAATTGAAGACGACATGAGTATTTGAAAGTTGCTACACCGGAAATCACTAAGCACAGAAAATCCCCATCAAAGATAATGAATCCCCATCAAACAACAAGAAACAAAGTCATTGTGTTATAGATTACACTTATTTAATGAACGTAAAACTGTTCGGAAAAATAACGAGTGGGTACTTCACATCTTCGCGTTGAATGTTAGCTAAAAAAACGAAAATCTGGAAGAAAAAAAAAAAAAAAACTTTAAAGACTAATTTGACGTCTTTCTCATTTCCGAGAGGTGTCCAGAAACACCAGCAGCAGTTGTTGAACTTATCTGAAAAGTCTCAAAGCTGTAATTGGTCACAAAGGAGCTTTCAACAAGTCCTGACTCAGGGTTTCACATATTCACATCTTGATTTGTTACAAATCTTGATTTGTTATTTTAAAGCTAAGCTATTTTAAGCTGTTTACCTGTGTGATTAAGACAGAGTGTGGGGAGATGGACTAATTCAGTGTTGTGATCTAACTCGCTGTTTCCCTACCAGGCAACATTCTGATGCTCGACGGCCGAGACCGCAACTCAACAGAGAGGCTCATGCTTATTGACTTTGAGTACAGTAGCTACAACTACAGGTAAAGGCTTAGGTGGAACCACTTCAGGGTTTCCGCGGATCCTTAAAAAGTCTTAAAAAGTCTTAAATTCATGTATATAAAATTAATGCCTTAAAATGTCTTAAATTCATTACAAATGTCTTAAACTGGTCTTAAATACTTTACCCAAACGTCTTAAAATTGTCGGGGCAGGACTATTTAATTTTACTTTTTCTCGCGGCATTTTTCTATTGAGCAAACGTTTAATTTCATTGAGTAGCGCGCAGACTCCTCCCCCTTGCGTTCCTTTGGTTATAGTCAGCTGCAGTGCTTGCTACCTAGCATTAGCCAGTCTGCGAGATGGGGAAGTGCAAGTTCAACGAGAGGTGGCTTGACGACAGAAGATTTTGCGATTGGCTTAAGTCCACCGGCTACCCAGAAGAAGCAAGATGCACTGTGTGTAGGAAAACATTCAAACTCGGCACCATGGGCATTAAGGCGGTTGAGAGCCACCTAAAAAGCGAGAGGCATAAAACGGCTGCTAAAGGCCAACAGCAGACGCCAGGAATCTCCCAGTTCTGCGTGTCTGCCCCGGGCTCAGCGCCCCAGACAACGGCTGCCGCTGCTAGCAGCACTGCTAGCGATCTCAGAGCAACGTTTGGTGGAACACCTACACTGAAATCGGAGATTGTGTGGGTTCTCAATACAGTGGTAAAGCACCAGTCCTACTCCTCCAACGAGGGGATTGGAGATATCTTTCGGATTATGTTTCCCGACTCCCAAATCGCCACTACATTTGCTTGTGGAAAGGACAAGGCGTCATACATAATACGTTTCGGATTAGCTCCTTACGTCAGAAACGAGCTGATCGCGAATGTGAACGAGTCAGTTTTTGTTCTAATGTTTGACGAGAGTTTGAATCATGCCACAAAAAACAAGCAACTCGACGTGCACGTGCGGTATTGGGTCGGCGATCAAGTGGAGTCGCGTTACCTGGGCTCGCAGTTCATGGGACACGCTAAAGCTCAAGATTTACTGCAACACTTCAAGGTAAGTGCATTTTGTCAATGACAAAGTATTAGCTTTACATTAATTTTGGCAGATACTGGCAATGTCATGTAGATTCAGTATAATAGTAGGCGTACCATAGGGAATGATGCGGTGTAGTCTAGTCATTTCCACGTTATAGAGAGCCACAGAGAGGGAGAGGGGACGCGGGAGCGGGCGGGGGGATGGTGGGGAGAGAGAGTATCTAAGGGCGTAGGGAGAGGGAGTAGATGGATGAGTTATAGTTTGTTAACTGAGGATGTGTGCAGACAGAATGTTAAAGTACATTGAACCATTGGCAATCATGCTATTATTATTGTTATTATAATCATCATTATCATCATCATTTATTATTATTGTTATTATTCTCATCATATTCATGTCATTCTCAGGAGTGTGTGGAGAGACTGAACCTGAGGAACATGGTGTCCATCTCCATGGATGGACCCAATGTTAACTGGAAGTTTCTGGAGCTTCTACAGCAAGAGCATGCTGAGCAGTATGGTGGTGCCCAGCTGGTTGTTGTGGGTAGCTGTGGGCTCCATACCCTACACAACGCATTCAAGTGTGGATTCTCCATGTGGCAACTGGAGAAGGTAAGATGATTATAACTATGAGAAGTAATCTTTCATTTGTCCCACAAGGCAAATTGGAATATTACAGCAAGTGGACACTTGACAGGATTTAAAGAGAGCATGAATTTACAGATGTTTCATACTATTAACTCCTAAGTTATTTTTCTAAGGGTTTATGCAATCAAAAGTGTCTGCACACATTATGTGTACAGTTCAGTCATTCTGTCAGTTTAGTTCTGGTATGTGTCTGTGTGTGTGTGGTCTACTGGGGAGCGCTGCTGGTTGAGCAGTCTGATAGGGCAGTGAGGAAGGACCTGCAGTATTGCTCCCTTACACACTTTGTGTCATTCCCCATGAGAGATGATGGCTAATTCAGCATTCTCCTCTCTCCCACCAAGGTGTTGAGAGCAATGCACTTTGTTTTCCACAATACACCAGCGAGGAGGGATGACTTCATTGCCCTCACCAAATCCTCAGTCTTCCCATTACCATTCTGTGGCCATCGGTGGATTGAGAACCTGCCAGTTGTGGAGAGGGCTATAGAGGTAATTAAAATCTTGATTTATATAGCACCTTTCTAAACAAAGTTACAAGGTGCTGCACAATGTATGATAAAATAGACATGCATGATAAAATAATACATACACATGGTGGAATTAAAGGTATGGCCATCACTGGTGAAGTATGTGGATGCAGTGAAGACAAAAAAGTTGCCAAACCCTGGGACAGCGTCATTTGACACCATCGAAGCAGCCCAGGGAGATCCGCTCATCTTGCCCAAGCTACAGTTCTTCATGGCCATCTCAAGGACCTTCACTCCCTTTCTCACAAAGTACCAGACTGACACACCAGTCATGCCATTCCTTGGCAAAGATTTGGCTGACTTGTCCAAGGTAATCAAATTAATAATGAACAATCAACAACAAAAGCAAAACAAGTTGAGTGTGTGTGGGCATGCTGAATGTGTGTGTGAGCAGGGAGAAATGGCAGATGCTACTGGGTGGCTTGATTAATTAAACTCGTCCTTAGTCAATACATAAAATTACTGAAAGATTATGTTTTGGCTAAGTAAAGGTTACTTATCATACTGTTATTGATATATTGCATATGTGATATGATATTATTTTAAATAACTATATAGAAATGCATTTCATGGTTAATGTGGTTATCAAAGGTACTTGCTTTACAATCATCATGCATTTTCTTGTTACCCTTTCAGAGTGTGCTGAGGCGTTTCGTCAAGAGGGAGCATCTCAATGACATCACTCCACTGCAGCTGGTCAGGCTGGATGTCGCTGATCAGAAGAGCTGGGTCAACCCGAAGGAAGCCGACATAGGCCTGGGTGCTGAGGCAGCCCTCAAGGTAATTTAGATGTATTACTTAACTTTATATCAAATGATGGTCCATATACAGGCAGGAGAGAATACTGTGTTAGGCCATTCAGTTGTATTTAAAACACATTACCCATCTGTCAGGACCTCCAGAGAAAGGGGACCGTAGGGGAGCTCACTGCCCTAGAGTTTAGGAAGGACTGCATGACGGGTATGTCAAATATCCTAAAGAAAGTCCAGGACAGGAGCCCCCTGAAGTACCCCATCGTGAGACAGATGGCATGTCTGGACCCCACAGTCATGTACGCCAACCCAGACGGATGCCAGGGAAGAATGAAAAGTCTAGTGCAGAAGTTACTGCAAGACAAGCAGTTGTCTGGAGGTGTCTCTGCTGGTATGAATAGTTAATAGAAAAGCTGGAAATGTTGTCCCTGATTATTAGCCAATGGACAATTGGACATAAGCCTGTCTGCTAATCAGGATTAATCATGTAAATAATATTTCACATATTTCCTTTCATCTGTTTTGTTATAGGTGATGTGATTATCCAACAGTTTGGGAACTTCCTGTCTGTTGAGGCTAAAAACGAGCACTTCCTGTCCTTCCGGCCCATGGAAACCAGGCTTGACGTGTTCCTGCATGGCTACCTCAGCCAACCCTACCCTGAGCTCTGGGGTTTCTGTCAGAAGCTTCTTCTCCTATCCCATGGGCAGGCGACAGTCGAGAGAGGCTTCTCCATTAACAAGGAGGTGGAGACCGTTAACATTCAGGAGGACACTGTCATTGCCCAGAGACTGGTCTGTGACTATGTTGCAGTTTGTGGGGGGGTTGCCAATGTCCCTCTCACCAAGGAGCTGCTAACTTCGGTGGGATCAGCAAGGTCAAAGTACAGAGAACACCTAGACCTGGAGAAGAGGAAGAGGCAAAGCGCTGCACAAGGGCAGAAAAGAAAAGCAGCAGAAGAGCACATCATCGAGCTGAAAAGGAAGAAGCAAACTCTTCTAGTGGTATCTGATTCTCTGGAGAAGGATGCAGACAAGTTTGCTGAGCAAGCTGAGGGGAAGTCCGGCACCTTGATGGCTCAGCTCATCACAAAGTCTAACGTCCTCAGGAAGAGATACAAAGAAAAAATGTGTGATTTGAAAAAAATAGAGGCAGAACTGGAGAGTAAGGCCACAGAATTGAGGCTCATGCCGTGAGTGTGTTAAGTAGATGGGGTTTTTTTGTTAGATGTTTCCGACCAACTAATTGCACTTTTAATTTAATTAAGTTATTGAACCAGAGCTTTTATGTTCAATAAACAAAACAAGTAAACTTGAATGAGTCTCATTGATTGACATGCTATGCTTGTATTGTAGTACAGTGGAATCCCCTAACCATCGCATATATATATTTTTTCGGTCTTAAATTCCATTTAAAGTGGCATTAAAAAGGTCTTAAAAAGTCTTAAATTGAACTTGCTGAAACCTGCAGAAACCCTGCACTTACCACTTGTTCACTTGTGACGGTACAACAGAGAAGTCAAAATATGATGGAATGATATTATTTGTTTTAAGAAATCTGCAAACTAGATGCTTTCTGGCTTCCTCTCCGAAATGGTAATGATTCTGTTTGTGAACTATGTCAGCGAGTTGGAACTGGGTTTCACCACAGTGATGGTCAGTGATCAAGTTAGGTGTGACAAGAACTACCAAAGCAGTTGACATGCAGGTTGGTGTGACATGGAGATGTTAATGCTTTTGGCGCTTTTCCACTACCGGGCCGACCCGGTTTATTTTCCTTTCTCCATTGCCAACCGAGCCGGGCCAAACCGACCCGAGCCGGGCCGTTTTAGCTACCCTTCTGGACTAGGAACTACTGGAGCGAAAGGCACTTTTTTGCCAGGCTGCGTGTGACGTGTGACGCTGCACACCGTTGATTGGTCAATGGAAATCGTCATCCCATGTTTATAGATTTCATCGCTAACCTCCATTTTTAAATACCACAACAGATTTCGCTCTCGGAAAATGTCACTTACTGTTTCTGTAATAACTTATTAATAAAGATTTGAAAAATTATGATAACCATCTTATTATCTTAGTTTAATGTCATTTCAATGCATCATAGAACTTTTATTTACAACAAGCATAACAATAAAATCGCTATTATGGCGATGTGCTGTGTCCCTCAGTCCAGCGCGCTTCATCATCCCCCTTCTAAAACTGCCATCTCCCCTTTTCATCCCTTATGTCATTTTATCAATGAACATGGTATTACTGTTATTTCAACATTTAAGCCTCTTTCACACATAGTTCCCTGTAACTTCAATGGAATCCCAAGCTGTGCCGTCCAGCCATTTTCGCCGTTCACTCATGAGCCAACCGCCGGTAGATTCGCGTCTTTCTCCCTTTAACACATGTCGGCGTTTCAAGATTCAAGACATCCGTATGCTGTATATATAAATACATTTATTTGACTACCAGCAAGACACAGGAGCACTCGTATCTATAACAAACGCGGAGATTGTATGAGCCCCACGTCAGCCTTTCCGTAGAAATACATCGCTTCCTAATCCCTGGTTACGAGATCTATTGATCTATTTATATCAATCTATTCTTGCCAATTCCTTATTACCAGTGGAAAGGGGGAAGGCTAAAACACTTTAGAACTTTCCGTTCAACAGTGGAATTTATGGAACTCGCGCTTTTCCCCCGTTGATGTGACGAACTGAAAGCGGCAAGTAACAGGCACTTAACGTTACATGTTTTAAGGCTGATTTGTGCATGATAGTGCTGCATTTTGACATAATTCTTATTGCATTTCCCCCCGTTGAGCTGTATAGCGGCACTAATTACAGTGAAGTGCTCTTATGACACGTAACTCCTCCTACAGTCCCGGGTCGCTCCGTATAACGGAGAAGCGTTTCTGAAAGTACGGCACAGGTCGGATACAAATGCGGTTCGGGAAGTGGAAAAGCGCCATTTGTGTACTGCTTCAGACTGGGTCATGAGAAAAGGGGTAAAACAAGACCTGATGAAAAACTCAGTTCTGGGTTCAGATCGCAGCTGGACCCAGATGGACTAAGTCAAATGTTCCTTAAACACACACGTTGTTATGTCATTTTATTTTCTTAAATGGGGCAGTTGTGTCCAGTTACACCAAGACAACAGCATTGAATATATTGTGACGCCTCCCACTCTGCCTGCATATTGGCTGTGGCTGGAGCCTGGGCAGAGTGGGTGGGTCGTTAGGTTGAGTGGTGTCACCTGGGTTTGGGGAGCTGGGGATATATATATGAGAGGGGTGTCCTCAGCTCTCTCTCTCTCTTCCTTATGATTTGGGTTCTGTTGGTAAGGTCTCTGGGTACCTGGTTTTTGGGGCCTTTTAGTTTTACACTACATACATTCATACACCTTACACATACAACATACATTCTACAACCATTCACTCATGGCATACACTACTGATTCTTATCCATAATCATATACATGTTATTTAGTTTATGTTTGTTCATTTAAGTAAATAAAACTTTAATTGTATCATTTAAACGCATGTGTGGACTCCCTTATTTGTTACTACCTTCGGGTGTGTAACAATATATATACAGTATATATTAATATACCCTTTTATTAATGGAGTAAAATTGCTTCTGCACTTGGCGAGTGTACTGGTAAGATAATGGTCTGGAGTGTGGCAGTAATTCTACCTTTGTAAGCTGGTACACCGTATGCTACTGGTAATGCCTAACCCTGGTCTAACCCTACCCCTGGTCTAACCCTGGTCTAACCCTGCCTCTGGTCTAACCCTGGTCTAACCCTGCCTCTGGTCTAACCCTGGTCTAACCCTGGTCTAACCCTGGTCTAACCCTACCCCTGGTCTAACCCTGCCTCTGGTCTAACCCTGGTCTAACCCTGGTCTAACCCTGCCTCTGGTCTAACCCTGGTCTAACCCTGCCTCTGGTCTGTGTGTTTCTCTAGGGGCTTTGACTTTGGGAACCACTTTGTGGAGTGGATGTATGACTACACCTACAACCAGTGGCCCTTCTACAAGGCCACACCAGAGAACTTCCCCAGCAGAGAGCAGCAGGTGTGTGAAACCCCAACCAGACCCACAGACAGACAGAGATGATACTCTCACACCTCCTCCTACTCACAGGCCTCCCTACTCCTTTTCCCTATTGTCACACTCCCTTGTCTCCAGTAAAACGTGTGGTACGAGAGCTTTACTCTTTTGCATGTCGTGTCTGTTAATGTCTCTCAACCTTCTATTGTGGTAGGGGTGTGATGCAATGGTTTGCAACACTGCTGTAAAGTTTGAAGGTAAAATGTAATGTTATTAGTACATATTGGTGATTCTCTGTTGCATAGTGCTCTAAATCATTTTGATTGTTCATGACAAAGTATGACTTTGTAATGATTTCACGAACTCACTGTTATCACAATCAGATGATAGTGATCTAAACTAACACGCTCTGGTAGATTATTTCCTTGTTCAATGATATCTGGTGTGTGGCTGTAGCGAACTCTTTTACCAACTGCAGGGTTACTACAGATAGTCTCCATGGTGTCCTTCAGTGGTGGAATGTTTCATCACCATATCATGCCACCTAGTGGGAAGGTTGTGCATGTGCATGCATTTGAATAACCTAATCGACTACTGTAATACAATTGCACAGTTAGTAACTGCCATATTGGTACAAGGGGGTGGGGAATTGTTGTCTAAATGAAGTGTTTTTTGTGTTGTTTGGTTAAATCTCTCCTCACCTCTGTGTTCAGCTGCATTTCATCCGTAACTACCTGCTGGAGACAGGAGGCCACGCTGAGACCACGCCCCAGGACCAGGCACGCATAGAGGACGACATGCTGGTGGAAGCCAACAGGTATGAGATATGTACAGGTATGTACAGGTATGACATATGTACAGGTATGAGATATGTACAGGTATGAGATATGTACAGGTATGAGATATGTACAGGTATGTACAGGTATGACATATGTACAGGTATGAGATATGTACAGGTATTTTGCGAGCATATTTTCATTGATCTATACAGGTTATCTCAATGACAGTAAACAAACACATGTTGCAAAATGATAGTGAGGCACAATACGCCTAAATAATAATAATAATAATAATAATAATAATTCATTAGATTTATATAGCGCTTTTCCGAGGCTCAAAGACGCTGACAATATGGGAAAAAATGGAAAACACAGAAACAACAAGCAACAGATAACATGAGCACATAGAACACAGAGTTAACGGACGGGGAAGGGGAGGTTGTATGCATGTCCATGGGGGGAGGGGGGTGGCAGGGTTAGGGGAGATGGTTAGGGGTAGGGGAGGTTGTATAAATAAGAATGATAGCATTAGATATCTTATTATGACATAACATACAATAGCATTAGATATCTTATTATGACATAACATACAATAGCATTAGATATCTTATTATGACATAACATACAATAGCATTAGATATCTTATTATGACATAACATACAATGGCATTAGATATCTAATTATGACATTACATACAATAGCATTAGATATCTTATTATGACATAACATACAATGACATTAGATATCTAATTATGACATTACATACAATAGCATTAGATATCTTATTATGACATAACATACAATGGCATTAGATATCTTATTATGACATAACATACAATGGCATTAGATATCTTATTATGACATAACATACAATAGCATTTGGGGTCAGTGAAAGAACAAATGGTCTAAGAACTCTTTCAATTAATCACAATCACATGTGCTTACAGTTACACATGTGCTTACAGTTACACATGTGCTTACAGTTACACATGTGCTGTTTTGTTGATTCTGTGTTTGTTTTGTAGGTATGCGTTGGCGTCCCACTTCCTCTGGGCTTTGTGGTCCATCATTCAGGCCAGGTTATCCAAGATTGAGTTTGGCTACATGGTAAGGAACAGACATCACTTGTAGAGAACAGAAGAGTAGTGTGTGAGTAGAGGCCCAGCAGGTTGGACTGGCAGTGAATCCAACAATGTAGCACCTGTTCATGCCTTCTGTGTCAGATCACAATAGACAATAGGCTGGAACATAAGATATCCCAGAATCTAAATATTCTCAATGTCTCATTGAGTGCTCTCAATGTTTTGACATTACTGTATCAACCTTGTATAACGCTGTATATCCTTGATGTGCTGTATGTATGCTTTCCTAAGTCCATGCAAACTTGATTAATTGTTTTAATTAACAACACCCTGAATGAAAAATGACACCACTCACTCACTCGCTCACTCACTCACTCACACATACACATATATTTTTTTAAAGATGGTAAATGATTATTAATATGGTTAAGGCCATGCAAAGGTGATTCATTGTGTAACAGATTTAATTTTCTGAGTGAGGCGTGCGACCAGAAAAAAAACACACACAAAAACCTTTCCATAAACAAAACACCAATGGCTTAAGCTCAGATCCTGCTTAGGGACGCAAATTAACATCATGTTAATGGGTCATTCCATAAATGGGAGTGCCAAAGTGGAGTCAACATTTCTAAGCGGTTTAATACAGATATTTTTTTAAAAGGGCAGGGCTCTGTCTCATACACACTCAATTCAATTCAATTCAATTATACTTTATTTATCCCCGTGGGGAAATTCAGTTTGCCACGCCACTCTCTAAAAACAACACATGACAACACAACATAAAGGACAGACAACAATACTGGGCCAGCCATGTATAGTATAAAAACAGTAAGATCATGATAAAAATGGGCAAAGTGATGGCTATAGCTATGATATTAAAATACTAAAAAGTAATGATGATGATTAAAATAAATAAATAAATACAGATGTGGCTGCATGTGTAGCAGTCTGCTGGTTCAGGAGCCTTGACCCCGACTACTTCTTTAATTGCTGTTAAACAGTCTTAGAGCAGCCGGGATAAACGATTTTAACGACACACACACACACACACACACACACACACACACACACACACACACACAGCAGGCAGCGGCAGACACACAGAGCAGGGGAGAGAAGCTCAGATCTTTTAATTAAATTCAATTTCATATTATGGATTCAAGATCCAGATATGCAAGGATATCTACTGTGTGCAAGAGATAGAGATGTCATGTTTGAGATAGAGATGTCATGTTTGAGATAGAGATGTCATGTTTGAGATAGAGATGTCATGTTTGAGATAGAGATGTCATGTTTGAGATAGAGATGTCATGTTTGAGAGAGATGTCATGTTTGTGGGGTGTAGCAGAGTGCTTCTGTGACCTTGATTAAGAGCATGATGTCATGTACTTCTAGAACACATCTGCCTCAATGTTAAAACCTGTTCCTTTTAATCTCCTTAATCCCTCAGGACTACGCCCAGTGTCGGTTTGATGCGTACTTCAAGCAAAAGAAGCTGGTCTCCTAACTTCCATCTCCAGAATCCAAGGAAATGTATTGTAGCATTTTTATAAGTGCTGATCATTCTTAATTTGTTAACCTTTTTATTTGGTTATTTGCTAACAATACATAAATCGGGTATGAAGGGAGCTGATGAGATGGTTGTAGATGTTATCAACCTGGACATGCTACTGCCGAACCAAACGGTCAGGAGTTAGAGCAGTGTCTTCTGGGGGAAAAGCACTCTTCCCTAAAAGTCAGGGAAAGCTTTTCACAAATGTTTACTCGACCAAGCACGATGGATCTGTTATCTTGCCCATGACTAGTAGCATCCAATACTGCCCTGCCTGAGCCCAGCAACGGTGACGCGTAACTGTCATGTGCTTCTGTTATGGGTCTGATGCAGAACTGCAGACCTAGTACAACTGCTTGTCCAATGTAACGGACTTATTTCCCACGTTATGTGAAACGTGAAGTTGAATTCTTACTGTATGTTTGTTACTGGTTATCTACTGGTTCCTTATTGTTTAAAACTGATGTCAGGCTCATCTTTATTCATGTGGTTTCTAATTTAGTTATTAATAATATAGTTATTCGCTTTCGTTTTCATTTCATTTTATTTGATGGATTCATCTCCTACACTTTTGACTTCAGGGTCCATTTCATGTTGTTTTACCTTTTTTATATGTATGTTGTGCTCTTGTTGGTGCATGGACAGTACAGCATGGCAGAGAATTGTTAATAACTATACACAGTATGTAGGATGGAACAGAGACAGAGAGACCTATACATTAAAAACCCAGTAAACGAGTTTCCAAAATATGACAATAAGCATATCCAAGTAATGTTTAAATTGATGGTTTGATCGAATGGGACCCCAACTCTGTAAGGCCTGTTGTCTTTAGGATTGTTTAGTGTCATTCTACCTCATTACACTACAATGAGGGTGTTTTTATGGTTTTTTCGCATACGATTGCATGACAAACTGTAGGAATGAAGGAATTCAATTAAATGGCTTATTTTGTTTTGTTTTTTAACAACAAAATATATGCGTATGACTCAAGAGTAGAGCAGCTTTTTATCTCTGATATCTACAGAACATCGTATCCCAGCATCCTCGCCTCATGAGAGCATCTAGGCTTGTTTATGTAACCCTATGCTTCTACTTACCTCTCTTTCTTTTTTCCACTTTAGCACTTTTAATTAACCAATTGTTGAAACTGTTGAGTCTGTCTATGCCGAGAGTTTGGATGCTTATCATGTTCTCTGTCTGACCAGAACCAGTAGTTTAAACAAACAATGTCAACACAAGCTGGGAAATTGGATCAGGAATGGAAAAAAAGCTGTTTGTGGCATTAAAACAAATAAACATTTATCAATTTTCTGAATGCAATTTATTCCTTTATCATTTATTTTATTTATTTGTAATATTTTTCAGCCCTGTAGCCATGTACAGACATGTGAGGAGAGAGTTGAGACATGTAAGGAGAGAGTTGAGACAAATCTAATTTACAGTAGATGCTAGTGCCTCATCACATCTTTACATGTTCTTATTACAATGGAAGTCTGCTCATAACCTTCTATCCTCTTTCTGTTCCTTGTTGCAGTTTGGACTGTGAGGATTAAACATGTTGATACCTGAATATACCACATCATTATCATCATTAAAGGTGTCCACGGTAGGGGCATTTCGGATCACTGTGGGGAGAGAGTTCCAGAGGGTGGGAGCTGCCACACTGAAAGCTCTGCCCCCGAAGGTCCGTAGGTTGGTGCGGGGGGTGGAGAGTAGGTCCATGGCTAGGGACCGCAGGTTCCGGGAAGGGGTGTGTTGACAGAGAAGGTCAGTGAGGTACGGGGGGCGCAGGCGTAGAGGGATTTGGAGGTGAGGAGGAGGATTTTGTAGGTGATGCGGGACTTGACCGGAAGCCAGTGGAGGTGAATGAGGGTGGGGGTGATGTGCTGCCAGGGCTTGGTGTTGGTGAGGACCCTGGCACCAGAGTTCTGCACATACTGGAGCCTGTTTTTACACACACTTATACATTCTGAGGTGGAAAAAGGCGGATTTGGTGACAGATTTTATGTGTGACTGAAAGGAGAGGGTGGAGTCCAGGTTGACGCCCAGGTTGCGGACTTCAGAGGATGGGGAGATGGAGCAACCGTCGACCTCAAGGATGAAGTCACCAACCTTCTGGAGCAGTGTCATGGGTGCCACAAACATGAGCTCTGTTATTTTACTGTTGAGTTTGAGGAGGTTAGATGTCATCCAGGTTTTTACTTCATGCAGGCAGTTGACAAGGGATTGGGGGGGGGAGCGGAGCGGAGAGGATGGGGTGGAGCTGAGATAAATTTGGGTATCGTCAGCATAACAGTGGAAGTTGCGGCCGTGATGACGGAGGATCTGGCCAAGGGGGAGCATGTAAATGGTGAAGAGGAGGGGTCCGAGTACAGAGCCTTGAGGCACGCCTTGATTGACTGGGGCTGGGTGTGGAACTTGAGTCGTTGATGGAGACAAACTGTTCACTGTTTGAAAGGTATGATTTGAACCAGGAGAGGGCTGTACCAGTGACACCCAGGTGGGTGGAGAGGCGGTTGAGGAGGATGGTATGGGAGACAGTGTCGAAGGTCCAGGAGGATGAGGATACTGAAACGGCCCGAGTCAGCAGCAATGAGGTACATCAGAATGTGAGGTACGTCAGAAGTGGAGGTGGAAGAGGGCTTCATAGCGGGTGGAGATGGGGAGAGGAGGGAGAATGCTGAGGGAGAGTGAGTGGAGGTCCAGCTTTACCACAGCATTGTGCTCTATGTCCGGCATATACACCTGGTCACCCAGTACTGTTCCCTGGCCGGCCAATGCCACCTTCTCAGTCCCACGCACCTAGAACAGATTAGAGATATCGGAAAGCGATTATGTCAGGAAGTGGGCTTACTTCCACAAGGGGACTAACTTATTCAGTTTCATTCTTCAGGTGTTCAATGAGACTTTTTGTTAAAGCTTTAAGGACATCATCGTCTAATCCTCCTTTATCTGTATCTGGACTCACCTGTTCCCACTGCCGAGACTCCACACAGAATGATGTCACCACGTTCTCTGAGTTGTTCCCTCCAATCACAAACAGCTTGTCTGTGGCGCCCAGGAAGTACAGGCGGGGGATGTGTGCCTGGGCCCTGGTCAGCGTGGGCAGCAGCTCCAGCCAGGAGTCTAGAAGAGGGAACACAGAAGCGGTTGGGGGTCTGAGGGAATGGAAGCTTTACTTTCCACACTTGGGTGTCCTTCCTTCAGCCAACGTATACATTATCCCATAATAAAGTCTGCCCAGCTTTACCATGTCTGGTGTCATACTGCAGAACCAGTTTCTCCCCGGTTGTCTGGATGTTCCCGAGGATGTAGAGGCAGTGACCCAGGCTGGTGGCCAGGGGGATGTCATAGGACAGGGACATGGTGAACTGGAAGTCAGTGAGGGGCAGTGAGGAGACAAACCTAGAGCAGAGAGCACACACCACTGATTCAAGCTCCCAAACACTGATTTTTGCTCCTTATTAGAGCAACATCTCAGGTCTGTTAGGAAGACAGCATCACTGTGCAACTGACATCTGCTATTCGTGGCTGTCATGGAAGGAAGGCAAACCTCCATTTGTCCTCCCAGGGGTCGTAGCGTTCCACTGCAGTGTAGATGGCTGTACTGGAGTCAGTCACCAGAGAGTCCAGGTACCAGTCACCCACAGCATAGATACAGCCATCACACGCCACAGCCCGGAAATGTCTCCTGTACCGTGGAGGACAGAGTTCAACACCATACCCCCCCACAATCTGTGTATCAAACTGAACAGTATGTGTTTTTTTTAATGTGTGACAAAAATACAGTACAAATATACAGTACAGTACCTTAAACACACCTTGATCAGAGGAGCTGTAGAGACCCAGGTATGGGTGAAGGGGTTATACCTAAATGAAGCCATTTTAAACTCCCAGCCCCTCTTCACCTGTTGCCTGTAGCCCCCTATAAGGTAGAGGTAGTTATGTAGGACCACTGTGGTGAAACACCACTTATCAGCTGTGAAGGGGAGCTCTGTGACTGGACACCACTCTCCATTGACCTCTGACCCCTGTAGGCTGAAGAGGTGACGGGCAGCTTCTGTTTCCGGGTCATTCCAGGTGGTCAGATTCTCCTTCCTGAGGCTGCACAGCCTTGGGTCACCCTGTGACCTCAGGTGAACTAGCTCCGCCCTCTCCCTGGCATCAACACACCTGAGGCACAACAACTTGTCATTCTACAGGCTACAACATCCACATGTGTGGTTTCCATCACAGATGACTGAAGCCTAGTACACACATAGATTTTCTAAATCTTAACAGATCTTTTATCTGAGAGAGACCCCACACATGAAGATAAAAAATCATGGATTGAACAGTCTTGATCGTATTGTGTGTGGTGTGCTCCGATATTCCCAATACAGCACACCACACACAAAGATCTGTCCTACGACAGTCTACTCTAGAGTCTCGTCCCCCAAGCCAGAAATCTGGCGTGATCAGGGTAGTAGTACCCTGACTGACCTGTACGAGGCAGCCATGTGTGACAGGGCAAATAAAGTGCAGAAGAACGAAAAGAAGAAGAAGCGTCAGTCAGCTCGCTTCTTGATTGGCTACATTCCATTCCACGTCACAATCGGACTCAGGAGTTGTCAATTTCGCCCACACAAGAGGACTTTTGATCGTAAATATTGAACACGTTTAATATTTACGATCATCGGTCCCGACCATTTTCCGAGCAGATTGTCGGGAGAAATGTACTCTTAACACACCTCACACCACAGGATTATCTTGTAGGATAATCTTTAGAGCCATCCGATAATTGGGTGTTTTGTTGGTCGGAAGGGGGGAAATCGGGCCCAAATCGGCCAGATTATCTTTATGTGTGTAGCAGGCCAGATTATCTTTATGTGTGTACCAGGCTTTACCCTAATGTTAACCATTACCTTAACCAATGAATCATAACTTCATTCATCACTTCCACTTCGTTTTTTTGCTACTTTGGAATTGGACCTGGAATTTATGGCCATCAAATCAAAACACATGATGAATGTCTGGGGTCTGTATCATAGTGAACAGCCGTGCACCTCACACACCTGGTGAGGTGGGGCAGCTCCAGCAGATGTCTGCTCAGGTAGAAGAACACTGTCTCCTGCAGCTCAGCACAGCAGATGTCCCGGGCCAGGCCCAGGTAGGACAGACAGGTGTCTGGGGTTAGCACACATGCCAGGGCTGACAGGCACCGTGAGAGGAAGGCTTCAGCCAGCAGGTAGCTGCCCACCTGTAGAGGTGAGAGACAGTCTGGTCAGGTTAAAACCACTGGTTCAAACAAGAGCCATGCATGGGGAGGATTTGGTCATTGAAGTTACGGGGGAATAGCAGCGTCCCACTTGAGATCTGCCCACCTGGATGTGCACTCCCAACTCCTCCTGAGGAACACTGAAACGACTCCTGAAGATGAACTCCAGAAGACTGTGGAAGACGGAGGCGGGGATATGATCCAGAAGGATCAGGCTCTCAGTGGTCTCCCTCATGCTGGACTGGGACAGGGCTCTGAAGTACTCACTGCAGGCTGACAGCCTCCCCAGGTCAACCTGACACACATCACATAGGCAGGAAGAAGGCAGACAGGGTAGGCAGTATTCCAATGCAAATATGATCATTGATTATATTTGATCTGTTTTGGAAAGTATTGTTGCAACAATGTAAGTGATTGATTGCTAAATTAAGTGTTAGATTAATGCAGGTCATGATGTTGAATTGATGAGATATCTTTGTATTGGGATATTATAAAAACGTAATTTACATGGAGGTCATGAGTGTTGGTCTGATATTGTAAAAACAATATTTACATGGAAGTCATGAGTGCTGGTCTGGACTGTGACCATGGTCCTGGTTCCGTCTCCATGTTGATAAGTACGGTACGCCTCATCAGTTCTCCACTCTGCTGACCCTCGGTCATGTGGTCCTTTACGTGTGTCAGAAGGTGACACGGCCACCCTGGTGTGTGGTACTGAAACAGTTCTCCAAACTCTCAACAAACAGTTCTTCAACCACAAGCTGAACCACAGAAGCACACCACTCAAATACTGTCTGAGAGGGTTCATGATGATGGCTTTTGTATGTTGTAAGTTCCTATGATGATTTTCTATCTGTGTCCAAGTACATCCTAGAACCTACTACAGGTCCTTTGAGCACATGATAATGAACTCAAAGTATTCTGCTGTAGCAACCTCATAGTCGATATGTAGATAGTGGATATATGCTTCAAGTAAAGAGGAAACAAAAGCATTTTACTCTACTAGATCACTGAGCAGATACCCTAGTCCAAGCAGTGGACTACTTCCATCCAGCCATGTCAAAGTCACGTGTCTGATAAGTTAAACAGTTCAACGGCAGCAGCTGTGGAGTTAGCTTGGAAACCACATGCCATTGATGTTGTCAAACACACAACAAAAGTGAAACAATATAAACTTGCATAACTCCAGCCTGTGGAACCCCGATGGCAGCAGATCCAGTCAGTTGTATAAAGCGTCTCTCCTCCATAGTCAGTCAGCCTCGACAGGGCCGACATGGAGCTGTGTGTGTGTGTGTGTGTGTGTGTGTGTGTGTGTGTGTGTGTGTGTGTGTGTGTGTGTGTGTGTGCAGGACAACAGCTCTGTCCAACTGTTCTATTTTAGGAGGCAGAAAGGGGTAGTGGTGGTGGGTACTGCCTGGCTGTAATAGGACCCTCCCACCAGCCCATCTGAACAGCACCAATGGGGAGCAGTCTAGTTCCTGAAACACCATTGATTTCATACAACATCGATATAAGTTTGTTTATAGCCATCACCCTTCTGTAGGATTAGAGATGTTATTTGCTACACCTATATTGAGTTTCTATTCTCTGGTTATTCAGGAGATTCAGGATTATGTGTAGAAATGAGATCTGCTGTTGTGGGTCAATATTCATCCCCGCTGAAATACTCTCTTATTACAGCCAGGCAGTACCCTCCACCACTACCCCTTTCTGATTCCTAAAATAGAACAGTTGGACAGAGCTGTTGTCCTGCCCACACACACACACACACACACACACACAGCTCCATGTCGCCCTGTCGAGGCCGACTGACTATGGAGGAGAGACGCTTTATACAACTGACTGGATCTGCTGCCATCGGGGTTCCACAGGCTGGAGTTATGCAAGTGTAGAATGTCATTATATTGTTTTGATTTATTTTGTCATGTGATAATGACATGACTGCTACTGTTTACCATCACACTAAACAGTTTCAGTACAATGCTTTTGCTTCCTCTGAATATCTATTATGTGCTGGATATCTATTAAGAAGTTGCTAGAGAGGAATCCTTTGAGTTCATTATCATGTGCAGTGTGCACCTAGCAGGTTTTATACAACACAGGCTCCAATCAAGAACGATTGTGTCATGTATCGGAAACCAGAGATAAAAATCATCATAGGAACTTACAACATACAAAAGTCATCACCATGAACCCTCTCAGCAGACAGTATTTGAGTGGTGTGCTTCTGTGGTTAAGCTTGTGGTTGAAGAACTGTTTGTTGAGAGTTTGGAGAACTGTTTCAGTACCACACACCAGGGTGGCCGTGTCGCCTTCTGACACATGTAAAGGACCACATGACCGAGGGTCAGCAGAGTGGAGAACTGATGAGGCGTACCGTACTTATCACCATGGAGACGGAACCAGGACCATGGTCACAGTCCAGACCAGCACGCATGACTTCCATGTAAATTATGTTTTTATAATACAAAGATATCTCATCACTTCGACATCATGACCTGCATTAATCTAACACTTCATTTAGCAATCAATCACTTCCTGCCTATGTGATGTGTGTCAGGTTGACCTGGGGAGGCTGTCAGCCTGCAGTGAGTACTTCAGAGCCCTGTCCCAGTCCAGCATGAGGGAGACCACTGAGAGCCTGATCCTTCTGGATCATATCCCCGCCTCCGTCTTCCACAGTCTTCTGGAGTTCATCTTCAGGAGTCGTTTCAGTGTTCCTCAGGAGGAGTTGGGAGTGCACATCCAGGTGGGCAGATCTCAAGTGGGACGCTGCTATTCCCCCGTAACTTCAATGACCAAATCCTCCCCATGCATGGCTCTTGTTTGAACCAGTGGTTTTAACCTGACCAGACTGTCTCTCACCTCTACAGGTGGGCAGCTACCTGCTGGCTGAAGCCTTCCTCTCACGGTGCCTGTCAGCCCTGGCATGTGTGCTAACCCCAGACACCTGCCTGTCCTACCTGGGCCTGGCCCGGGACATCTGCTGTGCTGAGCTGCAGGAGACAGTGTTCTTCTACCTGAGCAGACATCTGCTGGAGCTGCCCCACCTCACCAGGTGTGTGAGGTGCACGGCTGTTCACTATGATACAGACCCCAGACATTCATCATGTGTTTTGATTTGATGGCCATAAATTCCAGGTGTCCAAAGTAGCAAAAAAAACGATGTGGAAGATGATTCATTGATTAAGGTAAAGGTTAACATTAGGGTAAAGCCTGGTACACACATAAAGATAATCAGTATTTCCCAGATTTCCCCCCTTCAGACCAAGGACACAAAACACCCTATTATCGGATGCCTCTAAAGATTATCCTACAAGAGTAAATTTCTCCCGACAATCTGCTCGGAAAATGGTCGGGACCGATGATCGTAAATATTAAACGTGTTCAATACTTACGATCAAAAGTCCTCTTGTGTGTGGGCGAAATTGACAACTCCTGAGACCGATTGTGACGTGGAATGGAATGTAGCCAATCAAGAAGCAAGCTGACTGACGCGTCTTCTTCTTTTCGTTCTTCTGCACTTTATTTGCCCTGCCGCACATGGCTGCCTCTTACAGGTCAGTCAGGGTACTACTACCCTGATCACGCCAGATTTCTGGCTTGGGGGACGAGACTCTAGACTGTCGTAGGACAGATCTTTATGTGTGTGGTGTGCTGTATTGGGAATTTCAGAGCACACCACACACAATACGATCAAGACTGTTCAATCCATGATTTTTTGTGTGGGGTCTCTCTCAGATAAAAAATCTGTTACGATTTAGAAAATCTATGTGTGTATCAGGCTTCAGTCATCTGTGATGGAAACCACACATGTGGATGTTGTAGCCTGTAGAATGACAAGTTGTTGTGCCTCAGGTGTGTTGATGCCAGGGAGAGGGCGGAGCTAGTTCACCTGAGGTCACAGGGTGACCCACGGCTGTGCAGCCTCAGGAAGGAGAATCTGACCACCTGGAATGACCCGGAAACAGAAGCTGCCCGTCACCTCTTCAGCCTACAGGGGTCAGAGGTCAATGGAGAGTGGTGTCCAGTCACAGAGCTCCCCTTCACAGCTGATAAGTGGTGTTTCACCACAGTGGTCCTACATAACTACCTTTACCTTATAGGGGGCTACAGGCAACAGGTGAAGAGGGGCTGGGAGTTTAAAATGGCTTCATTTAGGTATAACCCCTTCACCCATACCTGGGTCTCTACAGCTCCTCTGATCAAGGTGAGTTTAAGGTGCTGTATGATCTTCATGGAGTTAGAAAGATTTTTGTTGCACATCAAATAGACAAAACCCAGTTTGTTACAAAGAGAGTGTGTATATGGTATATTGGTGTATATATGGTATATTGATGTATATGGTACATTGTTGAATGCAACAATAGCCACCATCTCTGTCCTTCACAGCACAGGAGGCATTTTAGTGCTGTGGCGTGTGATGGCTGTATCTATGCTGTGGGAGGCTGGTACCTGGACTCGCTGGTGTCACCTAACTCCAATACAGCCATCTACACTGCAGTGGAACGCTACGACCTCTGGGAGGACACATGGAGGTTTCAAAATGAACTGCTTAAATTGAGTCTGTCTCAAAGCAAATCATTGATATCATCGGAGCCTCAGCTGTAGCGGAGCATTGTTGACACAAATGTGTGCTATTTGTGGGGAGGTGAAAGTGCAGGAGAGAGTGAGAGAAAGAGAGAGAGACAGACAGACAGAGAGAGAGAGACAGACAGAGAGAGACAGACAGACAAAGAGAGAGAGAGACAGACAAAGAGAGAGAGACAGACAGAGAGAGACAGACAGACAAAGAGAGAGAGAGACAGACAGACAGAGAGAGAGACAGACAGAGAGAGAGAGACAGACAAAGAGAGAGAGAGACAGAGAGAGAGAGACAGACAGAGAGAGAGACAGACAGAGAGAGAGACAGACAGAGAGAGGGAAATGCACTCATTGAAAAGCACGATAAAGCAAGTTGTAGAATTCACCATTTTGATCACAAACTCGGACAATTAGAATACGCTGTGACTAAAATAAAGTCATGACCTTGGTATCCTCAATGGTAGTTACGGCCCTGGGTGTGTGCTCTCTGCTCTAGGTTTGTCTCCTCACTGCCCCTCACTGACTTCCAGTTCACCATGTCCCTGTCCTATGACATCCCCCTGGCCACCAGCCTGGGTCACTGCCTCTACATCCTCGGGAACATCCAGACAACCGGGGAGAAACTGGTTCTGCAGTATGACACCAGACATGGTAAAGCTGGGCAGACTTTATTATGGGATAATGTATACGTTGGCTGAAGGAAGGACACCCAAGTGTGGAAAGTAAAGCTTCCATTCCCTCAGACCCCCAACCGCTTCTGTGTTCCCTCTTCTAGACTCCTGGCTGGAGCTGCTGCCCACGCTGACCAGGGCCCAGGCACACATCCCCCGCCTGTACTTCCTGGGCGCCACAGACAAGCTGTTTGTGATTGGAGGGAACAACTCAGAGAACGTGGTGACATCATTCTGTGTGGAGTCTCGGCAGTGGGAACAGGTGAGTCCAGATACAGATAAAGGAGGATTAGATAACGATGTCCTTAAAGCTTTTGTGGTATATTTTGACAACACACACACACATAAACTGTATATAATATGGACCTGTACAGTTTGTCTTTCTGCCTGTGGGGGTTAGACTTTGTAACATTCTTGGGGGGGTTTATGATGGTTATCCCTTTGTCTAAGGCCATTTGCTCAGGATACTGTCCTTAAATGGTCATCATGACTTCCTGTGAATCTGCCCATTGACCCTTAACCTGGAATGACATTAGCCTGGAATGACATCATATGTGGGTCTGCCTTTTTCACACCTTGAAGTATTTGCATGCCAGAAGGTAGAAAGGTGTGGATAAATGTAGCCATCTTTCCCTCTTCACTCCATCAAGCTGCCTCTCACTGATCAGCTCATCAGCACCAACGACCAGTTTTTCTACTGTAGTTTGTTTAATAAATAATTTTAGAATTCAGAAGTTTTACTCGTGATCATATTCATACAAGTTATCTAAAACAAGAAACAACACTTTAACAAAAAGTCTCATTGAACACCTGAAGAATGAAACTGAATAAGTTAGTCCCCTTGTGGAAGTAAGCCCACTTCCTGACATTATCGCTTTCCGATATCTCTAATGTGTTCTAGGTGCGTGGGACTGAGAAGGTGGCATTGGCCGGCCAGGGAACAGTACTGGGTGACCAGGTGTATATGCCGGACATAGAGCACAACGCTGTGGTAAAGCTGGACCTCCACTCACTCTCCCTCAGCATTCTCCCTCCTCTCCCCATCTCCACCCGCTACGAAGCCCTCTTCCACCTCCACTTCTGACGTACCTCACATTAATGAGTCAATCAATTCATTAATTAATAGATTCTTGCTGCTTCCATTTTGGCTTGCTCTTATTGGAGTTACCAGCTCAGTGGCCTTGCGGTTAGAGTGTCCGCCCTGAGATTGGGAGGTTGTGAGTTCGATCCCCGGCCGAGTCATACCAAAGACTATAAAAATGGTCCCCGATGCCTCCCTGCTTGGCACTCAGCATTAAGGGTTGGATTTGGGGTTTCGTTCTCTGATGCTTGTACTCTGCAATAACAATAAAGTTGAATCTAATCTAAAAATGGATGTTTAAAATGATGGTGTAGGCTAATTTACGAGAACTGCCATAACTACAATGGTGTTTGAAGCCTTTCTGACTAGTAAATGATGTTCTTCTAGCATTGTAACTGGACCCTGGATTTGGCATAGATTAGTATTTCTTATGATTACTGATGGATAGATGATTCACTATCAAACTATCTATCTATCTAGCACACTATCAAACTATCTATCTATCTAGCACACTATCAAACTATCTATCAAAATATCAAATTATCTATCTATCTCGTAAAAGGTGCACCATTTAGGATGCATATAAGAAGACATAGAATATATTAACAAAATATAAGAGGCAAAGAAAAATATATTAAAAATGAGATAAAATTATCGAACATTTAAGGTTAGAACCATGCTGCACCACTAACATCACCTGACATTGCATTTGAGGACCACTCAGCAGCAGTGCTGGTCTTCCATACTCTGGACTTCTTTGGCCAGATCTCAGTTTCTTATATGTGATTTCCCGCCTGTTTGCCCCCTACCTGATGGGTTCGTCCTGTTACCGTTAACATTATGTGACAAATACATTTGAAAAGACTGATTAACCTGAGAGCGAAAAGCAAACAGTTACTGACTCTTTAACAGGTGGAGTGACCCAACAACTGAACACAGTGTAGGTTGTTACATAACATGGCCATTATGATAAAATAAAAAATAAAAATCGTATGAATTGACAGTTTCACCGTCTTGACAGTTTATTTATTTCTTTATTATTATTACTGCTTTCTATTAGCGCTGTGTGGTGTGAGTGTAGAGCTCTGTTGGCACGTGAGGTTAAAGTTGAGCGCTGGATGGTGTCCGGTTACAGAGAGAGAAGCCTGGGAAGGGAGAGAGAGAGTCAGCTGGAGGAAGTACAGGGGGGGGGGGGGTGGAGGGGGGCAAAAAGCATAGGGGGTAGCTTTGCTCTCAGTACCTGAGCAAATCCACTTCAAGGGCATTTGAGTCACACACAGAGCAGACACACACAGGGCAGACACACGTCCTAGTGCAGAGGAATTCCTCTGACACACTCAAGAGACCTTTTATCTCAACTCAGCAAGGCTCAACACAATCTGGTTGCAAAAAGGTAAGTCATTATTATTGTTCATGTTTAGTTGTGATGAGTAAAATAAAAAACTTGAACGGATAAAAATCAGTTTGTTAACATTAGTATGGTTTGTTTTAGGTCCTCCTATGTAATGGTGTCACTCTTAGCCTACTACATGTGTGTGTTTTGGGAATCAGTCATGTCTGACAGAATTCAGTTTTGCTATATAATTGTGTGTTAATATCACCAACATTTTATTTGGTTTTTTGGCATTAAAACTAAATGAAGTGAAGGACTGTCTACACCTCTCTGACCACCTAGCCTCCAGTCACATAGGTCAATGATCAGGTGATCTCTATGGGAAGAAGAAGAATTAGGCATGTATATGCAAAATGAGTTACAATTCCCTGAATTCCCCATAATAATTAATCATACAAAAAGGTTAAGCAATGTAGTCAATGGGGAACCTCACCATGCTCGTCATAGTCTGCAGTGTTTATATTTGTAAACCCATCCTACTTCTGAGCGCATGCTTCACCGGCACGGGGCTATATCTGGCGGTTCAACTTTGGCCCACTTGGCAACTCCAGTCATATGGAAAAAGACATCCAAGCTCAACGTGTCATCCGGGCCACAACATCAACGTGTTTTAACCTCCAAACATTCCGTTTAGGTAGACTAACAGGGTTAACTTACATGCATGGCCAAAGGCACGTTTTAAAGTAAGCAAATCGTAAGGTTTCACTGATTGGAGATATAGAACAGGCTAGCAGGAATTTATGACATTATCATATTTATGATATAATAATAACATGTCGTTTTTTAATTTTATTCATAATTCTATAATTCATTTATATGTGTGAATCTATCGTAGCCCTACGTTATCGCCTTTGTCAGAGATTAATAAAAGTGTGTTTGGATTTGGATTGGAGATTAACCGTTATTAACCGTTATTTAACGGCAGATTTACTGATTGCGCGAGGGCAAACATTTGAAATCAATCACGGACTAATAGCCTATAGCCTCATATACTAACTAACTACGCAGTTCAGCAGAACAGTTCTACGTCTCTCTGACCCTCTCCCTCTGTGTCTGTTATAGCAGTTTATAATCTACGGTCTGTTATAGCAGTTTATAATCTACGGTCTGTTATAGCAGTTTATAATCTACGGTCTGTTGCAGTTCATAATCTACGGTCTGTTATAGCAGTTTATAATCTATGGTCTGTTATAGCAGTTTATAATCTACGGTCTGTTATAGCAGTTTATAATCTACGGTCTGTTATAGCAGTTTATAATCTATGGTCTGTTATAGCAGTTTATAATCTACGGTCTGTTATAGCAGTTCATAATCTACGGTCTGTTATAGCAGTTTATTCGGTCTGTTATAGCAGTTTATAATCTACGGTCTGTTATAGCAGTTTATAATCAACGTTACCATGGCGGAGGCGCATCAGGCGGTGGGCTTCCAGTTCACAGTCACACCGGACGGGATCGACCTCCACCTGAGCAGAGAGGTGCTCAAACACATCTACCTGTCCAGCGTGACGTCATGGAGGAAACGCGCCATCAGGTTTAAGGTAGGCCTCTGCCTAAGTCTAGCCTTCTGTTTGATAATAATAATATAATAATATAATAATAATATAATAATATAATAAAAATGTCTTAATAATAATAATCAACCAGAAATGTGATGCTTCAACCTTATCTCAGGGTTTGGAAAATTGACCCCAGTCTGTACAACTGGCCTCCTTCAAAATCCACTTTCCTCCCCCAGAACGGCGTGTTAACAGGCGTGTACCCCGCCAGCCCGTCCAGCTGGCTGATAGTTGTGATCGGCATCATGAGCACCTTGTACGCCCGGATAGACCCGTCCCTGGGCATGATAGACAGCATCAAGAGGACCTTGCCTGTCAGGTCAGAAAGCCCTTATTTATTTGGGATGTCATTTCCCTATTGATACTGCTCACTGCCATGTGGGGGCGGCAGGGGGTTCTTTCTGTATGTGTGTAACCTAACTGTGTAACAACTTGTTCTCTTGATAGATAAACACAATTCATTTTATACGGTTGCAAGCTTTAAAGGGAACCCTGGTTATTAAGACATGTAGGCGACATCTGGGTCAAAATAGGGATTACGGATTTTTAACATATTTCGTGTCTTTCTACCAACATATTTTAGTAGGAGATGGCAGTTAGAGCGTATTAAGGCCTGCATGTCTTAATAACCAGGGTTCCCTTTGAGATGGATCGGTAGGCCTAATAGTTACAGTAACTCCATCTGTTACTGGATTTTATATCTAGTGATTCCTGCTGATGAAGTAGCCTACCATATTTGGGATATTTGTTTTAATTACAGGTCTTGGTTTGTTTGTCATATACACTGCATATTCTTTTTACATAAGTACATTTCTTTCTTCTGTTTTTAGCCTTCAGGAATGATATGGATAATAATAATAATAATAATAATAATAATAATAATAATAATAATAATGCACTTCTAATTCAAAAATAATCTCAGAGTGCTAACAACCATAAAAACACAAGTTAAAACAAAAACAACCTAAAAATATAATAAGTTAAAAACATAGTAAAAAACAAACAAAATAAATCACAAGAATGAACATAGGTTCAGCAGTCAAAGGCCTTTTTGAATAAACAGGTTTTTAGGCCTGTCTTAAAAGAGTCCAGGCTCTGTACTGCCCTTAGCTGGCTAGGAAGGCTGTTCCACAGGCTCTGTACTGCCCTTAGCTGGCTAGGAAGGCTGTTCCACAGGCTCTGTACTGCCCTTAGCTGGCTAGGAAGGCTGTTCCACAGGCTCTGTACTGCCCTTAGCTGGCTAGGAAGGCTGTTCCACAGGCGCGGCGCAGCCGAACAGAAGGCTCGGTCCCCCATGGTCCTCCCTCTGGATGAGTGTAACGTGTTATGATGTCCTCTCCTCTCTGCAGGGGCTACATGACAGGGCAGACCCAGACAGTGTTGAGTGCCGTGCTGTTTGCCACAGGTCTCTGGCTGTCCTTCATCTTCCTGCTGAGGTACATGCTGAAAGTCCTGCTGTCCTACCATGGATGGATGTTTGAGTCCCATGGAAAGATGAGCTACTCCACCAAGCTGTGGCTGGTGAGTCTGTCTGTCTGTCTGTCTGTCTGTCTGTC
>NC_137684.1:15021044-15048544 GCF_963989245.1 Nansenia antarctica | reverse complement strand
ACTTGGTACATGCTGGCATGTCTAACCCTAACCCTAACCTTAACCCTAACCCTAACCTTAACCCTAACCTTAACCCTAGCACCTAACCCTAACCCTAGCTTTCCCACATGTACCGTATTCCCACATGTACCGTAACATATATATATATATATATACGTATATGTGTGTGGACAGTTCCCGGTTTTGAGAAAGGATAACAGATGCCGTGCTTTTTTTCTTGTAGTACGTCTTAGCAACGGACTGCTTCCATCTGGGCTACACAGAGGAGGGACACTGCAAGGGGGACGTCTACAAGGGCCTGCCCCCCCCCACCAGACTGCAGTGGGACATCCCGCTGGCGGTAAGATCCTCATTTATAGAAAGTACTCTGGATCAAATTTGGTCTTACCCGTGTCGTACGTAGAAAACCATGTCAAAGTAGTGATTTATACAATTTCAACGTGAGTCAATTTGACCGTGGAAACGATCGTAGCTCTACGTCAGGTATTGACTTGACGTACGCACATTACCTACTGGTTATGCAGAGTTATTACAGGCATGTGAGCCGCACTGCCTACTGTAATTCATTCATCAAGTGAAAGTGGCTCGTAATAAAATGAACGATGTTGTTATCAGCCGAGAAAATTAGTTTAATTCAAGATTTAAAGGGAACTGATGTTTATGATTGTATTTCAGTCTTCCTTTATATTCCTCCGGAGCTGTCAAGGCAACGCCATCTCCCCTTCAACATGCCTATAGTGCGCTCCACAACGGACCTTGCCCGGCCATGCGCTAAATTATACTGGACTTTCCTCCGGTGTCTGGGGGTTCGCAAAGGGAGTGAGCAGCCATGTTTTCAATGTCACCTGATAAGAATAAAACCATTATATTATTACAGTATAAGCATGTGCCTGGTTAGTTGTCATGATCAAACATTACATTACGACTTACAGAGAAGCCACCCTTCTCTGCCCTCTCCCGCTTCCAGACGAACGCCTACCCTATAGCACTTGGCTTAATTGAGCCGCTATAATTGAGCCGCTATCGCAGGGTGTAAATACAAAGCTCATTCACCTGCGTTCAATTTCAGGTATTTTTGGTATTTATAGACGGAAGTACGTACGCAATTTTAAACAAGCGCAGCCCGTTTTATAAATAATGCTCACGTCCATTTAGAAAAATGCGCTTACGTGCAAGTAAAAAATTACGTTCAAGTACTTTTTTATAAATGAGGCCCCTGGTCTTTACCATGAAGTGCTGAACACTTTATTCTACAAGATCCTTTCTCAGCCCATGAATGGTCACCCTCTGTAGTCTCTCATTTGTCTGGCCTGTCTCTGCTCTCTCTCTCTCTGACCTCTCTCTCTTTGACCTCTCTCTCTCTGACCTCTCTCTCTGCTCTCTCTCTCTCTCTGACCTCTCTCTCTGCTCTCTCTCTCTCTCTGACCTCTCTCTCTGCTCTCTCTCTCTGCTCTCTCTCTCTGCTCTCTCTCTCTCTCTGCTCTCATCTCTCTCTGACCTCTCTCTCTCTGACCTCTCTCTTTCTGACCTCTCTCTCTCTGACCTCTCTCTTTCTGACCTCTCTCTCTCTGACCTCTCTCTCTGACCCCTCTCTCTCTGCTCTCTCTCTCTCTCTGCTCTCTCCTCCCACACAGTGCCAGGAGATCATCGAGGGCTCCTACACGATTGCTAAGCAGATAGCAGACGATGTTGACTTCCATGGCTGTCTGTTTGATGAGTTTGGCAAAGGCCTGATCAAGAAGTGCCGGACCAGTCCTGATGCCTTCATCCAGATAGCGCTGCAGCTGGCTCAGTTCAGGGTGAGACTGCCGCGGGTCGGCCTCACAGTTATGGGATTAGGAGTATAATCCAGTATACTGAAGTTCATTTTGTAAACATGAATCGTGAAGTTAAAGCATCCAGCCTCAAGTCAAGGTGTTCTTGGTGAGGCTCTGACGGGGTGTGTGTGTGTGTGTCTGTCTGTCTGTCTGTCTACAGGATAAGGGAGAGTTCTGTCTGACGTACGAGGCGTCGATGACTCGCATGTTCCGGGAGGGCCGGACGGAGACGGTGCGTTCCTGCACCTCGGAGGCGACCGCCTTCGTCAGAGCCATGGAGGACCAGAGCACCACCGTGAGACACACACACACACACACACACACACACACACACACACACACCACACACACACACACCACACACACACACCACACACACACACACACACACACACACACACACAGACCACACACACCTTGTTTTGATCCACACTACCAGTGACCAGCCAGCAGACAAGACCACTCTGACCTGGGAACTGGGTGACCACAACCCTCTACCAGCCTGTGTGTTTGTGTGTGTGTGCTTGTGTGTGTGTGTGTGTGCTTGTGTGTGTGTGCCTGTGTGTGTGTGTGTGTGTGTGCTTGTGTGTTGTTGTACTCTGACCAGAGCTGGAGTTTCTCAGAATGTGTTCTTCCCTTTTAACCTATCAGGGAGCTTCTCCTTGTTGACTTGTACCCTAACCCAGATAGATGATTCACTCACTTAGATGAATGTATTTGTTGTAAGTAGCTTTGGATAAAGGCGTCTGCTAAACTCCAACAATGGAAATGGAAATTAAACTTGAAATGTGATTGACTTGGTTGGAGGCAGGTTGTGATGGGGTCAGGGGGGGTTGTGGTTGTGATTGTGGTTGTGATGGGGTCGGGGGGTTGTGGTTGTGGTTGTGACGGGGTCGGGGTCGGGGGGGTTGTGGTTGTGGTTGTAACGGGGTCGGGGGGGTTGTGGTTGTGGTTGTGACGGGGTTGGGGTCGGGGGGGTTGTGGTTGTGGTTGTAACGGGGTCGGGGGGGTTGTGGTTGTGGTTGTGACGGGGTCGGGGCGGTTGTTGTTGTTGTTGTGGTTGTGGTTGTGGTTGTAACGGGGTCGGGGGGGTTGTGGTTGTGGTTGTGGTTGTGACGGGGGGGTTGTTGTTGTGGTTGTGGTTGTGACGGGGTCGGGGCGGTTGTGGTTGTGGTTGTGGTTGTGGTTGTGATGATAATAACTGTAATTTATATAGCGCCTTTCAAAAAACCCAAGGACGCTTTACAGGGGAATGATCAGACAGACAAAACAGAAAACAAACAAAGCAAAAACTGAAACAAAGGCTAGGGGCCAAAGGCCTTAGAGAACAGATGTGTTTTGAAGGAGTGTTGTGATTGTGGTTGTGAGGGGGTTGTGGTTGTCTTTGTGAGCAGAGCGCTGACAGACTGGACCTGTTCCTGAAGGCAGCGGAGAAGCACCAGAACATGTACCGCCTGGCCATGACGGGCTCTGGGATCGACCGCCACCTGTTCTGTCTGTACGTCATGTCTAAGTACCTGGGCGTCGACGCCCCGTTCCTGACGCAGGTCCTGTCGGAGCCCTGGAGGCTGTCCACCAGCCAGACACCCCAGCAGCAGCTCAACCTGGTCGACATCAACAAGTTCCCCCAATACGTTGGTGCTGGAGGGGGGTTCGGCCCAGTGAGTTCACACACACACACACACACCACACACACACACAGACAGACAGACACACAGACACACAGACACACAGACACACACACACACACACACACACACACACACACACACACACACAGACACACACACAGACAGACAGACAGACACACAGAGACACACACACACACACACACACACACACACACACACACAGACAGACACAGACACAGACACAGACACACACAGACAGACACAGACACAGACAGACACACAGACAGACACAGACAGACACACAGACAGACAGACAGACACACACACACACACACACACACACAGACACACACACACACAGACACACACACACGTGCACACACACATGCGCACACACACACACACACACACAGACAGACAGACACACACACACAGACACAGACACACACATACACACACGCGCACACACACGCGCACACACGCACGCACACACACACACACACACACACACACACACACACACACACACACAGACACACACAGTACTACAGTGCTCCTAGTAGACAGGGTAGTTCATAGTAATGGTGCTCTCCTGCGCCCCCAGGTGGCTGATGATGGCTATGGCGTCTCTTACATCATCGTGGGAGAGAACCTGATCACATTCCACATCTCCAGCAAATACTCCAGCCCCGAGACGGTGAGGAGCAACCCTTAAACAAATCAAAACAACCCCAGACCCTACTAACACTAACCCTAATCCTACATCGCTCACACACCACCTTTATTCTACTAACACTAACCCTAATCCTCCATCGCTCACACACCACCTTTATTCTACTAACACTAACCCTAATCCTACATCGCTCACACACCACCTTTATTCACTAACCCTAATCCTACGTCGCTCACACTCCACCTTTATTCTACTAACACTAACCCTAATCCTCCATCGCTCACACACCACCTTTATTCTACTAACACTAACCCTAATCCTACGTCGCTCACACACCACCTTTATTCTACTAACACTAACCCTAATCCTACATCGCTCACACACCACCTTTATTCTACTAACACTAACCCTAATCCTCCGTCGCTCACACACCACCTTTATTCCAAAACAGGTGGATCTTCATCAGCTTCCACTATGGATTCTTTTGAGTTTTTCACTTCATTTCTTATGTGATGTCCCATCCTCCCATCCTCCCCCTCTTTCTCTCTTTTCTTTTACATCTTCTCTGTCCCCGTGTCCTCTTGTTCCATCTCTGCTCTCTCTCTCTCTCTCTCCTAAGGACTCTTACCGCTCTCTCTCTCTCTCTCCTCAGGACTCATACCTCTCTCTCTCTCTCTCTCTCCTCAGGACTCATACCTCTCTCTCTCTCTCCCCTCAGGACTCATACCTCTCTCTCTCTCTCTCCTCAGGACTCTTACCTCTCTCTCTCTCTCCTCAGGACTCTTACCTCTCTCTCTCTCTCTCTCTCTCCTCAGGACTCGTACCTCTCTCTCTCTCTCTCTCCTCAGGACTCATAACTCTCTATCTCTCTCTCTCTCTCCTCAGGACTCATAACTCTCTCTCTCTCTCTCTCTCCTCAGGACTCATGCCTCTCTCTCTCTCTCTCTCTCTCCTCAGGACTCATACCTCTCTCTCTCTCTCTCTCTCTCCTCAGGACTCATACCTCTCTCTCTCTCTCTCTCTCTCCTCAGGACTCATACCTCTCTCTCTCTCTCTCTCTCCTCAGGACTCATACCTCTCTCTCTCTCTCCTCAGGACTCATACCTCTCTCTCTCTCCTCAGGACTCATACCTCTCTCTCTCTCTCTCTCTCTCTCCTCAGGACTCATACCTCTCTCTCTCTCTCTCTCTCTCCTCAGGACTCATACCTCTCTCTCTCTCTCTCTCCTCAGGACTCATACCTCTCTCTCTCTCTCTCTCCTCAGGACTCATACCTCTCTCTCTCTCTCTCCTCAGGACTCATACCTCTCTCTCTCTCTCTCTCTTTCTCTCCTCAGGACTCGTTCCGCTTTGGACAGAACATCCGCCAGTCCATGCTGGACATCCAAGCGCTTTTCAACCAAAAGGACAAAAAGGAAAAGAAGGATATCTGAGGAAAATCTGTTAGACAGACAACCTGCCGTGCAGGGAACTCTCTCTAAACAGCCTCAGTGCGTCTCAGGCATATCTATATCTATATCTATATATACAGTATATATATATATATATCTCTGCTGCATGATCTTCTGAAGGTGTAACAACTGAGTAGCAGAGCAAAGATTGTTTATCACGTATGTCACCAAAAGGTTTAGGAGCCACTGCGTTAATATAGATTCTTAAACAGGAGGACATCTATCACAATCACTATTTAACTATTTATTTTTAAAACTGATGAAATGGCAGTGAAGTGTAACTGCATATTATTGAATGTAATTTAATGTTATGATGCAACAACTGACTTAAGACAATAGTTCAACAGAACAAAGTGTAATTACAGTCTAATAACGACAAGCAGCTGCTTAGTTTAGAGACTACAAGGTTGTTTCTGATTGTAATAATGTATACTTGTAAATAACCTCATTTAGCCTTTGTATAGTATTGTAATATATAATTGCTTATCTGAAACTTTTAACTTGTTACATTCTTGTGTATGTTTGTACTAACAGGATAACAGAATATTATAATCAACTGGGTGTTGACAAACATGTTCAATGTAATCTATAGAACCTTCAAAACCGTTTCCTAAAACCCTTTAGTTTACAGTTTATCAAACCTGCCTTCGCAATAGCAATTCCAATCTGTTAATGACACACTATTAAATCAGATTTGTATATCATTGAGGATACATAAATCACTGGGTTGACAAACACTGAGGGTGGATGATTTCTGATAACAACATAAACACACCAGACAGAAGAACAGACAAACTATCTCACTAAGAGACGATCCACTTTTATTTCTGCTTGAGAAGAAGTGCCACACCACCATGTAAGTAACCATGGTAACCAGACACACCACCATGTATGTAACCATGGTAACCGACACACCACCATGTATGTAACCATGGTAACCAGACACACCACCATGTATGTAACCATGGTAACCAGACACACCACCATGTATGTAACCATGGTAACCAGACACACCACCATGTATGTAACCATGGTAACCAGACACACCTCCATGTATGTAACCATGGTAACCAGACACACCACCATGTATGTAACCATGGTAACCAGACACACCACCATGTATGTAATCATGGTAACCAGACACACCACCATGTATGTAACCATGGTAACCAGACACACCACCATGTATGTAATCATGGTAACCAGACACACCACCATGTATGTAACCAGACATTTCAGAAGGCCATACATCTGGTGACAGTAGAAATGGCTTGTAACCCCACCCATGATGAGAAGCAGAAGAGGTTTATCTGGGATGGATATATTCATCAACAACAACAGTGTTGGAAGATCACCAATAATGGTGGGCAGATGATATATAACTTTTAGTAGAGTACAGACCAACTCTATTCGGTTGTTAAGTCGTGACGTGTTTCCGGGTCCAACGTTGGCAGAGGCGCTCTCTTCGAAATGCCTCAGTAATAATAATAATTCATTATATTTGTATAGCGCTTTTCCGAGGCTCAAAGACGCTGACAATATGGGAAAAACTAGTGCTGCGTCCCTTGTTGTATGAATAGATCCCAGTCTAAAAAACGATTGAACTGTCATTCTACAGATGTACTACACTGGTACTCTGGTGCTTTAGTACACTGGTACTCTGGTGCTTGAGTACACTGGTACGGGGAATTTCTGGTTAGGGTTAGGACCCGGAAATTGCTAAACGTCACGTTTGACGTCAGACTTAACAACCGAATTGAACCTTGAGATGTATAAGGGAAGTGTATGGGTACGGAGGAGGGGGTGTAGAACCACACAATGAAACAGACACATGGATGCAGACCTGTAGCGTATGGCTCTGTACCCTATGTCTCTGTAGCGTATGGCTCAGGATGTAGACTGTCATAACATCTGCAATGTAATCATGTTCATGCATTGATGGGTGCAGCGCTCTAACAGGTCAGACACTAGTAGTGTTACTGAAGAGTTGAAAACCGTACGACTCGTCTCCAGACACCTGCTTCATCTCCAGACATCTGCTTCGTCTCCAGACACCTGCTTCATCTCCAGACACCTGCTTCATCTCCAGACACCTGCTTCATCTCCAGACACCTGCTTCATCTCCAGACACCTGCTTCATCTCCACCTGCTTCATCTCCACCTGCTTCATCTCCACCTGCTTCATCTCCACCTGCTTCATCTCCACCTGCTTCATCTCCAGACACCTGCTTCATCTCCAGACACCTGCTTCATCTCCACCTGCTTCATCTCCAGACACCTGCCTCGTCTCCAGACACCTGCTTCATCTCCAGACACCTGCTTCATCTCCAGACACCTGCTTCATCTCCAGACACCTGCCTCGTCTCCAGACACCTGCTTCATCTCCAGACACCTGCTTCATCTCCAGACACCTGCTTCATCTCCAGACACCTGCTTCATCTCCAGACACCTGCTTCATCTCCAGACACCTGCTTCATCTCCACCTGCCTCATCTCCACCTGCTTCATCTCCAGACACCTGCTTCATCTCCAGACACCTGCCTCGTCTCCAGACACCTGCTTCATCTCCACCTGCTTCATCTCCAGACACCTGCTTCATCTCCAGACACCTGCTTCATCTCCAGACACCTGCCTCGTCTCCAGACACCTGCTTCATCTCCAGACACCTGCTTCATCTCCAGACACCTGCCTCATCTTCAGACACCTGCTTCATCTCCACCTGCTTCATCTCCAGACACCTGCCTCATCTCCAGACACCTGCTTCATCTCCAGACACCTGCTTCATCTCCAGACACCTGCTTCATCTCCACCTGCCTCATCTCCACCTGCTTCATCTCCAGACACCTGCTTCATCTCCAGACACCTGCCTCGTCTCCAGACACCTGCTTCATCTCCACCTGCTTCATCTCCAGACACCTGCTTCATCTCCAGACACCTGCTTCATCTCCAGACACCTGCCTCGTCTCCAGACACCTGCTTCATCTCCAGACACCTGCTTCATCTCCAGACACCTGCTTCATCTCCAGACACCTGCCTCGTCTCCAGACACCTGCTTCATCTCCAGACACCTGCTTCATCTCCAGACACCTGCTTCATCTCCAGACACCTGCTTCATCTCCAGACACCTGCTTCATCTCCAGACACCTGCTTCATCTCCAGACACCTGCCTCATCTCCAGACACCTGCCTCGTCTCCAGACACCTGCTTCATCTCCAGACACCTGCCTCGTCTCCAGACACCTGCTTCCTGAGAAGGAGCAGGGCTTCCTGCAGCATTGACAGTATAGCAGCTGCACAGCTGAACCATCTGTCCAAAGCCTACTCTGTGAAATCAGAGACATGACACTCAAGTTACTGAACTTGTAATGACATATAGACTATAATTCTTCTCATTTACAAGTTCTGTACATTATGAATAGGAGTGAAATTGTATCATGCATTCGTTTAGATATCACTATGTTGCTCTGGTAAGACAGTGGGCAAATGAGAAACCTCTACTTATTCTATTTATTCCATTTATTTGTTGGGGGAAAATACAAAAAGTGAAAGTAAAAAAGCAAACCTTATATGTTCATACTTCTCCTCATCAAAGCAACTTTTCATTAATCATTCAAGGCAAAGGTTACAGCTTTGAAGTAGAACTAGGCTTTAAACTGTACATATAGTGAACGGACAAACAAAAACGCTATCTCGCTACTCATCGGTTACACGTGCTTGTTGATGGCACCCTTTAAAAAGAGTACAAGAGGCAATAGACATCAGGATTCTCCTAAAGATTCAAAATGAATCAACAGTTTTGGATAATCATCTATCATCATCATCATCATCACTATCATATTCTTGAACCAGAAGGTGCCTGCCCATAAGGTGCATCTTCAATTAACGTAACAGAATACAACAGACACAAAAGGCAAATGTATTTTTTACTTTTGTTCTATTCTTAAGGTTTGTTTTTTTAAAGTGAGTCCGCTGTGATGCCCTGCCCATAAGGCCATAGTCTGGAGCAGGCTCAGATACACACCAACCCGGTGGTTCATGTATGTATGTATGTATGTATATATATATATACACACATACACACACACATGTATAATTGTACACTCTAGGATGTTTCTAGATGCATCTAATAGAAACTCGTCCGAGTTCTGTGGTTTCTGGTCTGCGTTGCAGTGGGGAAGGATTAGGAGGTGGCGCCAGGGGTGGGGTTGACATTCTGATTGGAGATCTGAGGGGCCACCTCTATGATCCGAGGTTTGTCGATGATTCGAGCGGTGCGGTTTCCTTTCTCCACGATGCCGATGATCCACGCCTGGTGACCCTCGCCATACTTGGGGGATTTGATCTCAGCACAGAAACGAGCCGCTTGTTCCCGAGGCAGACAGATCAACAGACCTCCTACAGAGAGAGAGAGAGAGAGAGAGAGATGGAGGGAGAGATGGAGAGAGAGAGAGAGAGATGGAGATGGAGAGAGAGAGGGAGAGATGGATGGAGAGAGAGGGAGAGATGGATGGAGAGAGAGAGAGATGTGGAGAGAGAGAGAGAGAGGGAGAGAGAGGGGGAAGGGAGAGAGAGAGAGAGAGAGGGAGAGAGAGAGGGGGGGAGAGAGAGAGAGGGGGGGAGGGAGAGAGAGAGGGGGGGAGGGAGAGAGAGAGAGAGAGTGAATGAGTGAGTGAGTGAGTGAGTCAGATATACAGAAAAAGACACGCACGCACGCACACACACACACACACACACACCTGATGTCTCGGGGCAGGTGCCGTGCATGAGTCCGAACATGTTCCCGCAGGCCTTGGACACGGCGGCCATCTTGGCGAGCACAGGGAGGTTGTGGATGACGAACGACACCTCGCTCCGCTGTTGCCGTGCCAACGTCTGGGCGTGACCCAGGATTCCGAACCCGGTGATGTCGGTCGCCGCGTGGGCGTTAAAGGTGTGCATCAGCCCTGCCGCTGCGGGGGGAGAGAGAGGCTTTAATGACCTACTACCACCATATTTGAAAGACCTTCTACTAGCATATCAGCCCAATAGAGCTCTCAGGTCTTCCGCTAGCATATCAGCCCAATAGAGCTCTCAGGTCTTCCGCTAGCATATCAGCCCAATAGAGCTCTCAGGTCTTCCGCTAGCATATCAGCGCAATAGAGCTCTCAGGTCTTCTGCTAGCATATCAGCCCAATAGAGCTCTCAGGTCTTCCGCTAGCATATCAGCCCAATAGAGCTCTCAGGTCTTCTGCTAGCATATCAGCCCAACAGAGCTCTCAGGTCTTCTGCTAGCATATCAGCCCAATAGAGCTCTCAGGTCTTCTGCTAGCATATCAGCCCAACAGAGCTCTCAGGTCTTCTGCTAGCATATCAGCCCAATAGAGCTCTCAGGTCTTCTGCTAGCATATCAGCCCAACAGAGCTCTCAGGTCTTCTGCTAGCATATCAGCCCAATAGAGCTCTCAGGTCTTCCGCTAGCATATCAGCCCAATAGAGCTCTCAGGTCTTCTGCTAGCATATCAGCCCAACAGAGCTCTCAGGTCTTCTGCTAGCATATCAGCCCAATAGAGCTCTCAGGTCTTCTGCTAGCATATCAGCCCATAGTCACATGACCAGGATAGACCACGCTACTGGACATCACCATAGTCACATGACCAGGATAGACCACGCTACTGGACATCACCATAGTCACATGACCAGGATAGACCACGCTACTGGACCCACCACCATAGTCACATGACCAGGATAGACCACGCTACTGGACCCACCACCATAGTCACATGACCAGGATAGCCAGAACATGATGTAACAGGGTTGGACAGTAACGCTTGTCTGGAGCAAGTAAAACATTCGCTGGGTTTGTTTGCGTGAGGCCGACGACGCTGCTGGATCCTGGATATAGGCGCCAGACCAGACTAGATGATCGCAGAGTGAAGATATTATTAAAGCGTACGCGCCTGTCGATCACCCGTCGCATCGCATACGCTTTAATAATATCTTCACGGGCCCCGCGGTGGTGTAGCGGTCTACGCACTGGCCACTAGTGCATGCTGCCCACCGGGGCCGGGGTTCGTATCCCGGCTCGCCAGATCCAGATATGGCCGAGGCACACGGGAAGCGGCATATTGGGCGGCCGCTTCCGAGGGCGGTATAGGAGTATTTCTGGACTAGGATCCGTCGCGCAACACCGCCCCCTGGGCGCCGGAATAACGGTGCTGGGCTCGAGGAGCCAGTCAGCTAGTCTGCCTGGCGGCCTCTTCTGGGACTGCCGGCCACGGGGTCGTGCGGCGGATCCTATGCAATAGGCAGGGGATAATTGGATGCTAAGTTGGGTTAAATTGGCTACCAAATTGGGTGAAAAAGGGATAAAATCTGAAAAACAAATTAAAAAAATAAATTAAAAAAATATCTTCACTCCACGATCATCTAGTCTGGTCTGGTGCCTATATCCAGGATCCAGCAGCGTCGTCGGGCTCACGCAAACAAACCCGGCGTTACTGTCGAACCCTGTGTAATAATAATTAGTGTGTGTGTGTGTGTGTGTGTGTGTGTGTGTGTGTGAGTGTGTGTGTGTGTGTGTGTGTGTGTGTGTGAGTGTGTGTGTACCTGTCCTGTTGAGCCGGGCCATGTTCATCATGGCCTCCTGGTAGGCTAGCTCCACGTCCTCCTGCGTCACCACCAGCTTGATCTTATTCCACTTCTCAGGCTGAGCAGAGAGACACAGAGATGAGGGGGGGGGGGGGGGGGGGGGCAGAGAGACACAGAGATGAGGAGGGGGGGCAGAGAGACACAGAGATGAGGGGGGGGGGGGCAGAGAGACACAGAGATGAGGGGGGGGGGGGGGGCAGAGAGACACAGAAACAAGGATGAGGGGGCAGATTCTCCTTTCTAAAACATCCATCTCTTCTGGGAAGGACTACAGGTGAGAGCTGTTCAGGTGAGGGTCAGGGTCAGGGTTAGGGTCCAGGTCACGGTTATGGTCAGGGTCAGGGTCAGGTCAGGGTCAGGGTCAGGGTTATGGTCAGGGTCAGGGTCAGGTCAGGGTCAGGGTTATGGTCAGGGTCAGGGTTCAGGTCAGACTTACGATGTCCAGCCACTGGTGCACGGCCACGGCCACCTGCGTCCCCAGCGGCTTGGTCAGCACCAACACATCCCCCGGCACGGCGTTGTCTGGCCTGCCACACACACACACACACACACACACACACACACACCGTCACATCACTATGACTAGCAGTAGCATCACTAGGACTAGCATTAGCATCACTAGGACTAGCATTAGCATCACTAGGACTAGCATTAGCATCACTAGGACTAGCATTAGCATCACTAGGACTAGCATTAGCATCACATAAAACAACACGCATGTGTCACACGATCAAAGAGGTCGTGGTATCAGAACACGTCACGTGACTGAAAAGGAGGGAGGAGAAATGACAAAGTAGGAAAGAGAAGAGGGAAAGGCAGTATAAGGCGGTGATGAAGAAAGCCGATCTTACATGATGAACTCGTTGGGCTGGCACACGGTGGTGGCGACGCCTCCCAGGACCACCCAGGGGTTCAAGACCGTCTGCCCGCCCGTCACAGACGTGCCCGCCTCCTCCGACGCGTCTTTGAACCCCTGGATGATCAACGGCATCACTTTGTCTCTCTCCTGGCAGGGGAACAGCGGAGGAGGGAGAGGGGGGAGGGGGGAGGGAGAGGGAGGGGGGAGGGAGAGGGAGGGGGGAGGGAGAGGGGGGGAGTGACGGGGACGAGAAAATACACTATCAAAATAATTCTGTAGCAACATTTGTCTTGTATTAACGTGTGGCCTATCGTGGGGCTTTAATGCTCCGCGGTGCATCCTAGGAGTTACTACAAATGTGGAAGTTAACGTGTGTTGCCGTGCGTTTTTACCTTGTCTGTCAGTTTGTTGCTGACCCCCAGGAGCATTAGCATGTTGTCACACTCCGTCACCCCCATGGCGTACAGGTCACTCAACACGTTGGCACAGGCGATCCGCCCCTGCCCAGGAAGAAGAGATGTTACTCCCATGTCACTACCATGTCACTACCATGTCACTTCTAATCCTACCATGTAACTACCATGTCACTACCATGTCACTACCATCTAACTACCATGTCACTACCATGTCACTTCTAATCCTACCATGTAACTACCATGTCACTACCATGTCACTACCATCTAACTACCATGTCACTACCATGTCACTACCATGTCACTACCATGTCACTTCTAATCCTACCATGTCACTACCATGTCACTACCATGTCACTACCATGTCACTTCTAATCCTACCATGTAACTACCATGTCACTACCATCTAACTACCATGTAACTACCATGTAACTACCATGTCACTACCATGTCACTTCTAATCCTACCATGTAACTACCATGTCACTACCATGTCACTACCATGTCACTACCATGTCACTTCTAATCCTACCATGTAACTACCATGTCACTAACATGTCACTACCATGTCACTACCATGTCACTTCTAATCCTACCATGTCACTTCTAATCCTACCATGTCACTACCATGTCACTATCATGTCACTACCATGTCACTACCATGTCAACTGCATACAACATCTTTTCTGTCCCGTAAAATCATTGTGAGGTGATTAGGGTAAATAAAATGTAGTGTTATTGTCCTATAGGGAGAGGAACACACACCATCATGTAGGGGTCGTCCACTATGGGGTAGATGTAGTCTGTCGTCTGGACGAGCGAAAGGCCCCCATGTCTGAGGGGGATCACACAGGTGTCCATTCCGATGCCTGCACAGAACACATTCAGATTGATCTTTGTATATCTGTGTATCTTTCTCTAAAAGTATTTGAATCAATAATTACTATAGTATAATCAGTAAATACTTAGACATGAATAAGTGCATATGTGTGTGTGTGAGGCGGGCGTACCCAGCCTGGGCATTACTGCCCCCAGGAACTGCTCATCCTCCTGGTAGTGGTTCTCCTGCAGGGATTCCAGAAGTTTCTGTAGGATGTCCTGGGGCACCTAGACGGTCATGGTAGCAACAATCAGAACAATCCTCCAAAGTGTAGCCCCAAGCCACCTAACTAACCCTAACTAACCCTAACCCCAAGCCACCTAACTAACCCTAACTAACCCTAACTAACCCTAACTAACCCTAACTAACCCTAACCCCAAGCCACCTAACTAACCCTAACTAACCCTAACCCCAAACCACCTAACTAACCCTAACCCCAAGCCACCTAACTAACCCTAACTAACCCTAACCCCAAGCCACCTAACTAACCCTAACCCCAAGCCACCGCGTCAAACTAAGTAGGTGCCTGGTGGAACTCAAAAATCCACAATATCATATTCTTGGTTTCTCATTCTTCTCATATGAAATGTGACATTTCTGTGTCTTATCAGATGATGACAGCGTAGCCCCGCCCACCTTGCAGCCCGTTCCCTTGAGCTCAGTGAAGCGTGTGAGTCTGAAGCTCTTGTCCAGCTCATAGCTCTCTGGGTTGAACGACTCCCTCACAGACATGGCTGGAGAAATGCTGGGTCAGCTACAGACCTCTTCTCCCGGGGGATAACAGTCACTAATCTGGATGGAGAAGAAAAGCACCAGTGTTGAGAAACATAGTCAGCCAGGAGGAGGGACACTGGAAGAGAAATGATTAACACTCAGCTGTTGCATAACTTATGTAACCTGAGAGTTAGCTGAAATGGTTAAGAGAGACTAATGTTTACAAATCATGAAGACCGTTAATGCCTCCGACAGGGAACTTAAACAGACCCAGGCCTCTCTAATGATTACAGTGCTGTATGTGAAATGGTAATGGTAAATGGACTGCACTTATATAGTGCCTTTTTTGCTGCCCCAAAGTGCTTTACAACGGCCTCTCATTCACACACACATTCACACACCAATGGCGGCAAGCTGCCATGCAAGGCGCCGGCCCGCTCACTGGGGTTCAATTGTGGGGTTCAGTGTCTTGCCCAAGGACACTTCGACATGTGGCCAGCCGGGGCTCGAACCGCCGATCTGCCAACCTTGCGATCATTAGACTCCGACTCTACCTCCTGAGACACAGCCACCCCGTCTATACAAGGGCTTTGCTTTGGGTTAGACAGCTCAGTGTGTGGATACCTACTCAAGAACAACACAGCTGGTAAATGCTGCGAAGCCTGAATGTTTGGGCAAAATAGTATGTTGAACAAAGATTGCAGACGTTAATTAGGCCTACTCAAAGTATGAGTGCTTAATGTTAACAAAAAAACTACAATGATCCAAAGCATGTGAACTCATGATTATGCTATTTTGTGCACCACTGGTTGACACCTGTTCAAAGCCAGTTGACCCCACCTCTCTAGCAACTGTAGGTGGGACAAGTCCAACCCACCGTGTTCTATTCTGCATAGAACACCACACAGCCAGGAGGACATAGTGTGTCTCCATAACAGTGTTCATTATCAGTTCATTATCAGTTCATTATCAGTTCATTATCAGTTCATTATTAGTTCATTATTAGTTCATTATTAGTTCATTATCAGTTCATTATTAGTTCATTATCAGTTCATTATTAGTTCATTATCAGTTCATTATTAGTTCATTATCAGTTCATTATTAGTTCATTATCAGTTCATTATCAGTTCATTATCAGTTCATTATTAGTTCATTATCAGTTCATTATCAGTTCATTATTAGTTCATTATTAGTTCATTATCAGTTCATTATTAGGTCATTATCAGTTCATTATTAGTTCATTATCAGTTCATTATCAGTTCATTATTAGTTCATTATCAGTTCATTATCAGTTCATTATTAGTTCACGCGCGTTTCTTCTGCTCATTTGCCCAGTGACGCACGTGCACCAAGGACTCCCACCCAGACCTCACTAGTCGATCTCCGTTATTCAGTTCTGTGCTCTCACGTTTCACTGGCGTGTTTACATGATGTAGGAACACTGAAACTACACGGTTCGACATGTTGCTGATATATGTTTGCACCCCCACGTGAACTCAACTAGCTGTGCAGCACATTGCATACCCGGGGGTTAGTTCAGACATAACAGTGTTGCACTCGGGGGCCCAGAGGAGAGGGGCGTTCTGAGCCCTGCAGAAACAGAAACAGCGCAACGTGAAGCAGATGAAGTGTGCGCATGCGCATGCTCTAGTCTACAATAACGCACAATTTTGCAGCCAACTTGAATAGCAGAAAGTTAGCGATTTATTCTCCGCCGACATTGATACTGTGTGGCTCCTTTGCTCTCCTGTCCCTGCATATTGCATGTATTGCATACTGCATATTCTCTGCTCTCCTCTCCTGTCTCCCTGCAGCTCTTTGGTTTCATGCTCATCAGCCCAAACGTTCGCTGGCCTGCAAATATTATCAATGAGTTATATAATCTAGCCGGATGGAAATCAAATGACACATTCTGCGGATGAGTATTAAGTTATTAAAACCGAATACTTTAGAAGGGCGTACGTGATTGTTTATAACAAAAAGGAAAAACATTAAAACGTTAAAGCATTTTATTTCCCGATGAAGCCACCGGGAGAGCAGAGCGTGAAAATGTCGGCGGTGGAAAAAATTAACCCTTTCGTCTCCCGCGCCATGCGAGATGTGCAACAACACACTTTGAAACGTTAAAATAACCCCACTCGTGCAATTTGCACAACGTTTGCAATCATGTGCTGCTTAAGAAATATTCAAAGTAGCCCCGTTTGCTTTCAAACGACCGATGCAGAGTTATATTCGTGTTACATTTCCCCTTTAATTGCCCTCTTCAGTTTATCCTTACCGGTTTATCTTTGCGGAGTCTCCCCGATACAAGAGCAGGGACGGGACCAGCATGCATCGGGAGTTAATCGGGTGCCCGTAAAGATCGCCTGACAGAAATACATTCAAATGTGTTTCATGTTTAATAACCAACTAGATTACATTTAATATGTCTTCAGATATGGATGATTTAAATAGATATATACCAGTCTGAATACACCACAACTTCGTAAAAGTCAGAACTTTCAGGGGATAAAAGAGGTAAAAGCACGAGATCATAAAGGGTCCTCGAAAGACGGCTGGCGCCTTTACCTCCCCTTTAAAGAACTGCAAAGTCTGGCAATAAAAAGTCAACAATGGATTGTACCTTTAATTTAGTGTTTTCCCTCCAATATGTTATACAGATCTTATTTCCTCAAAAAAACATATTTGTTAAATATGATATTGTTTGTGAAATAAAGTATGGATATTAGTTTAGTATGACTTTTAATTGTCATGGTCTGTTTAGGTGCTCTTGTTGCAATAGGGGGTTTGCCATACCCACAATTATAGATCATCTTAAAATCAAATCATGAGTTTGAACTTTCATCAGTTCAATTTGCCGTTAAGAATTAAGAAGACCACACTGTGCGTGTGCGTGTGTGTGTGTGTGTGTGTGTGTGTGTGTGTGTGTGTGTGTGTGTGCGTGCGTGCGTGCGTGCGTGCGTACGTGCATGTGTCCGTGCTACTTTCATATTTGTATTTGAGTTCGATTGATTTCATGGATTTGCATTTATTTGAATCTTTTTAAAAGTCGGTTATTTTACTATTACTTATATTATATATACTTATATACTAAATTGTTTTCTATTTCAATCACCCTTTACAGAGTATAATGATATCCATAGCAGAATCATGATCGGTCATAATAATTAATTTCAATGATAATTAAATAAAATAATCAAAATAAATGTTTGAATTTTGGAAATAACACAAATTACTTTTACTTTGAGAGAGAGAGAGAGAGAGAGAGAGAGAGAGAGAGAGAGAGAGAGAGAGAGAGAGAGTACCGTATACTGTATGCTTAACTCCATTATTTCCCACACATCAGTGCAGATGAACAAGAGAAATCTAGATCTAGGATGTAGAGGTGTAGATCTAGGATGTAGAGGTGTAGATCTAGGATGTAGAGGTCTAGATCTAGGATCGTTCCTCACTGGAGCAGAGAGGATGAATGTGTTATGTCTGCAGTTTGTTAGTATCATGTGTGTTCTACGTTTGAGTAGTGTCTGAACTGCTGTTCTCCCATGCTGCTGTCTTGGACCAGGTCTCTCTTGGAAAATAGATTTGATCTCAATGAGACTAACCTGGATTATCTCAATGAGACTAACCTGGATTATCTCAATGAGACTAACCTGGATTATCTCAATGAGACTAACCTGGTAAATAAATGCTGAAATTACAGAGTTTTCTCTTATTCTCTTATTCCCAGTCATCAGGTGTGTTCACCTGCGGCCACATTGCTAGCATGTTAGCATGTTCATCTTCTATCCTGACTGAAAACAAACGACACCACAGAGTGCTGTTATAGACTCCACATTTATTGATGCACACACAGTTTGTATACACATTTAGTACACAAAAGTGTATTGGCAGGTTGTACAATGAGCACAAATAAACCAAAAACAACTGATGGTCACATTAACTACATTAACTACATTAATTACATTAATGGCACTGAGATGTGATAGCCACAGTGGTTAGCAGGGCACAGAATACTGCACAGAACATTACACCCCACATTGTATACTGGATCATAAACAGTCATTTAAAGGCCCAATCCGTATTGTTGCCGCTGGTAAAAAATATGTTACCCCAACGAGGATGAGCTGGAACCTAACCCTAACCCTAACGCCGGGTGCACACAGGGCCATTGCGTTGCGTCGTTCTGGCGCAACCTGTTGGGATGGACTTGACGTACTTCAACGTGCGATGCAGACGCAACAACTCTACTCGTGTTGCTAGCGAAGTTTCCCACAGAAGTGGGGAAAAAAACGTCAGATCAGATATATAAACAGGTTATTTTGATAAACTGGACACATTTTGTGAATATATATGGTTACTTTCTTGCCTGAAAACATATAAAAACTTCATAAAATGACATATTAACACTTGTAGAGCCAAATTACAGATTTTAGCCAATGGCGGCCAAAATTGAGGATTTAAAATCTGAGGCGAGAGCTCCGGGCAAGAAACTACTTCCGGTTTACTTCCGGATCCAACGCAATGCAAAAAGCTGAATTTTTTTGACTGATTGCCGCACCCTGACGGTCAAGAAACGCAATGCAGAGCAAGGCAACTGATCAACGCAACGGCCCCATTGAGATTAATGACTTCCGGTGCAACGCAATGGCCCTGTGTGCACCCGGCGTAACCCTAACGAGGAGCTGGAGGGCTAACGGGCTAAGGGGACTGTAGGCCATCCTAATTGGAACGAGTCAAACTATGTTTGTTTCTGTGTGTCTGTGTGAGTTCTGTTTCAGCCTCAATTACTTTATCTGACCGTCACAGTACAGAGAGTCAACGGATTGTGCCTTTAATGCTGTAACATAGTAAGTCACATTAGCACAGACGATTAAAGGCAGGTATCCTCCATCATAGTTTACATTGACTGTCATAAGTATGTCATAAGTATGTCATAAGTATGTCATAAGTATGTCATAAGTCTGATGTCTTAACCTCCTGCCTGCTGACCTTTCTAATGATGATGATGTGCCAGATAACCATTGTTGCCTGCACACAAGCTCTAATGAGTAAAGACCTCCAACATTCACACTTTACAGTGTTAGTCTTTCAATTGAACTCCTAACAAGTTGTTTGTGTCGGGAACCCCTTGTAGTAACTGTTAGGATTGGTAATGACATCTGTGATGTCATCTGTGATGTCATGCTTATGACACAGGCATAGTGATGGGGGGTTCTCCATCTCTTTCTCCAGACAAACAGTCATAGAGAGACAAAGGCAGTGTGTGCAACTATGCGCATGCGTAGTGCATGTGTGTGTGTGTGTGTGTGTGTGTGGGGTGTGTGTGTGTGGGGGGTGTGTAGGGTGTGTGTGTGTGTGGGGTGTGTGGGTGTGGGTGTGTGTGTGTGTGTGAGTGTGTGTGGGGTGTGTGTGGGGTGTGTGTGTGTGTGTGTATGTGTGTGTGTGTGTGTGTAACAAAGCAGTCCATGGAAGCTATCTCATTTGGTCACTGTATGAATATGTTTCCTTCACAACCACGATACAAACCTGTCACAGCTGTAAAACAACACTAAGCCTTCCAAAGTGGACTATGGCTAAGGTGGCACAACGCATCACGTTAGAGAAGCAACACAGACTATCAGCATGTTCAGTATCGGCCTCTGCTGCAGCCCATCAGCCTGTCACGCTGCCTCCTGCTGGCCTGCTGAGGTCACAGCCTGGAGGGGAGGAGAGCAGAGGATCTGGTATTGGATCAAATGAAATAAAAAGATCCTAAAATTCAACAATTGTATCATTAAATTAGCTGCAACACGATGCAGTGTGTGTGTGTGTGTGTGTGTGTGTGTTTGTTTGTACATGTGTATGTGTGTGTGTGTGTGTGTGTGTTTGTACGTGGACGTGGACGTGTGTGTATATGTGTGTGTGTGTGTGTGTGTGTATGTGTGTGTGTGTGTGTGTTTATTTTACCTGTTGTTAGTGACGCCCGTTCTTCAGACCGCTGAAGAGATTCTAATGAAGTCAGACACACATGTCTATGTTAATAACCACAGAAAAACCCCACAGAATAAGCCTCACTACGTAAATAACCCTCGCTACGCAAATAACCCTCGCTACGTAAATAACCCTCGCTACGTAAATAACCCTCGCTACGTAAATAACCCTCGCTACGTAAATAACCCTCGCTACGTAAGCGTGTGCGGATTCTGCATATTGTGGAAAGTGTGATGTAATATTACCAACAATATTATTGTGACTGTACAGAGTTTGATTAAACCAAATATATATAGTAGCTGTAATATTGCATATCATATGGTATATTGCTTTAATACTGGTGAACTCAGGTCAGTGCAGTATAGTTCATCCTCTGAATCCTCTCCATCTCCCCCACCCCTCTCTCCCCCACACCTCTCTCACTGAGCTGTTGGACAGCTACAGCTGAGGTAATAGAGATGCAGAGAGAGAGAGAGAGGGGGGGGGAGAGAGGGGGGTAGGGAGAGAGATAGATAGATTGAGAGAGAGAGAGACAAAAAGAGGGAGATTGGGGGGTGAGAGAGACACAGAGGGAGTGAAAGACAAGGTGGGGTGGAGAAGAAAGTGGCGGGGGTGTCAGGAGAGAGAGAGGTAAAAAGAAGGGAGGAAAGACAGAGAGAGGGAGAGAGAGGAGGATTTAAAAAAAACTAGAGGCAGGAGTAGGAGAGAGGCCGTGGTTTGAAGCTAATTAGCTGACATTTTGGATGGCTAACATGAGAATGTCAGATGTCGCGGGGATAGCGTGACTAAGACATATGGGCCAATGATAGAGCCATCCAAATCAAGGACAATAAAACAGGCAGGGGAGAGAGAGAAAGGAGGGAAGAAGGCAGACAGGAGAGAGAGAGAAGGAGAAGAGGGGTGAGGGGAGAGAAGAGAGAAAGATGATTGAGGTAGTGGAGGAGGGGGCAGGACAGTGAGGGAGAAGAGAGGAGGAAAGAAAAGGGAGTGAGGTTGGTACCTGTGCAAGGTCTGCTGAAGATGTCCTTCAGGTCTGTAGCCTCTGCTGCAAACCACAAAACAACAGAGTTTCAGCTACACACAACCGCACATATAAACAAACTACTTACTATTCACATGCATGCACGTACGCACACACGCACGCACACACGCACGCACGCACGCACGCACACACACACACACACGCACGCACAGACACACAGACACACACACACACACGCACGCACAGACACACAGACACACACACACACACACACACACACACGCACAGACACACACACACACACACACACACGCACACACACGCACCTCTCTTTAGTCGTCTCCTGGCCAGTTTGATCTGGTCCTGTAGAATCTGGACCCAGTCTCGGGGGCCAGGGAGCTTCTCTATGATGTGTGCAGTGCAGTACTTCTCTGTGAACACTGAAGCACAGGACCAGAAACTATCACTCTCTCTCACTCTCCCTCAGGACCACACTCTCACTCTCCCTCAGGACCAGACACACTATCACTCTCCCTCAGGACCAGACACACTATCACTCTCCCTCAGGACCAGACACACTATCACTCTCCCTCAGGACCAGACACACTATCACTCTCCTCAGGACCAGACACACTATCACTCTCCCTCAGGACCAGACACACTATCACTCTCCTCAGGACCAGACACACTATCACTCTCCCTCAGGACCAGACACACTATCACTCTCCCTCAGGACCAGACACACTATCACTCTCTCTCAGGACCAGACACACTATCACTCTCCCTCAGGACCAGACACACTATCACTCTCCCTCAGGACCAGACACACTATCACTCTCCCTCAGGACCAGACACACTCTCACTCTCCCTCAGGACCAGACACACTATCACTCTCCCTCAGGACCAGACACACTATCACTCTCCCTCAGGACCAGACACACTCTCACTCTCCCTCAGGACCAGACACACTATCACTCTCCCTCAGGACCAGACACACTATCACTCTCCCTCAGGACCAGACACACTCTCACTCTCCCTCAGGACCAGACACACTATCACTCTCCCTCAGGACCAGACACACTATCACTCTCCCTCAGGACCAGACACACTATCACTCTCTCTCACTCTCACTCTCCCTCAGGACCAGACACACTATCACTCTCCCTCAGGACCAGACACACTATCACTCTCCCTCAGGACCAGACACACTATCACTCTCCCTCAGGACCAGACACACTATCACTCTCTCTCAGGACCAGACACACTATCACTCTCCCTCAGGACCAGACACACTATCACTCTCCCTCAGGACCAGACACACTATCACTCTCCCTCAGGACCAGACACACTATCACTCTCCCTCAGGACCAGACACACTATCACTCTCCCTCAGGACCAGACACACTATCACTCTCCCTCAGGACCAGACACACTCTCACTCTCCCTCAGGACCAGACACACTATCACTCTCCCTCAGGACCAGACACACTATCACTCTCCCTCAGGACCAGGCACACTATCACTCTCCCTCAGGACCAGACACACTATCACTCTCCCTCAGGACCAGACACACTATCACTCTCCCTCAGGACCAGACACACTATCACTCTCCCTCAGGACCAGACACACTATCACTCTCCCTCAGGACCAGACACACTATCACTCCCCTCTCAGGACCAGACACACTATCACTCTCCCTCAGGACCAGACACACTATCACTCTCCCTCAGGACCAGACACACTATCACTCTCCCTCAGGACCAGACACACTATCACTCCCCTCTCAGGACCAGACACACTATCACTCTCCTTCAGGACCAGACACACTATCACTCTCCCTCAGGACCAGACACACTCTCACTCTCCCTCAGGACCAGACACACTATCACTCTCTCTCACTATCACTCTCCCTCAGGACCAGACTATCACTCTCCCTCAGGACCAGACACACTATCACTCTCCCTCAGGACCAGACACACTATCACTCTCTCTCACTATCACTCTCCCTCAGGACCAGACACACTGTCACTCTCCCTCAGGACCAGACACACTCTCACTCTCCCTCAGGACCAGACACACTCTCACTCCCCTCTCAGGAACACACTGAACAGGTATACTGTAGTGGTTACTGTAGTGGTTACTGTAGTGGTTACTGTAGTCAGAGGTAGTGCAGTATCCAGGTAACAGTGTGTGACCTGACAGCGTATTGTAAGGTTCTTTATACTACTACCTTTATAAATGCATAATAGTTTAAATAGTGCATTTCTCTGTTACTACAAAATCAACCTCCATTTCCCCCTGTCATGTTGTTCTCTCTCTGTCTCCTACCTTTGATGGCTCCCACTATGTTCTGGTCCAGGCCCTGGCGGTGGTCGTTGAGGCCTCTCTTCCTCTTGCCGTTGGGCAGAGAGTTAGCCAGGGTGGGGTCGTCAAAGAAGGCACACACCTGTGGCATACCATTATCATGTAACATTATGCCATTGAGCTGACTTACATTGCAGTGAGTGCATCATACATTTTTCACTACTATATACTATATGGTCCCGGCAGGAATCGAACCCACAACCCAGCACTGTTAGTGCCATGCTCTACCACCTGACCTCCACTGTTAGTGCCATGCTCTACTGACCTACACTGTTAGTGCCATGCTCTACCACCTGAGTCACAGAGGACCACATTTCCCAATGTGTTAAGAGATCAATCACTTTATTCATTAATTTCATGTCCCAAATAAGGAGTCGCTTCTGTACAAGTTGTTCTCACACACCTCTCTAACAATCACAACATCCTACCCAATCAATGTAAAGCACATAAACCAAGAACCAAGTCCTCCTTATCTACATGTAGAACCAAGTCCACCTTATTTACATGTAGCAAAATGCAAATGTAAGTTTGATCATGATCACAGTGTAAAACCCACCAGCTTCCTGAAGAGCAGGCTGCCGGAGCGAGTGTAGTTCACCAGGATAGAATCCAGCTGGGCCTTGGGGATGAACACATCATAGTCCTCTGCCAGGCGCACCTCAGACTGGGAGACACACACACACACACACACACACACACACACAGGAGAAGAGCAGTTTGTACAGTAGGATATCTCAGGATATACACCTCATAGCCCACAAACTTCCAAAGAGTGAGAGACAGAGATAGAGAGGGAGGGAGAGAGAGGGAGAGAGAGAGAGAGAGAGAGAGAGAGAGAGAGAGAGAGGGAGAGAGGGAGGGAGAGGGAGGGAGAGGGAGGGAGAGGGAAATTACTACTTATACCTCTGAGGTCTGTACAACACAGGGCTGACCGTAGTGAGGAGAGAGTGAGTCTTCAGGCTTATTCTGCCCTGGCAGTGGAGAGATGTGGGGTAAGAAGGGTGAGGTAGTGGGTAAGGGTCTCTCTCTCTCCCCCTCCCCCCTCTCCCTCCTCCCCCCAGGCGGGTGGAGGACAGCGGCACCCTTACTGGGGGTGCTCAGCGGCGCCACCTTGTAGACGGGTCTCCTCTTGCGGGGGCGGCAGCGTGGGGGGGGGGCGGGGCGGCGGGGGCAGGGGGGGCTCTGCTCTGGCTTCTCCTGAAACCCTGGGAGAGAGAGGGAAACACATCTGCTGTGATGCTTCGTATGTGTGTGGTGTGTGTGTGTGTGTTGTGTGTGAGTGTGTGTGTGTGTGTGTGTGTGTGTGTGTGTGTGTGTGTGTGTGTGTGTGTGCGTGCGTGCGTGCGAGCGTGTGTGTGTGTGTGTGTGTGTGTGTGCGTGCGTGTCTGCGAGCGTGTGTGTGTGTGTGTGTGTGTTGAAACACGGCGTTTGCGGGCAGAGTATTTTCTTTGAGATCAGTACTGACGAGAATTGAAAGTGTCACTTAGTCCGCCTGCTCCTCAGTCTGAGAGAGATATTCTGAGAGCAGGTTATTTTACCGTTTTAAGCAAATATTTCATTTCCAAACTGGTTTGTATATTATAACAGTATGAGCAAAAGAAACTGTATAAAAGTTAACGTTGGTGCTACTGTGAATGAGTTTCTATGAAGGCTAAAAAAGCTAGCCAATTCAGCCATACAAGTCCTAATGTGGCCAGCTAGAATGTGTCATTTGTTGCAATGTCATGCTAGCTAATTCTAGCTTACGTTTAGCTGGTAACAGTGTTAGATCATGAAATGAGAGATTCTATTTGTGTACTCTTTTATCAGGATTATTAAAAAGGGGTTGTGGGTTCTGTAACTGGTAGTGTCACTATTCTTTAAGGGAAAATTAAATGCATGTGTCGTTCCTGTTGCACTTATCTAAACATATCTGTTCTATCTAACCAGCGCATGTACAGCTGTGACCGTCCTGTCAATATCTTTTGATACAGGTGTTTTATCTTATAATCCTTTTGTATTAACGCTTTTTATTTAAAAGCTTAACACCATAAGATCAATGTGTGCATACTATATTATTATTAATAACAATACTATATTATTATTATTATTACTATTATTAGTAGTAGTAGTGTTATTATTATTATTATTAGTAGTAGTAGTAGTAGTAGTAGTAATAATAGTAGTAGTAGTAGTAGTAGTAGTAGTAGTAGTAGTAGTAGTAGTAGTAGTAGTAGTAGTAGTAGTAATAATAGTAGTAGCAGTAGTACTAGTAGTAGTAGTAGTGTTGTTATTATTATTATTATTATTATTATTATCATTATTATTATTAGTAGTAGTAGTAGTAGTAATAGTATTATTATTATTATTATTATTATTATTATTATTATTATTAGTAGTAGTATTATCATCATTATTATTATTATTATTATTATTATTATTATTATTATTATTATTATTATTAGTAGTAGTAGTAGTAGTAGTAGTATAGTAGTAGTAGTAGCGCTAGTAGCAGTAGTAGTAGTAGTAGTAGCAGTAGTAGTAGTAGTAGTAGTAGTAGTAGTAGTAGTAGTAGTAGTAGCAGTAGTAGTAGTAGTAGTAGTAGTAGTAGTAGTAGTAGTAATAGTAGTAGTAGTATCAGTAGTAGTAGTAGTAGTAGTAGTAGTAGTAGTAGTAGTAGTAGTAGTAGTAGTAGTAGTAGTAGTAGTAGCGCTAGTAGCAGTAGTAGTAGTAGTAGTAGTAGTACATTTTACATTTACATTTTTGGCATTTAGCAGACGCCTTATTCCAAAGCGACTTACAATCAATACATTTGAATACTAAGCATGTGAATCAGCAGTCCACCATTCGTTGCAGGAAGAGTACTCTAGCTCGGGCCCGGGGCCACTGATAGAAGGAAAAACCTTCTCCCTATTATCGCCTTCTACTAAAACTTTTTTCTTTTTTTTTCTTTTTCTGGAGAAACTGAGAAACAGTACAAGGGGGGCAATATAAGTTCTTAGGGACACAGTAGAGGGGAAAGCGGGTGTCTTTAGGAGACGTAGTGGTGAGGGTCAGAAGATGTCTCAGGAGGAGCAGTTAAGATGTAACCTGAAGAGATGGGTCTTCAGTCTACGGCGGAAGATGGGTAGTGACTCTGCCGTTC
>NC_137684.1:14993544-15016044 GCF_963989245.1 Nansenia antarctica | reverse complement strand
CACAAAACATAATGGAATGTAAATACTTTGACGCTCAATATCTCTGAACGACCCTAAACGGAGATAGAACCTTATCATTCTAAGCTCACGATTAGTAGGTGAGGGGTTGTCATGTATGAGGTCGTTTTTGTTGTTGTTATGTCAATAAAGAAATGACTTAGCCTAATACTTAATAAACATTCGACACATAATTCCTTTGCGCCACCTGATGGTCGCTGAACTAATCAGGATTGGAGACAGAGAATAAAACACCTAAATACTACTACATCACTGACCTAAATACTACTACATCACTGACACTGGGTCTGAAAACGACCCTGTTAATAATCTCTGTCCAGGGCATGGATTGGCAATTGTATTTATTTAGCCTCAAACTGACTTTATTATAACATCAATACAAGTGAATGGAAATAATCGAAGATGTATTAGGCAGAAGTATTACTTTGTGTTATGTTGTCCCACACGATAAAACAACACTTTGTATAGTAGATTATACCCATTAACCCTATAAACAGAAATTGACTCCATACTATACGTAGGCAAAAATAAGCAATATGTGTAGTATCTTCTCATAAACCCACATGTCAATAAATACGTTCAACAGTGCAGCCTATATGTTGCCGCGGGTAGAATTTGTTGTTTTAAGTAAAATATACTACAAATTAAAACAAACTGTGGAAATGTGTATTTTCTTTGACTGGTTTATTGTGCTTACTGTTTTAAATTGAAAGGGGAAAATAATCCATATGGCTTGGGGGATATATGGAGTAGGGTAGGCAATCAATGGCACTGCGTTGGTAGTCTTCCAGACTTCTTACACCAATATACTGTATGTACAGTAGCCTATCTATCTCTGGTCTGGCGCTGTCCATGGTGCTGGTGGTGACTCGCACCTGTGGTCACACACTCGACCGTACAAAATAATCCAGTCAGTGGTATCTTCTCACATAGAAACAGCCTCTCACACTCTGTGGGCTGTAGTGGTGAGGGATCGTGCAATGAGGACTTTCCTGTTTCCTTTAATAGATAATAATGGACTGCACTTACATAGCGCCTTTATCCAAAGCGCTTTACAACGGCCTCTCATTCACCCATGCACACATACATTCACACACCAATGGCGACAAGCTACCATGCAAGGCGCCGGCCCGCTCACTGGGAGCAATTTGGGGTTCAGTGTCTTGCCCAAGGACACTTCGACATGTGGCCAGCCGAGGCTCGAACCACCGATCTGCCAACCTTGCGATCATTAGACGGTGGCTCTACCTCCTGAGACACAGCCGCCCCTCCTTTAGACATTATGTTTCGGATTGTCCGACAGGCCTGCACTTACACTGAAACTTGGGTTTCCTCTTGCAACTGACTTTCATGTTTAGGTTACTTCGGGGAGGGATGAGGATAGGATACTTTTCCTCGATAATTCTTGCCCGGCCCATAGCCTATAGGCCAGCTGTTTGATTTCGATGTCATCAGGCCTACATAAACTACTGTAAAATAAACAATTTAATATTGTTTGTCTAAATATGACTTCGTCAATATTAGGCCTATTTATGTTTAAAGATAACAATTTTAATTGAAATGTAGGCTATTCCAGAGATATTATTTGTTATTAGGCTTTGTGCTTTTATTCGGCGTTTCAGCTTCCCGCTCAGCCCAGTAGGGGGCGCTGACGCAGTTTCAGTCGGGTTCACTAACCACCGAAGAAGAAGGACATGTCAATCACTTCCAGGTCAACCTTGTTCTTGTTTTCGACCATTTTCCTGTCAACAACAATGTCTATTTGAACACCATTTAGTTGACCTGTGACATTTAATAGATATAGATACGTGTGCGTGTTTGCTGATATGGATGTTATCAAAGCGGAGATTGCGAGGAAGAGGAAACTGATTGAAGATAAAGACCTTGTTGATGTGAGTGACTGCTGCCAGCGGGCTGGGCAGCTAACGTTAGCTTAGCCTCATCACATTTACAGTTTTTCACAACTGCCAAAGCACATTTTTAGAAACCTTACAGTATCTGTTCTCAGAATATATCACTGTAGAGTATTGGGCATTCATAGATTTGTGTGTTTCATATGAACAGTATGTAAATCTACAGAAAATACAGAGTATGTATGTTGCGGTACATGTGGGAAAACTAGGGTTAGGGTTAGGTGCTAGGGTGACTTGGTACATGCTGGCATGTCTAACCCTAACCCTACCCCTAATCCTAACCCTAACCTTAACCCTAACCTTACTGTAACCGTAGCACCCTAGCACCTAACCCTAACCCTAGTTTTCCCACATGTACCGTAACATGTACACTACTGTACTGTATCACAACTCAATGCAAACACTACAGAGGATCCATTACACACAACGAGGGGCTGCAGAGATGGTGCAGCTTAAACAATCTGGAGCTAAATGCTCTAAAAACAGTGGAGATGGTGGTGGACTTCCGAAGGAAAGCAGCCCTGCCCCCTCCCATCACGCTGGGAGGTACCCCGGTGGCCTCCGTGGAGTCATGCCGCTTTCTAGGCATGACCATCTCCCGGGACCTAAAGTGGGAGCAGAACACCGAGGTCCTCACAAAGAAGGCCCAGAAGAGGATGTTCTTCCTCCGGCAGCTGAGGAAACTCAGGCTGCCGAGGTCCATGATGGTCCAGTTCTACACGGCCATCATAGAATCCATCCTCACCCACTCCATCATCACCTGGTTCCCTGCTGCAACGACCAAGGACAAGGCCAAGTTGCAGCGGGTGCGACGTTCAGCAGAGAGGGTGATCGGCTGTCCCTTGCCCTCCCTCAACTCCCTGCACGACACCAGGGCTCTGAGGAGGGCAAGGAAGATCATGGCTGACCCCTTCCACCCCGGCCACGGCCTCCTCACCCTGCTTCCCTCTGGAAGAAGGTTGCGGCTGCCTAAGGCACTTAAGGCCCGCCACAGGCTCAGCTTCTACCCCTCAGCCGCCAGGCTGTTAAATGACTCTGGCTTCTCCCCCCCCCCCCCCCGCCCCCAAGTCTGCCCAGGACTGAACTGGACTCTGTAAAAAAAAAACTCTGCACTGCACTTTACTTTATACCGCACTATCCAATGCACTGTTGTCTGTCCTGTGTTGTTGTTGTGTTGTCCTGTTTTTTGATATGTGAAAAAAGTATAAACGCACTTGCTGTGGTGACGAAGCAAATTCCTATATGTGTAACGCATAGTGGCAATAAACGTTATCTCAATCTCAATCTCAAACAATACTCACTGAAAACAATGTTCAGGGTGTGATGTTTATTTAATTTATTTATGGAACTATACCACACACACACACACACACACACACACACACACACACACACACACACACACACACACACACACAACAATAATTTGCAACAAGTGTCTTAAATGTTGAGTCGTTATGTTTAATGAATGAAGTCAGTTATGTTCATTGTGTTCAAATTTTGCTGACTGTGGCAAGCATTTTGCATCACATGAGCTTTAATTTGAGAATTTGAGCAGTTTTTTGCAACTTGTGTTTTAGCAAGACAAAATGTTTTTAGACTTATGAGAAAAGGAGGATTGTGTTTTGTGAATTGTGTCTTCATGTGAAATGTGTTTATGGTTTTGGCAAATGGGAGCTAGTTTTATTAAATGTGTTTAGAGAACTGGTCATTTGGTTTAGAGAATTGGCTTTTGTGTTTTAGCAATTGGGAAAAACTGTAACGTGCTGTGTTCATTTCTTTATTCCAGGACTCGAGGAAATACTTTAAACGAGCCGATCTGGCGCGAAAGGAGGAAGAAGAGTACTACAAACGATGTGGCTACAAGGTAATGTTAGTAGTGGTAGTGGTGGTGGTGGTAGTAGTAGTAGTAGTAGTAGTAGTCGTAGTAGTAGTGGTGGTAGTAGTAGTAGTAGTGGTAGTAGTAGTAGTAGTAGTAGTGGTAGTAGTAGTGGTAGTAGTAATAGCAGTGGCTCGCTGTTAACATGACTTGAACCCTTGTCGTCTGTATATCAGCAGCTTATGCCAGTTACACTATTTACTCTCTCTCTCTCTCTCTTACCCACCTCCCTCTTATACCCACTAGCCTTCTACCCTTTCCTTGTATGGATATCCTAATCTTTGCCCAATCTCTTCTGTACACCTCCATGTCTTCAGCAGTAAACTAGCCTACTTCTTCACAGAAACATGTTTTCAGAGTCATATTAGGCCAATGCAGGATGCCCTTTGGGTGTCTTTTAGAGTTTTGCATCATGTTGCATAGCCACTATTGACTACGCTGTCTCTCCCTGCCCTGGATGCTGGCCCGTAGGCTCAGAAAGAGACACCTGAGAGACAGGTAGGGAATGGCACAGAACAGGTAGCAGACAGGATGCATGATTAAAGGATGACCGTATGCTGTGTTCCAAAGGTCTTGAACGTCCTTCTCCTCTGCTCCTTCCCTCAAATGTATCAGTCACTTAAGACTGCTTGGATGTACCCTAAGCAATATGAAAATAACCCCTGTCCCTTGAAAATACCCCCTATCTCTTGAAATTAACCCCTATCCCATGGACTCTGTTTTACATCCATCTTTTGAAATGGGTGGTGGGAACAAGCTAAATGTTGTTTCAGAGGGTCTAGGGTCTAGCCCCCTTCCCCCACCAACGGTCAGGAAGGACAGGGGACAAGGAAAGGAGACAGGGGACAAGGAAAGGAGACAAGGAAAGGAGACCATTTAAGTGAATTGGGACACAGCTGTAGTGTGGACTTGAGCATGAGCATAAGGATTTGCTTTTCCATTCGCTCATTTGGTTTTTGGTAAGCAGGCTTTGGTAAGCAGGCTTTGCCACTTTATTTGCACTTGTGAGTCGTGACAGCAGCCATTGCAGCGGAATACATTTTCAGTTACCCGCTAGTTTTTGTGTGCAGATTTTTGTTCATGTTAACATTGGAAAACTGCAGTTCAGATCCATTTTCAGCTCCAGCCTAAAAGAGCCCTAAGCCTTATAATGACACACCTGCATCAAACGTGGGTCCACTCTCCAATGTGAATGTTTTGGCTTTAGTTATGCGCCAATTTTAGTTTGAATAATTTATTTTAGATTGTGCTCCTCACAGAAACACAATCTGACCTGACAGATGCATGAGCCTGGGAACGCATGAATGACCAGCACCATGTAGATGAACATCTGCTTCTGCAGTGGTTCTGTGATTGTTGCATCATGCACATGATGAATAGATGTTCTGATTGATCTGTCAAGACAAAGCCTCTCTCGAAGGGCAACATGTAACATATCTGGTTGAGAGGCCGTCTGTCTCTCTACTGATCAGCTTTGGAAAGGCAGCTGGCCCAGAGCAGGTGAGTCAGAGGTGCAGTGTTGTCATGCTGAATGTGTGCATGGAGCACGCTCTGCTGCTCGACCACTTTGGCTTCTGGAGATGTCAGAGATTAGAGAGAATGTGCAGAGGGACGTGATGATGATGATGATGATGATGATGGTGATGATGATGATGATGATGATGATTTGCACCAACCAATCATGAAACAGGCCTCTGCCTCTAGCTTTCGATCCTGTTGGATCTGCTTGACGTGGGATTAGCTATTGAAACAGTTGATTAGGTATTGAAAGCCCGATGCCCCTGGCCTGTAGTCTATCTTACTGGCTGTATGGTATCATATCATATCAGATTGAATAGGAGAGGTTCTAACCCAAGTTTTGTTTCCTTTTCCTCCGTGCCAAAGACTGCACGGAGAGAAGAGAAGCCGGAGCCATCCACCTTGTCCAATCCCGTGATAGAGATGGAGCAGACAGAGGAGAAACAGCCAATGTCTCTCTCCCGCCAAGAGGTTAGTCCACCCATCACAATGTTAGACTGGTGATGTATCACATTCATGACATGAAGCTGTTTTTCTAGCTGTCGTTTGTCTTGTCAGAATGTCACACGTGTCTCTGGTGTTCCTGTGTTTGCCCAGGTGATCCGGCGGCTGCGGGAGCGCGGGGAGCCGGTCCGTCTGTTTGCAGAGTCGGACTACGAGGCCTTCCAGAGGCTCAGGAAGATTGAGATTCTGGCCCCGGAAGTGAACAAGGTAGAATCAGGTTATAGCCCTGACCTGAGTAGATCTTTTCACTTAGAAGGAGCTCAGATATATCCGATTAAAGGAAACCTATTATGCTCTTTTCCACAAGTTAATGTAGGTCTCTGGGGTCCCCAAAACATGTCATTGAAGTTTTTGTTGTTGAAAATACCACTCAGATTCTAACCTAAAGGCATTCGAGCATGCCTCTAGACTAGGTATGCACCGAATGTTCGGCCACTGAAATTATTCGGCTGAAAATAGCAAAAAAAAAGGACATTCGGTATTCGGCCGAATGTGTGAAAAGACCGAATGTTTACCGAATAGGAGATGTTTTTTTACCCTAACGATCAAACAGTGCAGGAACCCATGCTGCTCTATGAATGAGACGAGCATTGAGTGATGACTGCCTACTGCCAAGTCATATAATTACAGCAAACATGTTGGCAGTTTGGCATCTGTTCTCTGAATTGGAAATCGGAGGAGCGCCTCTTTCTTTGCACATCTTGATGTGTTCCATGTGTTTTCATGTTTCAAGCCTTTCCATGTATATTTGTGAAACTACTAATTGTGTTGCGACTGTGCTTCCAGTGTTTTCACAGTGTTCCACATGAATGTATAGTAGTAGTTAGGGGTGGGACGATTAGAAAATGTCATGTCACGATTATCGTGGGCAAAATAATCGCGATCCACGATATTATCGCGAGAATAAAAAAAATAAATAAAAAAAAGCCAATAAAACACACTGTAATCACTTTAACTTAGATTTTGGTGTATTTTTAGGACATTTTAAGCCAGTAATTCAAATTCAGATTCTAGTGGCACATATCTCTGGCCATAATCCGGGTCCTTAAGAAAGAGCAATTCCTTTTCGGCCAATCAGCACCTTTCATTAACGTACCCAAGGAAGTTTAAAGAACGCACTCCCAGTGTTGCCAACTTCCAGAGCCCCATGGTGACTTAATTAGTCAAAAGCGACCAGCGACAAATCTAACTTCCTTTTCTGGTCATTTGGGGAATTACTGTAAAGCATCTAACATATCCTGTATTCCACGGTTCACGTTACAACCGAGCTCAGGAGAGACGAGTAGGGATACAGTCTATGGCGAGCGAGGGTTGCCGTCTCCTCTCTCCCTCAACACTCACTCTCTAACCCTAACCCTATATATATGTACAGCCCGTTCCAAATTATTATGCAAATGATATTTTTCTCAGATTTTCCAAAATAGTCGATGCAAATGACAATCAGTATAATTTTCAAGTCATCAACCGTTAGAGTATAATTCAAATGTTATTGAACAAACCTCCCAATGATAACAGTATTTTTTTAAAAAATAAAAAACTCAAAATCCACTGTTCCAAATTATTATGCACAACAGAGTTTCAAAACATTTTATAGGTTGTAAAGAACTAAAAATGGTAATTTGATGAATTTAGGGTTAGGGGGTCATATTAGGAGGTCATATTTACTGAAATCAAAAGCTATTTCAAACAAAAACATCTTAACAGGTCAATTTACATGTTAACATAGGACCCCTTCTTTGATATCACCTTCACAATTCTTGCATCCATTGAACTTGTGAGTTTTTGGACAGTTTCTGCTTGAATTTCTTTGCAGGATGCCAGAATAGCCTCCCAGAGCTGCTGTTTTGATGTGAACTGCCTCCCACCCTCATATATATTTTGCTTGAGGATGCTCCAAAGGTTCTCAATAGGGTTGAGGTCAGGGGAAGATGGGGGCCACACCATGAGTTTCTCTCCTTTTATGCCTATAGCAGCCAATGACACAGAGGTATTCTTTGCAGCATGACATGGTGCATTGTCATGCATGAAGATGATTTTGCTACGGAAGGCACGGTTCTACTTTTTGTACCACGGAAGAAAGTGGTCAGTCAGAAACTCTACATACTTTGCCGAGGTCATTTTCACACCTTCAGGGACCTTAAAAGGGCCTACCAGCTCTCTCCCCATGATTCCGGCCCAAAACATGACTCCGCCACCTCCTTGCTGACGTCGCAGCCTTGTTGGGACATGGTGGCCATCCACCAACCATCCACTACTCCATCCATCTGGACCATCCAGGGTTGCACGGCACTCATCAGTAAACAAGACTGTTTGGAAATTAGTCTTCATGTATTTCTGAGCCCACTGTCATGCTGCAAAGAATACCTCTGTGTCATTGGCTGCTATAGGCATAAAAGGAGAGAAACTCATGGTGTGGCCCCCATCTTCCCTTGACCTCAACCCTATTGAGAACCTTTGGAGCATCCTCAAGCAAAATATATATGAGGGTGGGAGGCAGTTCACATCAAAACAGCAGCTCTGGGAGGCTATTCTGGCATCCTGCAAAGAAATTCAAGCAGAAACTGTCCAAAAACTCACAAGTTCAATGGATGCAAGAATTGTGAAGGTGATATCAAAGAAGGGGTCCTATGTTAACATGTAACTTGACCTGTTAAGATGTTTTTGTTTGAAATAGCTTTTGATTTCAGTAAATATGACCTCCTAATATGACCTCCTAACCCTAAATTCATCAAATTACCATTTTTAGTTCTTTACAACCTATAAAATGTTTTGAAACTCTGTTGTGCATAATAATTTGGAACAGTGGATTTTGAGTATTTTTTATAAAAAAAAAAAATACTGTTATCATTGGGAGGTTTGTTCAATAAAATGTGTATTATACTCTAACGGTTGATGACTTGAAAATTATACTGATTGTCATTTGCATCGACTATTTAGGAAAATCTGAGAAAAATATCATTTTCATAATAATTTGGAACGGGCTGTATATGTCTCCTCTCTCCCTCAACACTCACTCCCGCGGCCAGTCTGATAGCAGCCGCGGGGAGCATACCGTTGTTCCCCGGGTCCTCGCAGGGGGTTCGGGCAAAGTTCGGGAAATAATGGACGGTTGTCATGTGTTTATACAGCATGGATGTTACGTGCCTAATGCCTTTGATGCGCACACTTGCTACTTGCCGCTTTAATCATTGTATTTAGCCTATAGCACAAGTCATTCATTGAATGTAACCTCAAGTGCTGAACAGTATTAAGTAAACCACAATATATTTGCTAAAGCTTAGGGGCGACCGTGCCTTTTGCAGCCATAGACTGTCACTGCCTGGTAATAACAAGGAAGGCCAATGACAGTATCCCGTCTAAAGTTTTTCACCAGCCATGGTGAGTAGGCTAGCATACGTTACCTAGTGACTGACTGACAAGGCTGACTTGACAGTAACGTTACCCATGCAGGCTGAACAATAGCGCGAGACAAGTTCTGTGAGGATATTCGCGCGTGGCTCATGTGAGGAATTGCAATTATATTACAGTAACAGTCGCTAACTTGACTGCAAAAGTAATGTAGCCTAGGCTGAAAAATAGCGCCAGACATTTGTTAAACACAGTTTATTCATAACATACGATTATGACGATTATTCAAATAATTAAAATTCTCCACGATTAAGTTATCGCGGGTGTTTTTATCGCGATAAACGATAATCGTCCCATCCCTAGTAGTAGTATAGTAGTAGTATTGTATTGTATTGTAATAGTATAGTATTGTAATAGTATAGTATTGTAGTAGTATAGTATTGTAGTAGTATAGTATAGTAGTAGTATTGTAGTAGTATAGTATAGTAGTAGTATAGTAGTAGTATAGTACAGGGCTCCATCATTTGAAATTGCCGGCTCCGTCAAAGCCCTACAACAATGTCATTTTGTATACCGCGGTTTAACCGAAAACCGGGATTTCATTTGGGGATTCCGTTTGGGAACGGTTTAACGGTATAAAAAGTGGAAACCGTCCAACCCTAATTCAAACACTCCCCCGGAACATCTACAATTCAGAAATATATATATTTATATATATTTATATATATTTAATATTCATTCAGCCCTGATCCTACGTAAATTCAACTGTTTACTAGACATCAGCCAATACATTGTTGCATTTCCCTTGACAAGTCAACTTTTGTATGGCTGCTAATGCGAAATAAACAGAGACTGACCACACTCTCGCACTGCACGTTTGTGTTGAAGTGAAACGGGAACTAAAATGATTAGGCATAAATGATGACACAAAATATATATTTAACAGTATATACATACGGTATGTATATATATCTATTTTATGCCTACTCGCAGATGACTTGGATGAGACAGACTCCAGAGAGTAACTATCTCGAACATATTCATCACAGTGTTTTGATTATGGATATCTATGGAACAGTACAATGTCTTACCAGGATATGAGACAACAATTGATTCTCAGCAGTTGCCCCAGTTCTCCAACAAAACACATTGATGTTACTGCCGTGAGCGGAGACACTCAGAAGGGGGGGAAGGTTTGGAATGAGACCCAATCTTGAGTGTTTCAAAAATATGGGACCTTTAAGTACTGAACCCTAACTTAATGTCTATCAGAAAGCCCTCCCGTTTGACATGTCTGTTGGGTGTGACTGAGCGCCTGTGCTGCTGTGTTCTCTGTGCCCAGGGGCTGAGGAACGACCTGAAGGCAGCCATGGATAAGATCGACGCAGCGTACCTGAATGAGATCGTGGGGGGGGCGGAGCCTGGGGAAATAGACACCCAGCATGACCTCAAAGTTCATGAGGAGAACACCACCATCGAGGAACTGGAGGTACGATATAGTGGGAGGGGAGAGGGGAGAGGGGACACACAAGATGGCCGTGTTAGAAAGGACAAAATGTCGAAGCTTTCCAAAGCCCAAAAGCTCAAAGTACCATCACGCCTAAGGGATGTTTTGGATCCATATTCACTTGAGGTCTTGTTGTCTTCCCGTCCCCACAGGCTCTGGGGAAATGTCTAGGCAGAGGGGACGATGGTGGAGACCAGGAAATCATCGACAAAGTTCTGAGGGTAAGACTTGCAGTGTCGCGCAGCTCAGCCTCTAGGGCAGGGGTGGGCAATTATTTTTCCCAGGGGGCCAAATGAGCAACTGAAAATATTTTGGAGGGCCGGGCCAAAATTCCGAACTCAATTATGCATAATATACATTTTATTTCTATATAAAAAGCAGTAAATGGCATTGTTTTGACTGCTGGTAAGAGTGTATGTTATTATTTGGCAATTAAAAGGTGAGGTTAGCTTTCAAAAATATCATTTATTCAAATAGAATTTCAACACTGCAGGTAATGGGAGAGGAAACCAGCTGCATTTCATCCTCAACCTTTTTGAAATCTTGAAAACGCCTTGAAAATTCATCATGCAGTGCTCCTAACATGGATGAGTACCTGTGCCGGTGATCAGCTGATGGTTTGACTTCTTTCAGGGTTTTCATGTGTTCGAGATTGTTGCTGCCTAGTTGCCTTGAAATGAATTGCAACTTTGTCATGAAGGCTTTCACATGGCTATGCATTTCATGAACAAAAAGGCCCTTGCCCTGCAGTTGTGTGTTCAGTTCATTCATCATTGCAGTCACATCAACAGCAAATGATAAATCTGCCATCCAGTCCTTATCAGACAGCTCTGGGATGGTTTTGCCTTTCATCTCACAAAACTCCTTTATCTCTGATTTCAGAACCCAAAACCTTTTTAGCACTTTGCCCAGGCTGAGCCATCTGACAGCTGTGTGGTACCTGACATCACCATGTTCGCTCTCTTCCTCCTCCAATAATGAAACAAACTGCCTGTGATTTAATGCTCGCGCTCTGATGAAATTAACTGTTGTAGTAACAACATCAACCACATGGCTAAGTTTTAGGACTGACTTGCACAACGCTTGCTGATGAATAATACTGCTCTGCATTGAGTTCACTCACTTTATCTTGCATTCTTTTCAAAAGCCCAACATTTTTCCCTGTCAAATTCGGACATCCATCCGTAGTGACACCTGCCAGTCTGTCCCATTCGAGTCCCAGTTTATCCATGCATGCGTTTACCTCGGTGAACAGATCACTCCCCGTTGTGGTTCCTTTCATTGGCCGGATTGCTGCCAGCTCCTCCGTAAGCTTGAAGTTGCGCGTTTTATACTAATATACAAATTAGTAGTCCATATTTGTTTGAAAGTTCTGCGTTCGGCATCCACTTTCCTCTTTTTGGCATGAGCCGACATTTTCGCATTTTTCAGGGGTGACACGGAAGGTAGACAGTTCAGGGGTGACACGGAAGGAAGACTCTGATTGTCAATCACACGCATTTCACGTGCACGATTGCGTGCACTGTGAGAATAAATGGGCTTCAAAATAAAAGCAATGCGGTTTTAGTCCACCCATAAGATAATTCGAAAATATAATATATAATAAATAAAATTTTTATTATTATTATTTTTTTATTATTATTTTTCTAATTATCATGTAATCTTTCGCGGGCGGTCAGAATCATCCGGCAGGACGTATTTGGCCCGCGGGCCGTACAATGCCCAGGTCTGCTCTAGGGGGAGCTGTTGTGTAATTCACATTTTTCTGTGCCCATTCATGTAAGCGTACATGTTCTCTGTATTGTATAATAACGTTGTTTCCTTTTTCTACATTGATGTGCTGGGGGTCTTCAGAGACGTGTAATGTTCTAACACGTGGTTGTGTTGTGGTTCTAGTTTCTCCTGGGCGTCTGGGCCAAGGACCTGAACCGCAGAGAGGACCACGTGAAGCGTAGTGTTCAGGGCAAGCTGGCCAGCGCCACACAGAAGCAGACGGAGTCCTACCTCAAGCCGCTCTTCAGGAAGCTACGCAAGAAGGTGAGTGGTGTCCTCCTCTGGGAAGCCCCGCCCAGCTCAGCTCTGGCAGACGAAGTCCATGTTGATAAAGATGAAGTCCATGTTGATGAAGATGAAGTCCATGTTGATGAAGATGAAGTCCATGTTGATGATGCTTTACTGATTGAGTTGTTCCATCTGGTCTCTGAGTCTGTGATTGGTTTCTGAAGGTTCTGACGTTAGTCTGTGATTGGTTTCTGAAGGTTCTGACGTTAGTCTGTGATTGGTTTCTGAAGGTTCTGACGTTAGTCTTTGATTGGTTTATGGAGGTTCTGACGTTAGTCCTTGTCTGTTTCAGATGTTGCCAGCCGACATCAAAGAATCGATCACAGACATCATCAAGTTCATGCTGGAGAGGGAATATGTGAAGGTATGCAGCAGCTCCTCCTGTGGTGAGGCTGCCCTGACTCTGCCGTGTATTGAATAGGCTATATGCACACTCTCTCCTGCTTTCCGACTCTGCCATGTACTTTATTTCCGGTGTCACGTCCCCCCACCGGCGCGCGTATTTAAAAACCATGGCTGCGTTTTTTTGTTTTTTTCTCTGCAAGATTTACCGAAGCTTTCAATCACAGATGTGGGTCGATTTATCCAGGAATCTTGCGCTACCGCAGCAAGTAAAAAGGAAAAGGGCTTTAAACTATATGTTTATGTTTCAAGCTACAACGGAAATGAAGTACATGGCAGAGTCGGAATACGGAAGAGAGTGTGCATATAGGCTATTGAGTCTTTGCTGTGTACAGATCCCAGCCATGGCTCTCCCTTATGCAGGGGTGGTCATGGCTCTCCTTATGCAGGGCTGGTCACGCAGGCCTTTGCCTGCTGAACCTGTGTTCATTCTTTGTGATTTTTTTTTTTGATTTTTTTTACTGTTTTTAACTTATTATGTTTTTAGGTTGTTTTGTTTTTAACTTATTATGTTTTTAGGTTGTTTTGTTTTTAACTTATTATGTTTTTAGGTTGTTTTGTTTTTAACTTATTATGTTTTTAGTTTTTTTTTTTTTTTTTTCACTTTCTCACTCTGAGATTCTTTTGAATGAAAAGTGCAATACAAATAAAATGCATTATTATTATTGTTTATTATTATGTTGTGGTGTTGACCTATGATCAGAGCCGTTCTGTGATTGGTTATTCCAGGCCAATGATGCGTACTTACAGATGGCGATCGGTAACGCCCCCTGGCCTATCGGGGTGACCATGGTGGGCATCCACGCCCGCACAGGGCGAGAAAAGATCTTCTCCAAACACGTGGCCCACGTCCTCAACGACGAGACCCAGAGGAAGTACATCCAGGTCAGCCTCTCTGACCTCTGACCTTTGTGTTCACTCTGCTAATGAGGCTCCGGTTCTGACCCGTCTAAAACGTCTTAGAATCAAATGAAAACACACACACACACACACACACACACACACACACACACAGACACAGACAGACACACACAGACACACACACACACACACACACACACACACAGGACATTGTATGCCTGTGTCAATGCTGTGTAACCCAGTGTCGCCATGAGCTGTCCTGTTTTATGTTTTACTCATTCTGTTTCTATATTTCTGTATATATGTTACGGTACACGTGGGAATACGGTACATGTGGGAAAACTAGGGTTAGGGTTAGGTGCTACGGTTAGGGTTAGGTTTAGGGTTAAGGTTAGGGTTAGACATGCCACCATGTACCAAGTCACCCTAGCACCTAACCCTAGTTTTCCCACATGTACCGTATTCCCACATGTACCGTAACATATATATGTATATAGTATCAATGTCACAGTAGCAGGAATGGTTCTGTAGATGATGTGGCTGTAGTCACATGGTGTCCTAACGTTGTGTCACGATTCTCTTCCACAGGGACTGAAGAGGTTAATGACCATCTGCCAGAAACACTTCTTAACTGACCCATCAAAGTGTGTGGAGTACAATGCCCTGTAAGACAGCTGTCTGTCTACACCTGTCTGTCTGCAAGTCACCACCTCCATGGAGATCCAACTGTTCATGTGTATAGGGAGGCGTCATGTCTGTTCATGTGTATAGGGAGGCGTCATGTTTGTAAATATGAGACTTTTTTTTTTTCTTCAACATTTCACTTCTGTAATACCGAGGTGGACATATGGATTTTTTATTTTATTTCCCCCCATATAAACCAAATGTAAGACAGTTTTTTCTCTGTGTGTGTGTGTGTGTGTGTGTGTGTGTGTGTGTGTGTGTGTGTGTGTGTCGTCCAATAAAATAGTTTTGATGATAATGGATCTTGAATGTCTTTATGTTTGACTTTCCTTCCCATGCTGTTACCGTGGTTACCGTGGTCATTAATACCTTTATGGTTAACAGTATACATGGTGTATATATATATATATATACATGGTATGTGTACGTTAGTCCTAAACATGTTTCATGTTTGTAGGAGGCAGCAGTTTCCCAGTAGGAGACAAGACTACTAGAGTATATATATATATATATACTCTATCACCCAGACAATTTCATGTTTTCCATGAAAACTCACACTTTTATTTATCAAATGAGTTGCAAAATGAATAGAAAATATAGTCAAGACATTGACAAGGTTAGAAATAATGATTTTTATTTGAAATAATAATTTTGTCCTTCAAACTTTGCTTTCGTCAAATAATGCGCCCTTTGCAGCAATTACAGCATTGCAGACCTTTGGCATTCTAGCTGTTAATTTGTTGAGGTAATCTGAAGAAATGTCACCCCACGCTTCCTGAAGCACCTCCCACAAATTGGATTGGCTTGATGGGCACTTCTTGCGTACCATACAGTCAAGCTGCTCCCACAACAGCCTAATGGGGTTGAGATCTGGTGACTCCGCTGGCCACTCCATTACAGACAGAATACTAGCTGCCTGCTTCTTCCCTAAATAGTTCTTGCATTATTTGGAGGTGTGCTTTGGGTCATTGTCCTGTTGTAGGAGGAAATTGGCTCCAATCAAGCGCTGTCCACAGGGTATGGCATGGCGTTGCAAAATTGAGTGATAGTCTTTCTTATTCAAAATCCCCTTTACCTTGTACAAATCTCCCACATTACCAGCACCAAAGCAGCCCCAGATCATTACATTACCTCCACCATGCTTGACAGATGGCGTCAGGCACTCTTCCAGCATCTTTTCACTTGTTCTGCGTCTTCTCACAAATGTTCTTCTGTGTGATTAAAACACCTCAAACTTCGATTTGTTTGTCCATAACACTTCTCCTTCAATTCCTCTGTACAATGTCTGTGTTCTTTTGCCTTTTCCTTTTATTGGCCAGTCTCAGATATGGCTTTTTCTTTGCCACTCTGCCTAGAAGGCCAGCATCCCGGAGTCGCCTCTTCACTGTAGACGTTGACACTGGCGTTTTGCGGGTACCATTTAATGAAGCTGCCAGTTCAGGACCTGTGAGGCGTCTATTTCTCAAACTAGAGACTAATGTACTTGTCTTCTTGCTCAGTTGTGCACCGGGGCCTCCCACTTCTCTTTCTACTCTGGTTAGAGCCTGTTTGTGCTGTTCTCTGAAGGGAGTAGTACACACCGTTGTCGGAAATGTTCAGTTTCTTGGCAATTTCTCACATGGAATAGCCTTCATTTCTAAGAACAAGAATAGACTGTCGAGTTTCATATGAAAGTTCTCTTTTTCTGGCCATTTTGAGAGTATAATTGAACCCACAAATGTGATGCTCCAGATACTCAACTAGCTCAAAGGAAGGCCATTTCTACCAGTTCTCTAACCAGCAAAACCGTTTTCAGCTGTGCTAACGTAATTGCACAAGGGTTTTCAAGGTTTTTCTAATCATCCATTAGTTTTTTAACACGATTAGCAAACACAATGTACCATTAGAACACTGGAGTGACGGTTGCTGGAAATGGGCCTCTACACACCTATGTAGATATTCCATTAAAAACCAGATGTTTGCAACTAGAATAGTCATTTACCACATTAACAATGTATAGAGTGTATTTCTGATTAATTTAATGTTATCTTCATTGAAAAAAAACAGTGCTTTTCTTTCAAAAATAAGGACATTTCTAAGTGACCCCAAACTTTTGAACGGTAGTGTATATATATTTGTAATAGGACTGCTGGACTTAACAGTTAAGCAGAGAGGCTGCCGACAGTAGATGAGGTAGACACAAATGTTATTCTACTCATGACTGATATTTACTTATATTCTGCTGTTCTGTTAGTCGTCATTAGTTCATTCTGAGGTGATCGCAGGTACCACCTCAGTGTTGAACTAATGATGACTAACAGCCAAGAAAGATGTGAGAACAGACTAAAAATAGTCCCTCTGGGCTGGCCAGCAATCAGGGCTGAGAACCCCCACCCTCCTGCTGCAGAACACCCTAACCCTAACCCTAACCCTAACCCTAACCCCCACCCTCCTGCTGCAGAACACCCTAACCCTAACCCCCACCCTCCTGCTGCAGCCCAGAGGGACTATTTTTAGTCTGTTCTCACATCTTTCTTGGCTCGTGTTAACAGGTGTTTTTCATCCAGGATCCAGCTCCTAATAAAGTCTGTGCTGTTCATGGCTGTATGATTCTCCTTACAGAATGTAGTATACTGTATATACAGTATATTGGCCTAGGCATTTACAACATCATATAAAACCTTCACAGTAACATTCTCACCAGCGCGAGTATAGAGCAGCTATTCTCGTGCACTTGGGACAGAGTAGAACCATATATAGTAGTTGGCCAAATAGACTTTTTACTATAAGCATATTTTGTGCATACTATACTGTATGTTAAAATAGTACATACTGTATGTTAATATAGTACTGTATGTTAATATAGTACTGTATGTTAATATAGTACATACTGTAGGTGAGATTGCTGAGTTTACAGTAAACTACACCACTACATCTTTAACATGGTTCAAAAAGGATCACTGTTAGCTATGAACATAATAGTGACATTGCACTGTGACCATATTACACCCAGTTACCATGGTAACTTAATATGTTCTTGTTATTCAGTTATTCCATTCAGTCTGTTGTGTGCTGACAGAACCCACGTCACAGTCAGCTTAGGAACCGGTACACGTCACGAGTTCTAACGCCTGTCTCAGATATGAGAACTCACAACAACAGCAGCACCTCAGAGCAACTCCCAAATGATTCTGTTGCGATTGTGACTGTATGTGATTGTGTTGTGATTGTGACTGTATGTGATTGTGTTGTGATTGTGACTGTATGTGATTGTGACTGTATGTGATTCTGTTGTGATTGTGACTGTATGTGATTGTGACTGTATGTGATTGTGTTGTGATTGTGACTGTATGTGATTGTGTTGTGATTGTGACTGTATGTGATTGTGACTGTATGTGATGTGATTGTGTTGTGATTGTGACTGTATGTGATTGTGTTGTGATTGTGACTGTATGTGATGTGATTGTGACTGTATGTGATGTGATTGTGTTCATAGTGGTGGTATCTCTCTTTCCCCTTTGTCCTTGATTAAGAGAGCGTTCCCTCCCGACCTCTTGGCTTTTGTCCAGCCCCGCTGACTGTCCCACAGCCTAACTGACTGTCCCACAGCCTAACTGACTGTCCCACAGCCTAACTGACTGACTGACTGTCCCACAGCCTAACTGACTGTCCCACAGCCTAACTGACTGTCCCACAGCCTAACTGACTGACTGACTGTCCCACAGCCTAACTGACTAACTGACTGTCCCACAGCCCAACTGACTAACTGACTGTCCCACAGCCCAACTGACTAACTGACTGTCCCACAGCCCAACTGACTAACTGACTGACTGACTGACTAACTGACTGACTGTCCCACAGCCTAACTGACTAACTGACTGACTGACTGACCCACAGCCTAACTGACTGTCCCACAGCCTAACTGACTAACTGACTGTCCCACAGCCTAACTGACTGACTGACTGTCCCACAGCCTAACTGACTGACTGACTGTCCCACAGCCTAACTGACTAACTGACTGTCCCACAGCCTAACTGACTAACTGACTGTCCCACAGCCTAACTGACTGACTGACTGTCCCACAGACCAACTGACTAACTGACTGTCCCACAGCCTAACTGACTGACTGACTGTCCCACAGCCTAACTGACTGACTGACTGTCCCACAGCCTAACTGACTGTCCCACAGCCCAGCTGACTAACTGACTGTCCCACAGCCTAACTGACTGACTGACTGTCCCACAGCCCAACTGACTAACTGACTGTCCCACAGCCTAACTGACTGACTGACTGTCCCACAGCCTAACTGACTGACTGACTGTCCCACAGCCTAACTGACTGACTGACTGTCCCACAGCCTAACTGACTGACTGACTGTCCCACAGCCCAACTGACTGTCCCACAGCCCAACTGACTAACTGACTGTCCCACAGACTAACTGACTAACTGACTGTCCCACAGCCCAACTGACTAACTGACTGTCCCACAGCCCAACTGACTAACTGACTGTCCCACAGCCTAACTGACTAACTGACTGTCCCACAGACCAACTGACTAACTGACTGTCCCACAGCCTAACTGACTAACTGACTGTCCCACAGCCTAACTGACTAACTGACTGTCCCACAGCCTAACTGACTGACTGACTGTCCCACAGCCCAACTGACTGACTGACTGTCCCACAGCCTAACTGACTAACTGACTGTCCCACAGCCTAACTGACTGACTGACTGTCCCACAGCCTAACTGACTGACTGACTGTCCCACAGCCTAACTGACTGACTGTCCCACAGCCTAACTGACTGACTAACTGACTGTCCCACAGCCTAACTGACTAACTGACTGTCCCACAGCCTAACTGACTGACTGACTGTCCCACAGACTAACTGACTGACTGACTGTCCCACAGCCTAACTGACTGACTGACTGTCCCACAGACTAACTGACTGACTGACTGTCCCACAGACTAACTGACTGACTGACTGTCCCACAGCCTAACTGACTAACTGACTGTCCCACAGCCTAACTGACTAACTGACTGTCCCACAGCCTAACTGACTAACTGACTGTCCCACAGCCTAACTGACTGACTAACTGACTGTCCCACAGCCTAACTGACTGACTGACTGTCCCACAGACTAACTGACTGACTGACTGTCCCACAGCCCAACTGACTAACTGACTGTCCCACAGCCCAACTGACTGACTGACTGACTGACTGTCCCACAGCCTAACTGACTGACTGACTGTCCCACAGCCTAACTGACTAACTGACTGTCCCACAGCCTAACTGACTGACTGACTGACCCACAGCCTAACTGACTAACTGACTGACCCACAGCCTAACTGACTAACTGACTGTCCCACAGCCTAACTGACTAACTGACTGTCCCACAGCCTAACTGACTAACTGACTGTCCCACAGCCTAACTGACTGTCCCACAGCCCAACTGACTGTCCCACAGCCTAACTGACTAACTGACTGTCCCACAGCCTAACTGACTAACTGACTGTCCCACAGCCTAACTGACTGTCCCACAGCCTAACTGACTAACTGACTGTCCCACAGCCTAACTGACTAACTGACTGTCCCACAGCCCAACTGACTAACTGACTAACTGACTGTCCCACAGCCTAACTGACTGACTGACTGTCCCACAGCCTAACTGACTGACTGACTGACTGTCCCACAGCCCAACTGACTGACTGACTGTCCCACAGCCCAACTGACTGACTGACTGTCCCACAGCCTAACTGACTAACTGACTGTCCCACAGCCTAACTGACTGACTGACTGTCCCACAGCCTAACTGACTGACTGACTGTCCCACAGCCTAACTGACTGACTGACTGTCCCACAGCCCAACTGACTGACTGACTGTCCCACAGCCTAACTGACTAACTGACTGTCCCACAGCCTAACTGACTAACTGACTGTCCCACAGCCTAACTGACTGACTGACTGTCCCACAGCCCAACTGACTAACTGACTGTCCCACAGCCTAACTGACTGACTGACTGTCCCACAGCCCAACTGACTAACTGACTGTCCCACAGCCTAACTGACTGACTGACTGTCCCACAGCCCAACTGACTAACTGACTGTCCCACAGCCTAACTGACTGACTGACTAACTGACTGTCCCACAGCCTAACTGACTAACTGACTGTCCCACAGCCTAACTGACTAACTGACTGTCCCACAGCTAGCAGGCGTTCTCGCCACCTGCTACAGTATCAGTACCCAAGGACAGATCTTGATTTTCCCATGAAAAAACATTCCTAGGCCTATTTATGTCCAACTGGACAACGTCCCTCTGTGTGTGTTATCAGGAGCCATGCTTGTTTTGGTTGGGTTATCTCTCATGGTCAGTGTTGGGTTATCTCTCATGGTCAGTGTTGGGTTATCTCTCATGGTCAGTGTTGGGTTATCTCTCATGGTCAGTGTTGGGTTATCTCTCATGGTCAGTGTTGGGTTATCTCTCATGGTCAGTGTTGGGTTATCTCTCATGGTCAGTGTTGGGTTATCTCTCATGGTCAGTGTTGGGTTATCTCTCATGGTCAGTGTTGGGTTATCTCTCATGGTCAGTGTTGGGTTATCTCTCATGGTCAGTGTTGGGTTATCTCTCATGGTCAGTGTTGGGTTATCTCTCATGGTCAGTGTTGGGTTATCTCTCATGGTCAGTGTTGGGTTATCTCTCATGGTCAGTGTTGGGTTATCTCTCATGGTCAGTGTTGGGTTATCTCTCATGGTCAGTGTTGGGTTATCTCTCATGGTCAGTGTTGGGTTATCTCTCATGGTCAGTGTTGGGTTATCTCTCATGGTCAGTGTTGGGTTATCTCTCATGGTCAGCGTTGGGTTATCTCTCATGGTCAGCGTTGGGTTATCTCTCATGGTCAGCGTTGGGTTATCTCTCATGGTCAGCGTTGGGTTATCTCTCATGGTCAGCGTTGGGTTATCTCTCATGGTCAGTGTTGGGTTATCTCTCATGGTCAGTGTTGGGTTATCTCTCATGGTCAGTGTTGGGTTATCTCTCATGGTCAGTGCTGCACCCAACTGAGAGGAAAGACTCTACTTTGGATGATCAGATGAACACACAGGATTTACAAAGATGTACAGATTTACAAAGTCTTTGCAAATATTTCTCACATTTCTTTCCCATGACGAATACAACCAGCGGAGTGGGATGCAGTCGAAGGTCTGAGAAAGATTAAAAGAAAGAATTAAAACGGAGAGCTGAGCGAAAAATAATGACATCTCTAAGTGAAAGATTTGTTTTAAAGGAGATACAAATGTCACGACACTGTAACAGAGAACACTGCCTTTGATTCAACAAGAGCCGTTTCCAGTAAGAGGTCATGCTTTGTGTCTTACAACAAGCTCTTATAACAAGCTCTTATAACAAGCACTTATAACAAGCACTCATAACAAGCTCTGTCCATGGAAACTCCTGAACCTTATGAGGGTACCAGCTGCCTCCCTCCCCTCTCCCCCGTCTCCCCTGTTGGCCTCCTGGTCTCCTGCTGTCCAGACCCCCTCACTGGCTGAGGCAGCAGGGCATTAGCCTTGGCACCGCTGACCCTGGGGCTAGCTGCTAGTTGCTAGCTGCTAGCTGGATGGGGGTGAGACAGGGGCAGAGGAGATAGAGTGGGGTTGGAGACAAGGGGGCACAGCGACAGGCAGGCACAGGGGAGGGAGGGGGGTGGGGTTGGAGGAAAGGCAGGGGGGAGGAGGGAGACATGGGGGGGTGGGGTTGGGGACTGGGGGACAGGCAGGGGGGAGGAGGGAGACATGGGGGGGGTGGGGGATGGGGGGTCACAGAGGTC
>NC_137684.1:14985470-14988344 GCF_963989245.1 Nansenia antarctica | reverse complement strand
CAGACAGACAGAGACCCAGACAGACAGACAGACAGAGACACAGACATGCAGACAGACAGACAGACAGAGAGACAGAGAGACAGACAGACAGACAGACAGACAGAGACACAGACAGGCAGGGTGACAGACAGACACACACACAGACAGAGACACAGACAGACAGACAGACAGAGACACAGACAGACAGACAGAGACCCAGACAGACAGACAGACAGAGACACAGACATGCAGACAGACAGACAGACAGACAGAGAGACAGAGAGACAGACAGACAGACAGACAGACAGAGACACAGACAGACAGACCGACAGAGACACAGACAGGCAGAGTGACAGACAGACAGAGACACAGACAGGCAGAGTGACAGACAGACAGAGACACAGACAGGCAGAGTGACAGACAGACAGAGACACAGACAGGCAGAGTGACAGACAGACAGAGACACAGACAGGCAGAGTGACAGACAGACAGACAGACTGGTGGAAATGTCTCAATAATCTGGAATTGATCATTTTGGACATCATATTCAACAGTCACTAGGTTGTTAGAAGTACTAGATCAGTGTGTGTATGTGTATGTATGTGTGTGTATGTGTATGTGGTATGTGTGTGTGTGTGTGTGTGTATGTATATGTGCTGTCTGAACTCCATTATCAGCCACTCAGTTCAGCTTCTAACTGTCCTGTACACAGGCGCACACACACACACACACACACACACACCACACACACACACACACACACACACACACACGCACACACACACACACACACACACACACACACACACACACACACACACACACACACGCTCTCTCCATCTCTCTCTCTCTCTCTCTCTCTCTCTCTCTCTCTCTCTCTCTCTCTCTCTCTCTCTGTCTCTCTAAACTGTCGCTGCTCATAATTGGCTCTCTCTGTCAAGACAGAAATCAGGCCCACTGTTCCAACTAAAACATACTACACCCCTCACTCCACTTTCATCACCCCCTTTCCATCCCTCCTCCTCCTCCTCCTCCTCCTCCTCCTCCTCCCCTCTCCTAATTGAGAGGGAACCCACTCCCAATCTTCCAGCTACAACACACTTCTCCTACTCTTTCCTCATTCCCCTCGCCAACCCCCTCACCCCCTCACCCCTTCTCCCCTAAATCAACCCCAATGTTCCTCTCCCTCTCCCCACCGAACCCCCCCCCCCCCCCCCCCCTCATACACACACAACCCCCCCGCCCCCCCCCCCCCAGTGAGGATGCAGAGTGACAGGCCTAGCCTCGGGGGCAGGTTGCTGTTGACAGGGACGAGGGCCTCTGATTTGAGGAGAGCCGTCACACCAACGGCTGCAACTGCCTCCTCGACTGACACCTCCCTGTTACCGGGGGAGACATGGGGCATGGGGGGAGGGGGGGGGGGGGCGGGGGGGGGGATGGAACAAGGGGGGGAGGAGATGGAACGGGGGGGGGGGGGGGATTGACTAACTGACTAAAGTTCTCAGGACAGAGAAAGTTTCCGTGACAAGGTGACAGGCCCTCATACTGCACAGCTTCAAGAGGCTTATAGAGATGGCGGGAGGAGGAGGGATGGAAGGAGAGGATGGGGGGGAGGCAGAGGAGAGGGGAGAGAGTGGGGGAGAGTATGGGGGGGAGATGGGGGATGGTGGTAGGGGGGGCGGGGGTTGCTAACTCAAGCCCAGCCATGATATCCTGTTAGATGGTGTGGGACAGGTGTTTAAGATTTGCACGCGCATGCATGTGTGTGCCCAGACACACAGACACGCACGCACACACACACACACACACACACACACACACACACATACACACAGACACACACACACAGACAGAGTGATTTGTAGGTTTGTATAAAGCTGTGTCAGAGATAAAGGGAAACGGACTGTGTGAGATTTACAGAGGAGGAGACTGATGGCTAACACACACACACACACACACACACACACACCACTAACACACACCACTAACACACCTCTAACACACACCGCTAACACACACCACTAACACACAGCTAACACACATACAGGACACATACACACACATACACATACACACATACACACATACAGGACACATACACACATACACACATACAAGACACATTCACACATACACACATACATGACACATACACACGTACACACATTCAGGACAGGACACAGTACACACATACACACATACAGGACACCTACACACACACACACACACACACACACACACACACACACACATACACACATACAGGACACCTACACACACACACACACACACACACACATACACACATACAGGACACATACACACATACACACATACACACATACACACATACAGGAAACTCAAATGGTAGGGTATGTAGTACTACTACTACTACTACTACTACTACTACTACTACTACTAATAATAATAATAATAATAATAATAATACATTAGACTTATATAGCGCTTTTCTAGACACTCAAAGACGCTTTACAAACTGAAAAAATCAAGTAGTAAAATAAAAAGAAACCAAAAAACTAGAAAGTATAGGGGTCTAATTAATTTTTAGATTACTAAATCTAAATGTCTTTGTAGGACAATCTACTCTGTATACTGCAAGTATATCTAGATTTCGGGCGGAGAAGCGGCGAACAAGCAACGCCAGCGTCCTCTCTCGACCAGCATTTAGTCGACCCCTATCTCAATATGCTCACTATGAATGACACCAGCCAACCAACACAGGTCTCACACTTCTCAAACTTAGCTTGGACAACAGCTCTGATCACACCTGAGCAACTCCCTGTCACGCCAGTCAGGTTGTCATGACAGCGGCCAGTCAAGTTGTCATGACAGCGGCCAGTCACGTTGTCAAATGTGCATTTCTCTAGATGTCAT
>NC_137684.1:14972970-14975470 GCF_963989245.1 Nansenia antarctica | reverse complement strand
GCACGGGCTCCCCGCAGGGCTGCGTCCTGTCTCCAGCACTATTCTCCCTCTACACCAACAGCTGTGTCTCCCGCCACCCCTCGGTCAAGCTCCTGAAGTTTGCAGACGACACCACCCTGGTGGGCCTCATCTCCGGGGGGGACGAATCTGCCTACAGGGGTGAGATCGAGGGGCTGCAGAGATGGTGCAGCTTAAACAATCTGGAGCTAAATGCTCTAAAAACAGTGGAGATGGTGGTGGACTTCCGAAGGAAAGCAGCCCTGCCCCCTCCCATCACGCTGGGAGGTACCCCGGTGGCCTCCGTGGAGTCATGCCGCTTTCTAGGAATGACCATCTCCCGGGACCTAAAGTGGGAGCAGAACACCGAGGTCCTCACAAAGAAGGCCCAGAAGAGGATGTTCTTCCTCCGGCAGCTGAGGAAACTCAGGCTGCCGAGGTCCATGATGGTCCAGTTCTACACGGCCATCATAGAATCCATCCTCACCCACTCCATCATCACCTGGTTCCCTGCTGCAACGACCAAGGACAAGGCCAAGTTGCAGCGGGTGCGACGTTCAGCAGAGAGGGTGATCGGCTGTCCCTTGCCCTCCCTCAACTCCCTGCATGACACCAGGGCTCTGAGGAGGGCAAGGAAGATCATGGCTGACCCCTTCCACCCCGGCCACGGCCTCCTCACCCTGCTTCCCTCTGGAAGAAGGTTGCGGCTGCCTAAGGCACTTAAGGCCCGCCACAGGCTCAGCTTCTACCCCTCAGCCGCCAGGCTGTTAAATGACTCTGGCTTCCCCCCCCCCCCCCGCCCCCAAGTCTGCCCAGGACTGAACTGGACTCTGTAAAAAAAAAAAAAACTCTGCACTGCACTTTACTTTATACCGCACTATCCAATGCACTGTTGTCTGTCCTGCGTTGTTGTTGTGTTGTCCTGTTTTTTGATATGTGAAAAAAGTATAAAACGCACTTGCTGTGGTGACGAAGCAAATTCCTATATGTGTAACGCATAGTGGCAATAAACGTTATCTCAATCTCAATCTCAATCTCAATCTCAATCTCAATCTCATTAAAATGACATCATTAGATGATTATATGACATCATTAGATGATTATATGACATCATTATGATGACATCATTCAAAAACAAGCCTTTTCCAGGCAACTAAGTCTTTGAAAACCCTTCCAGCACATTCTAGGCATTCTATGGCATCCTGTGGTCTGCATTTCCTGTTTACTTTAGACTGACCCACTGGCCTGTGTGTGTGGGGGTGTCCTAGTGGGACCTCCATTAACAACAGGCAGAAACAGCTGCTATACCTCCCTAGCCTTAATTAGTAGTCCTGGATTCCAAAGGCCAGTTTGTCAACCTAGCATTAGGGGAACACACACACACACACACACACACACACACACACACACACACACACATGTACACACGCATACGCACGCACACACACACACACACACACACACACACACACACACACACACACACACACACAGGGCTCAGCCATAAACCCCCCTCCTCCCAGCGGTGATGCATGGCACCCTGTTGACACACAGTAACTGTGATATATACCAGAGGATGAATCTCTAATTAAGCTTTGGCAGGGACTCCACACTTACTTAGCGCCACACTTAATTATCTCTCTGCCCCCCCCGGCCCACCCTCCAGCTCTGTGTGTGATTTAAGGTCATGTAGAACTGGGAGAACCCTCTCTATTATGTGTGTTTCCTCTTCATCCTAATCACCCTTCTCCTGCTTTGTGACTGTGAGTATTGCTGGCAGGTGAGGGGTTGGTGTGGTCTGGCAGGTGAGGGGTTGGTGTGGTCTGGCAGGTGTGGGTCTGGTGTGGTCTGGCAGGTGAGGGGTTGGTGTGGGCTGGCAGGTGAGGGGTTGGTGTGGTCTGGTGTGGTCTGGCAGGTGAGGGGTTGGTGTGGTCTGGTGTGGTCTGGCAGGTGAGGGGTTGGTGTGGTCTGGCAGGTGAGGGGTTGGTGTGGTCTGGCAGGTGAGGGGTTGGTGTGGTCTGGCAGGTGAGGGGTTGGTGTGGTCTGGCAGGTGAGGGGTTGGTGTGGTCTGGCAGGTGAGGGTCTGGTGTGGTCTGGCAGGTGAGGGTCTGGTGCGGTCTGGCAGGTGAGGGGTTGGTGTGGTCTGGCAGGTGAGGGGTTGGTGTGGTCTGGCAGGCGAGGGTCTGGTGTGGTCTGGCAGGTGAGGGGTTGGTGTGGTCTGGCAGGTGAGGGGTTGGTGTGGGCTGGCAGGTGAGGGGTTGGTGTGGGCTGGCAGGTGAGGGTCTGGTGTGGTCTGGCAGGTGAGGGGTTGGTGTGGTCTGGCAGGCGAGGGTCTGGTGTGGTCTGGCAGGTGAGGGGTTGGTGTGGTCTGGCAGGTGAGGGGTTGGTGTGGTCTGGCAGGTGAGGGGTTGGTGTGGGCTGGCAGGTGAGGGGTTGGTGTGGTCTGGCAGGTGAGGGGTTGGTGTGGTCTGGCAGGTGAGGGTCTGGTGTGGTCTGGCAGGTG
>NC_137684.1:14947970-14957970 GCF_963989245.1 Nansenia antarctica | reverse complement strand
CCTCCCTCATCCCCTCATCCCCTCCCTCATCCCCTCATCCCCTCCCTCATCCTCCCTCATCCCCTCCCTCATCCCCTCATCCCCTCATCCCCTCCTCCCCTCCTCCCTCATCCCCTCATCCCCTCCCTCATCCTCCCTCATCTCCTCCTCCCTCATCCCGTCACTCATCCTCCCTCATCCCCTCCCTCATCCTCCCTCATCCCCTCATCCCCTCAACCCCTCCCTCATCCCCTCCTCCCCTCCTCCCTCATCCCCTCATCCCCTCCCTCATCCTCCCTCCTCCCCTCCTCCCTCATCCCCTCATCCCCTCCCTCATCCTCCCTCATCCCCTCCTCCCTCATCCCCTCCCTCATCCTCCCTCATCCCCTCCCTCATCCCCTCCTCCCCGCATCCCCTCATCCCCTCCCTCATCCCCTCCTCCCCACATCCCCTCATCCCCTCCCTCATCCCCTCCTCCCCGCATCCCCTCATCCCCTCATCCCCTCCCTCCTCCTCCCTCCGCCCAGCTGAGCCACAGGAGGAGCTACATGGTGTTGTTATGTCTGACAGCACATTACCAGGCCCGGGGAACACACACCAGGGAACGACCGCCACACTGAACATGGCTCTAATGAACCGGGCTGTGTGGGGGTTGTATGTGTGTAAGTGTATGTGTGTGTGTGTGTGTGTGTGTGTCCATATGTGTGAGCTAGAGAGCGACAGAGGGTTAATTTGTGTTTGTGTCGTGTTAAATAAAAGGACCAGACAGAGTGAAGGAGAGGGTCTGTCTCGCTGTGAGCATACAGAGTGTGTAAGAAAAAGTAAGTAAGTTTTGTGTCCCTTACAGAGCGGTGTTGTAGTCCCTGGGTGCTTCTCACCCCCCCTCCTCCCCCCTCCTCCCCCCTCCTCCCCCCAGAACTGCTGTTGTTTGGGGCAGCAGCAGAGATGCCCTGGCCTGGTTGAATTCCTCCCCGTCAACAAATTAAGAGCCGCTATTGTTGCAGCGACAACAAGGCTCCCCGGTCGCCGTGGGGATGGGCACCATGGAGACCAGTGGAAACACCGGAACATTCTCCTAATCACCCCCAGCTGTCAGAGAGCACCTGGCCTGACACCACTGCTTAAAACCTGTCTCCCAGGCATAAGATAATTACAAGTGCCAGCAGAGAGAGAGAGAGAGAGAGAGAGAGAGAAAGAAAGGGAGAAGGAGAGAGGAGGAGATGGAGGGGGGGGGGGAGAAAGAGATTCAGTGACTAGTGTCAGGAGTGGAGAGGTAGAGCAATGTGAGCTAAGCAGCCATTGAAGTGGTGAGCGTTTACAAAGGCAGAGGTGGAGATCTGTGTGTGGGGGGGGGGTCTCCCCTCTCCCCTCTCCCCTTCTGGGTGGGTCCCTGGGTAGCGCCGGGGGGGACAGGTGAGGGACGGAGCTGTCACCAGAGATGACACACACTGAGGGCTGCGCTCCACTCCACTCTCTCACACACACTCTCAGAAGACCGGCGTGGGACTGGAGGACTGAACCAGTAAGGATGCTGTGTGGATATAGCAGCACCACATTTTGGGGGTAATTGCTTGTGGAAGGTGTGTGTGTTTGAGAAAGTTGCACTTTTTTGGAGTGTGTAAAAGCAGTGACCTAGACCCCCATAGCTAGTCTGAAACAGACAATATTATGGAATAATTGGAGTCGTCTGCTTTCAGTTGGGTAGAGGAACGGAGGAATATACTGTGAGTGGGACGCTGTTTACGCGGTTCTCTACCAGACAGACACACAGGCCTCAAGGAGTCATTTACAAAGGGAGCAAGGCCCTATTAGTGAATCCTCTACTGACATCAGCCAACATGCCCAACACACACACACACACACACACACACACACACACACACACACACACCCTTACCCTTACATACACACACTTACTCAACAGCCTCTCATGTCTCTACCAGCAGGGCCCTCCCTCAGAACAACACCCCTGTCAGACATCCACAGGGGGCTAAATTATTCAAATCCTTCCCCTCTTCCCTCCCTCCCTCCCTCCCTCCCTCCCTCCTGCACTCTGCCACTCATAATTTGTCGTTTCATTGTTGCCAATTTAGTGGCAATCCTTCCCATTAATGATGCCAACTGTTCTAAATGATGTCAGAGCGGAGGGGGGAGGGATGGAGGGGGGAGGGATGGATGGAGGGGGGAGGGATGGAGGGAGGGAGGGAGTTGCTGTCAGCTCAGTGAAGGGCCGTGGGTGTGGCAGGACAACTGGGAGGCCGCTGCAAGTCTCTAGTGATTTACTGACTTTTATTTCTTCTTTCCCTTTTACACAAACACTCTCTCTTATCGTTAACTAGGCTTTGTTTTATTGGCTGGTTAAACGTACATATGCAGCTATTTCCCTGTCGGTAGTAAGCATATTTTTGGGGGGTTTGTGAATTATATGTACATCTGTTTCATGTGCTAACAATCCTCCAAAACATAAAACACACTGGTTTGTGACTGTGTATCAATTAAATCATATACTTTTATTACTCGGCGTGTATATTACCAGGTGGAGAGGTCACCACGAACCCCGACATCTTCTATTGACTGTGAGAGAGTTACTGTGTTACTGTATTACTGTATTACTGTGTTACTGAGTTAGTGTGTTACTGTATTACTGTATTACTGTGTTACTGAGTTAGTGTGTTACTGTATTATTCAGTAATTATTCTGTAATTATTATTATTATTACTGTATTATTCAGCTCTGCCTTCAACACCATCCTTCCAGACAGGCTAGTGACCAAACTACTAGACCTGGGACTATCACACTCTATATGTGCATGGATCAAGGACTTCCTGTCCGACCGCCCCCAGAGGGTGCGGGTGGGCTCCCACACCTCCACAGCCCTCAGACTCAGCACTGGGTCCCTCCAGGGCTGCGTGCTAAGCCCCATCCTCTACAACCTCTACACCTACGACTTCACCCCCGTCCACCCCAGCAACTCCATCGTAAAGTTTGCAGACGACACCACCGTGGTGGGCTGCATCTCGGGGGGGGACGAGGCGGCGTACAGGGATGAGGTAGAGCAGCTGAGCAAGCTGTGCAAGGTTAACAACCTGCTGCTGAACCAGTCAAAGACCCAGGAAATCATCGTGGACTTCAGGAGGAAAAAATCTGAGGTCCAGCCCCTGCTCATCGACGGAGAGAGCGTGGAGAGAGTCTCAACCCTCCGATTCCTGGGGGTGCACATACAGGATGACCTGTCCTGGAAGAACAACACAGCAGCCACCATCAAGAAGGCACAACAGCGGCTCTACTTCCTGAGAGTCCTCAGGAAGGAACACATCAAGCAGGAGATAATGGTGGCCTTCTACCGCGGCGCAGTGGAGAGCATCCTCACCTACTGCATCTGCAACTGGTTCTCCAGCTGCACAACCGCAGAGAGAAATGCGCTACAGAGAGTCGTGAGAACAGCCCAGAAGCTCACCGGCGCCCCCCTCCCCTCTCTGGAAGAGCTGTACAACACACGCTGCCTCAGGAAGGCCTCCAAGATCTCCAGAGACCCAACCCACCCTGGGTACGAACACTTTGCCCGGCTGCCCTCGAAAAGGCGGTACAGGACCATGGCCGCAAGGACAAACAGACTGAAGCTCAGCTTCTACCCCAGGGCCATCCAGGCCCTAAACACAGCAAAGACCTAGGTTCTGGGCCCTGGACAGTCTGGACGGATTGATGGCAGCTGCTGGATTGAAAACATCAGGTGTAGTGCTGAGGCACAAATGTGTACATTTCAAGCCTGCAAACTGCGACACTTTAAATGAATGTGCAATAACACTATGTGCAACATGACAACCCTAGTCGTTTTATCTGTACAGTATAGTATAGTGGATAGTGTAGCCTTTATTTATGTAAACTAGCTCCTTTCCCTTCTTGTTTTTTCAGTTTTTTTTTTCTCTTTCCTAGCACCAGGGGAGCCACCCCTCCCAAATTTCGTTGTTTGGTACCTGTACTATAGCAATGACAATAAAGACCATTCATTCATTTAATCATTCATTCATTCATTCATCGTAACAAATGTTAAGAGTGTCATAGCAAAGGGTCTGAATACTCATACTCATGTAACATGAGGTATTTCAGAAATGTCAAAACACTTTTTTTTGTCATTCTGGGGTGTTGGGTGTTGTGTGGGGTGTTGTGTGTGGATTAATGGCAAATTCGTATTATTCTAATTTTAAATTGAGCCTTCAACACAACAAAATGTGGAAAAGTGAATACCTTCCGAAGGCACTGTATCTTCCAGCATATCAAACTGGTCAGTATGAAGAAGAATAATGTTTTATGTACATATGCAGTTATTTCCCTGTCGGTAGTAAGCATATTTTGGGGGGTTTGTGTACAAACATTCCGATTGCTGACCTCTAACCTCTAGGCTGACCTCTAACCTCTAGGCTGTCGCCGCCCCAGTATGTCCTCCTCCAGGATGTTAGCCATAGTTCAAATCCACTGGTTTGGTCACTATTTGCCTCAGTCACAATTTCTGTATAGTTTAAATGATTATTTTTGTCAGTTTGATTTGGCAGATACATATATGGATTTACAGATATATATACGTGCATACGTACATTGTAAAACACCAAAGAGTAAGAGTGAGAAGTAGAGGAAAGAGGAAGGAGGAGGGGAGAGAGAGAGAGAGAGAGAGAGAGAGAGAGAGAGAGAGAGAGAGAGAGAGAGAGAGAGAGAGAGAGAGAGAGAGAGAGAGAGAGAGAGAGAGAGAGAGAGAGAGAGAGAGAGAGAGAGAGAGAGAGAGAGAGAGAGAGAGAGAGAGAGGGGGTGGAGAGAGAGAGGGGCATGGTTAAGATACGGGTGGGAATGAGAGGGTAAGGAAGAGAGACAGAAGCATGGTTAAGCTATGGGATGGAATGCTGCTATCTTAAATGAGGAGTCCCATATGAAGTTTGGGATTAACAGAATTTAATCCCTCATCAAACAGACAATAACAGTGTGGCCAAATCCTCCCAACTCTCAGATTAAGACGCTCTTTACTTCCTCTCTTTACTTCCTCTCCGCTCCACAGCGGGGCTACGGCTAGCCCTGCGCTATGACCTCTGTATGGGGAGACGTTAACAAACGGTAGCGTCATTACAGCTGCTACTAGTCAACAGAATCCCAGGGGACAGCATCATTTAGAGTCTGGGAGATTATGTTTGCCGTGATGAGTTTACAGCTGTGAGAGTTTGGAAGCTGCGAGTTGATTTAAAGGTCCAGCGTGTAGTTGTGCGTGTTGCTGCCACCGCTGGCTACACTGACCAGTTGAAAATGTGTTATACAAATATGATTATTAAAATATGATTATTAAAATACGTTTTTCCAATACCGCCTAACATGTGCATATCCTTGTAAGCAAAAAACACATGTGAAATAGGTACATACAGGCCAGTGTCCTACCCAGAACTAGATTCGAGAAAAGGCTTTGTTTGGACCACTACAGTACTACAGTACTACAGCACTCTCCACTGAACGTTCTTCATGATGTCATCTCATTCCTGGATGACGACCAGTTTATTATGGCCATTTAGCATTATTTTAAAGTTACAATCTACATACTGGAAGTTAAAAGAATGAGGTTAACTAACTAATTGAGCTGCAACATTTGCAGGAAAAGTGCTACACAAATAAAGGTTATTATTATTATAATTATTACTGTTTTTCATCTATCGTATGTTTTTTCTGTTGCTGTATGTCATTGGATGTTGTTTATTTCACCATTGAGGACCACATTGAAAATAAGTGGTTTTAGTAATGCTTTTACAAGCTATAATGTGATCATTTATTTCAAATCCCAAAATAAAAATCAATCAATCAATCAATCAATCAGACATACTCTGATTATCTCTTAAACTCTGATGAATAACATGGTAATAACATGATCCTAACACATAACATCAGTCACATGAAGTCAATAAATAAAACCAGTTCCTCCTGTTGTGTTGTTCATGAGGTAGACGCTCTGCTAGACAACATGCTTCTTACGCTAACCGTGGATTTGACTCTGAAGACCTTGACAATTGTACTTCAAAACCTGTAATTAGTCTGAGAGATATGAGGGTGTAATTACCTCTAAGTGTGAGTACCCTAGAGTTCACAAATGTGTTAATCTGGCAAATAAAGGATTACTGTATCTGTGTACTTCACTCCTTAACTCAGTCAATTCAGCAGGGAGAGAGGGAACACAACAGAAGGAGAGAGAAGAGAGAGATGGAGAGAGAGAGAAACTGCTGACACCCACTCCTTTAGTCGGATGCATCTTTTCTTGTAGATGAAAATATAAATAACCAAAACCTCATCGGGATTTCAAAGTGTGTTTGAAACAATGTGTGTGTGCCGTGGTAAATTGTTTGTGTTCCTGTGTTTTCTCATTTTGCGAAGTATGCACAATGTACGAATAATAACAATAACCCTCAATAACTGTTTAAGACCATCTCAAGTTTACATTTACTGAATTACAACCAGTACAGTATCATTCATTAACTTCAAAGCAATGAAAGTGGAGTTATTTACTAAAAACACAATAAGGAAATGAAAACCAAACAAATACCATATAAAACAACCCCAATGAAATGAGTTCTGGACCCTGACAGCAGGGCTCACACTCTGCCCAGTCTGTTTCTGCTGATGGTGGAAACTACCACAAGCTCAAACCACATTTTGATTTAGACGACTGTTGACCAACTTCAGCATCATTTGTTGTTTATGTGAACGCTTGGGCAAGTTTTCTCTCTTAATTAAGGTAATTGTGAGTGAGGAGAGGCCTGTTGTGGTGCAGCCGCCTGGGGCAGAATGGGCTGTTCTCTGCCGTGCGAGGCTGTCTAGTAGAGGTACAGGACACAGAGCTGCCCGACAGCCCAGCAGACAGACTCTGTGTGATGGCTGCTGAACCGGCTGACCTCTGTGTGGAGATAAACCTGGAGACATACATCATGACCTCTGTGTGGAGATAAACCTGGAGACACACATCATGACCTCTGTGTGGAGATAAACCTGGAGACACACATCATGACCTCTGTGTGGAGATAAACCTGGAGACATACATCATGACCTCTGTGTGGAGATAAACCTGGAGACACACATCATGACCTCTGTGTGGAGATAAACCTGGAGACACACATCATGACCTCTGTGTGGAGATAAACCTGGAGACACACATCATGACCTCTGTGTGGAGATAAACCTGGAGACACACATCATGACCTCTGTGTGGAGATAAACCTGGAGACACACATCATGACCTCTGTGTGGAGATAAACCTGGAGACACACATCATGACCTCTGTGTGGAGATAAACCTGGAGACACACATCATGACCTCTGTGTGGAGATAAACCTGGAGACACACATCATGACCTCTGTGTGGAGATAAACCTGGAGACACACATCATGACCTCTGTGTGGAGATAAACCTGGAGACATACATCATGACCTCTGTGTGCTGCTGGATGGATCTACCTGAGGTTCAGAGATCTACCTGAGGTTCAGAGGTGAACATGGGAGATGACACGATGTCTAAATAATGTAAACATTGATAAACATGATGCACATGTCCAACCTGTCATGTTGTGTAAGCTTTCACACATACTGTATAAAAACAAATACATAATAATAATAAAGATTAGAAATAAATCGAAAAAACATTTATATACACATTTTTTTCCCCATTATAATTTTTATTTCATTTGAATCTTTACATTCGAAAGCACGCCAACACTGAAGATTTTACTAGATCATCATCATATCCTTAACTCTTATAAATGTTTTAAGGAACCTATGAGTGTGTGTGTGTGTGTGTGTGTGTGTGTGTGTGTGTGCGCGTGTGTGTGTGTGTGTGTGTGTGTGTGTGTGTGTGTGTGTGTGTGTGTGAGTGAGTGTGTGTGTGTGTGTGTGTGTGTGTGTGTGTGTGTGTGTGTGTGTGTGTGTGTGTGTGTGTGGGTGTGTGTGTGTGGGTGTGTGTGTTCCCACCCTCTGGAGCTCGATTAACACAATTGTTATAGAGCGTCGGGCGTTTGTTGCAGCTCTGCCAAACACAGTAAAACAGCCCAGCTGATATCAGTTATTAATATTTAACTGGTCATCATTAAAGTTTAAGGAGTTAGAGATGGAGCCGGGAAAAAGTTTATTCTTCATGATCACAGGTCACTACACTGTAAACACTTTCACTAAAGCCCCTGACAGTATTAATGTCTGTGTGGGGAGGGGTGTGCCGCTGTGGTGGGTCTGTGGTGGTCTGTGGTGGTCTGTGGCTGGGTCTGTGTTGGTCTGTGGTGGTCTGTGGGTCTGTGGTGGTCTGTGGTGGGTCTGTGGTGGTCTGTGGTGGTCTGTGGGTCTGTGGTGGTCTGTGGTGGTCTGTGGTGGTCTGTGGCTGTGTCTGTGGTGGGTCTGTGGTGGGTCTGTGGTGGTCTGTGGTGGTCTGTGGTGGGTCTGTGGTGGGTCTGTGGTGGGTCTGTGGTGGTCTGTGGTGGTCTGTGGTGGGTCTGTGGTGGGTCTGTGGTGGGTCTGTGGTGGTCTGTGGGTCTGTGGTGGTCTGTGGTGGGTCTGTGGTAGGTCTGTGGTGGTCTGTGGTGGTCTGTGGTGGGTCTGTGGTGGTCTGTGGTTTTGATTGATTGATTGAAAACTTTATTAGAAGGTTTGCAGAAGTAGGTACATGAAAGTACATATTACATACAAGGTCAACTAAAAGGATAAAAACCCAAGAAAGCCACTGGCTTATTTCAATTGGGGTCCTTGATTCTCAATTCATCGTTACATGTAAGACAGACAAAAGAAAAAAACTAGTACTATCTACAAGATAATACAGACAAATAACTATTACTATCTACAAGATAAACATACATCCATCATGGGACAGATGTGGTGGTCTGTGGTGGTCTGTGGTGGGTCTGTGGTGGATCTGTGGTGGTCTGTGGTGGTCTATGGTGGGTCTGTGGTGGGTCTGTGGTGGGTCTGTGGTGGTCTGTGGTGGTCTGTGGTGGTCTGTGTTGGTCTGTGGTGGATCTGTGGTGGTCTATGGTGGGTCTGTGGTGGTCTGTGGTGGTCTGTGGTGGTCTGTGTTGGTCTGTGGTGGGTCTGTGGTGGTCTGTGGTGGGTCTGTGGCTGGGTCTGTGGTGGTCTGTGGTGGGTCTGTGGTGGTCTGTGTTGGTCTGTGGTGGTCTGTGGGTCTGTGGTGGTCTGTGGTGGTCTGTGTTGGTCTGTGGTGGTCTGTGGGTCTGTGGTGGTCTGTGGTGGGTCTGTGGTGGTCTGTGGTGGTCTGTGGTGGGTCTGTGGTGGTCTGTGTTGGTCTGTGGTGGTCTGTGGTGGTCTATGGTGGGTCTGTGGTGGTCTGTGGTGGTCTGTGGTGGTCTGTGTTGGTCTGTGGTGGTCTGTGGGTCTGTGGTGGTCTGTGGTGGGTCTGTGGTGGTCTGTGGTGGTCTGTGGTGGTCTGTGGTGGTCTGTGGTGGGTCTGTGGTGGGTCTGTGGTGGTCTGTGGTGGTCTGTGGTGGTCTGTGGTGGTCTGTGGTGGGTCTGTGGTGGTCTGTGGTGGTCTGTGGTGGTCTGTGGTGGGTCTGTGGCTGTGTCTGTGGTGGGTCTGTGGTGGTCTGTGGTGGTCTGTGGTGGGTCTGTGGTGGGTCTGTGGTGGTCTGTGGTGGTCTGTGGTGGTCTGTGGTGGGTCTGTGTTGGTCTGTGGTGGGTCTGTGGTGGTCTGTGGTGGTCTGTGGTGGGTCTGTGGTGGGTCTGTGGTGGTCTGTGGTGGTTTGTGGTGGATCTGTGGTGGTCTGTGGTGGGTCTGTGTGCTTAGGTTTATTAGATCTGATAAACACACTCCAGCACCAACTTACCAGGTCTTACAGGGGTCTTCTGTTACACCATAACTGCTAATACATGTTACATGTCTTTACTGAGATCGATCTGTGAGGGAGATTTACTTGGTATCTTTCCAGTTACAACTCAATTTTGACTGTAAGAAATGGCAGTTTGTATAAATCCTACCAGACATGTCCCTTTAATAAACATGTCCCTTTAAT
>NC_137684.1:14940470-14942970 GCF_963989245.1 Nansenia antarctica | reverse complement strand
AGAAATAAAGCAACATTTAAAATAATTTAAAAGTAATTTACATTCTGATCTGTGTGTTTATCCAAATGTGTATTTACCAAACAAATATGGAATAGACTAACATAACTAGACTAACATAACTAGACTAACATAACTTATTTTCAAGAGCAAATTAAAGTCATTATATAGGCCCCTTTTCCCAGTGTAAACACAAACACAGCATTTGATAAATGCCTTGTAATACATAACAGCAGCCTTCACTTCAGAGACATACATTGTTTCAATTAAAGTTTTACATGACCGACTTGACTGCTTTCTGTCTCAACCCTCCGATTCCTGGGGGTGCACATACAGGATGACCTGTCCTGGAAGAACAACACAGCAGCCATCATCAAGAAGGCACAACAGCGGCTCTACTTCCTGAGAGTCCTCAGGAAGGAACACAACAAGCAGGAGATAATGGTGGCCTTCTACCGCGGCGTAGTGGAGAGCATCCTCACCCACGGCATCTGCAACTGGTTCTCCAGCTGCACAACCGCGGAGAGAAATGCGCTACAGAGAGTCGTGAGAACAGCCCAGAAGATCACCGGCGCCCCCCTCCCCTCTCTGGAAGAGCTGTACAACACACGCTGTCTTAGGAAGGCCTCCAAGATCTCCAGAGACCCAATCCACCCTGGGTACGAACACTTTGCCCGGCTGCCCTCTAAAAGGCGGTACAGGACCATGGCCGCAAGGACAAACAGACTGAAGCTCAGCTTCTACCCCAGGGCCATCCAGGCCCTGAACACAGCAAAGACCTAGGTTCTGGGCCCTGGACAGTCTGGACAGATTGATGGCAGCTGCTGGATTGAAAAAATCAGGTGTAGTGCTGAGGCACAAATGTGTACATTTCAAGCCTGCAAACTGCGACACTTTAAATGAATGTGCAATAACACTATGTGCAATATGACAACCCTAGTCGTCTTACCTGTACAGTATAGTATAGTGGATAGTGTACATAGCCTCTATTTATGTAAACCAGCTCCTTTCCCTTCTTGTTTTTTTAGTTTGTTTTTCTTTCCTAGCACCAGGGGAGCCACCCCTCCCAAATTTCGTTGTTTGGTACCTGTACTATAGCAATGACAATAAAGACCATTCATTTCTTTGAACAATCAGTACAACTTAATTCAAAGCTTAGCTTCTACATGAAATAATTAGCATTCATTTTCATGAACTAAGGTAATCATTGTAATGAATTGTAATGAAAGAAAACATTTACAGGAAAAACAGCTCATGTGTACTGGAAGCATGTTGTTGTAAACCCAGACTGTAGACATGTTGTTGTAAACGCAGACTGTAGACATGTTGTTGTAAACGCAGACAGTAGACATGTTGTTGTAAACCCAGACAGTAGACATGTTCTTGTAAACCCAGACTGTAGACATGTTGTTGTAAACCCAGACTGTAGACATGTTGTTGTAAACGCAGACTGTAGACATGTTGTTGTAAACGCAGACTGTAGACATGTTGTTGTAAACGCAGACTGTAGACATGTTGTTGTAAACGCAGACTGTAGACATGTTGTTGTAAACCCAGACTGACTGTAGACATGTTGTTGTAGACCCAGACTGTAGACACGTTGTTGTAAACCCAGACTGTAGACATGTTGTTGTAAACCCAGACTGTAGACATGTTGTTGTAAACGCAGACTGTAGACATGTTGTTGTAAACGCAGACTGTAGACATGTTGTTGTAAACGCAGACTGTAGACATGTTGTTGTAAACGCAGACTGTAGACATGTTGTTGTAAACGCAGACTGTAGACATGTTGTTGTAAACGCAGACTGTAGACATGTTGTTGTAAACCCAGACTGACTGTAGACATGTTGTTGTAAACCCAGACTGTAGACATGTTGTTGTAAACGCAGACTGACTGTAGACATGTTGTTGTAAACCCAGACTGTAGACATGTTGTTGTAAACCCAGACTGTAGACATGTTGTTGTAGACCCAGACTGTAGACATGTTGTTGTAAACGCAGACTGTAGACATGTTGTTGTAAACGCAGACTGTAGACATGTTGTTGTAAAGCCAGACTGACTGTAGACATGTTGTTGTAAACCCAGACTGTAGACATGTTGTTGTAAACCCAGACTGTAGACATGTTGTTGTAAACGCAGACTGTAGACATGTCGTTGTAAACCCAGACTGTAGACATGCAGGGTTTGGTGTTCACTTCAATGGAGGCTGGTGCAGGGAGAAAAGAGACAGGCTCATTGTAAGGTACGCATTCAAATGAACCCGTCCTCGGATTTCCACTTCCGCCAGCCTCCCCTGGTGTATGTGTGCTCTCTTGTCCCAAATGCTCGACAGAGTGACTGATTCCTGAATCGGTAACGCGGAAGACCTGAGCTTTCTTCTACACTTCTGTGAAGTTTCCAGCCTACAGGAGTTCAACTTTGGACAGCCCTACGAGGGCGATGGGTGTCTGCCTTCATGCAGCTCCACTCAGAGACCCTACAGTGGCAGGGACAAGGTGACTT
>NC_137684.1:14923021-14930521 GCF_963989245.1 Nansenia antarctica | reverse complement strand
GAGGTATGAACCAGGTGGTTGTCCTACATCACCAAATAGTCAGACAACTATTTACCTAAATAAATACTGAATTATAGTCCTGTAAACTTATCTTTAGTTTAGACGGAAATTGTACTTTTTGGTGACAGGAACATAGAACTCCATCACTTTTCTCTCATTTATCAGAAAAACAGAAATCCCTGAAAGATATATCATTACTGAATTGTCTAGGGTGCTATTGAACAATAACCAGTAGTTGTATGGAAATATCTCATACAGTTCTATTGCAAATTAGATTTCTTTAGACATAGGCCTACCTCTTCTCTGATACAGTCAAATTCCGAATGGGGGATAAGTGGCATAATAGCCTATAAGTTAAGAATGCTCACTCTGATGGTCATTATATTTGGAGAGGGAAATACCAGGTGGCTGAACTACATCACCAAATAGTCAGAATAAGAGTAACCCAATAAAATAAAGTTCTAAATTACAAGCCTCTAAAACATAGGTGTAAATAGTACAGGTTTTATTAAAACTGGAACCTTAATTCAAAGTACAATTAAATACAGTCCTCAAACATTAGGGGACACATTTTGACATTCTGCACAGCAGGTGCAGAACTCTGTACAGGGAAGGCCAACAGAGAGGCACTGGCACTTTCCACTCTCTCCACACTTTGCATCTTTGCAATATAAGTGAGTGATGTCTCTCACTTCTGTAGGTGCTGGGGGTTTTGTAAAAAGGACAGGTTGAATGGCCCCATCTCTGATAATCCACCCCTTGCCAATAGGACTCCATAACAGGGGTTTGGGCATGTGGCTGTGACACCATACCGCTGTCTGGAACATTGCTCTCTGCACATGCTGCTGAAATGCATCCTCTGTTGGCGGCAGATTTGCAGAGGCTGTATCAGATGTTGATGCAATTATGAACCTCAGTTCATCCAGGTTTGTGCACATCAATCCATTTTCCATTTTCTTTTTTCCATATAGGAGTAGCGCAAATTCTCTTGCGACTGGCAAAGACTCTTCCAAGCTGGCAGAGAGTCCAAAATGGGCCAGATCTTTGAGCTCGCTGAGATGGGTCTTGAGTTTGTTGAATGCTGTTGTCTTTCCTATTCTGTACAAACTACTTGTTGTGTCACAGCCAGTGAGTGCATGACATGCTGGTAGACAGTTAGACATGTCTTTTCCAATCTTCTCAGATGTGGTGTTGATGGGGACATAGCTCTCTCTCATTCCATGGCCTGTATGCATGTACACCAGAGATGAACCAAATAGTTATTTGCTTGCATAGTATATGAGCAGTACTTCCACATCTGTGTCATCAGACCTCACAATGATGCGGGAATATGACTCTGCAAGATGTATGGCATGGAGCACCATCCTTGTGTCTGCCTCCTCCTGATCACTGTACAGTGATGTCAAACTGCTGACTCCTGCTGTGCAGATGCTCTTCACCTCCTCCCCTTTGTCAAATCCACCTGCCAAGATGATGGAGTCATCTGAGTGTAGTCTCTGTGGGGCTGCAGTGACAATGTAGTTGCTCACAAACATGCACAGTGCAGTCTTGTTTCCACTACTCCTCAAGTACTTCCTGTAGTTTGGGACATTTGTGTTGCCAATGATAACATGTGTAGGCCTTCCATCACTTGCACCTCTCCTTTGCCTCTCCAGGTCTTTGATTGACTGTGGGCCGTCATACCTGTCAAATACCATGACCACACATTGCATTTCATCCTGCCAGCAGCCCGGAACCATGGTATTGCTTCAGACATGCAGTTGAGATGAAGGTCAAAGTTAGCTTCACGCTCTGATCGTAGCATTCTGAGTAAGAGATCAGCCCCTTTGAGGAAATTCAGCCAGTACTTAAAAGTTGCTGATTGTTGAACTCCCCTCTCTGAAAACTGTTGTATTCTTCTCCTCAGTTCAGGAAGGTCTGTCTCCACTTCACTTAAGAACTGTCTGGCAGAGACCTGGTCGTTGCCATGAAAGGCATGCTGCACATCTCGCAGGAGGTGTTCTTGTTCAGCAGACAATGGACTTTGGCCTTTTTTGTTCAGCCAGGAGACCAGTGCCATCCAGAAGAGCCTGAACAGAGCCTCTGAAACAACCTTGATGCTCCTCACACCTCTTGTCAGTTGTTTCCCCTGAAGCATCTGCCGAGCTGTTGCGTCAGCATAGACTCCAGACTCGGTTATCATGTCAAAGAGGCCCCCGTCTGCATACACCTTCCCAATGCTTGCCAGAAAGGCCATGGTGACGTGCATTCCTCCAATTCTCATGGTGATCTTGCCATCCAAAGCTTCAGGTTTGCTCCACAGAATTTGCTGTGCTTTGCTGTAGATGGCAAGGTCAGCAGTTACAAGTATATGCCTCTGTCCCAGTTCTTGAGCAAGCTGTGTGAGCTGCAAAAGAGCTGTATAGATTGTAGATAGGTCTGATGGTGAAGCTCTTATGAAGGGCATATATTGTACTGTTGTTAATGGGATGTCTGACGTGGATACATAGGCATTGAATGCAGACCATCCTGGGATTCTCTGTTCTTCTTCTTTCATGATACGGCTCACCTTCCAAAGTAAGTCTTGGCCTTCTGCTGCCTGAGCTTTTGTGCTGTCTGATTTGAGGACCTGTGGTAGAACTGCTGGTGGTTCAGATCGCCTACCTGGCTTGATGTATCTGAAATTCAAGAACAAGTCATTAGGCATCTTTTGTCATATAATTCAATCTTTAACTAAATGCCCTTACAAACAACAACACTCCAGATTCCTTAGATTATGATGTGTGACCTCACAAATAATGTGTAACTTGAATATTGGACAAATGCTAGTCTGACTTACACAAGTGTAATGTGAAACTTGAAGCCTCCAGTGCACATTACACATTTTACATTTTAATATTGGATTATATTGCATTAACATACAGTATATCAGAGCCATTTCAATCAAGTATTGCATGTGTCTGGCAGATAGTTGGTCTATAATATTTACCTCTGAACCTCTTCACTATCCAAATCACAGCTGTCCAGGGCATGGAGAGATCTCTCTGGGATTCTCAGGATGGGGTTGTGTGCTGTGGCAACATCACCTCTTCTGTATACAACAATTGCCATGGAATGTGTTGTATTTTTGCCATCCAGCGTCTCTTCATTCTGGTCAAAGTTGTCAATGGCTGCATCAATTATCCCATGTTCTGTGGTTCTTGTCAGTCCATTTGGAATGTAAACACCTTTGCTTCTCTGTAATTGATCTGCTGCTACTGATGTGAGAAATTGACGCACTTCATCATACGACACACAATGACCCATCATGTGTAGCATGTTGATAAGGGCCTTGCTGCCAAACTCACTAAAGCGCGGCATCAAAGCGGCCAAGGCAGAGCACAGAGAGAAGATTGAGGAATGCCTCCTGAGCAACGACTCCAGGTGGATGTGGCAGGGGGTTCAGCAGATGACAAACTTCAGAGCCAACAGGCTCACAGCCGCAGAGGACGACCCCCTGCTGGCGGGAAAGCTGAACACCTTCTACGCCCGGTTCGACGAGGGGCGAACGGAGGTAACGACAACACAGACACCACTCTCTCCAGCTCTCAGCAGCCTCACCCTCACAGAGCACGAGGTGAGATGCGTACTGAAGGCGGTGGACCCCAGGAAAGCCTCGGGGCCGGATGGCGTCCTGGGACGGGTGCTGAGAGACTGCGCCGACCAGCTGGCCGGGGTCTTCACCAACATCTTTAACCAGTCCCTGTCCCAGGCCACCGTCCCACCCTGCCTGAAAACCTCAACTATCATCCCAGTCCCGAAGAAAAGCACGGTGAGCTGCCTAAACGACTACCGCCCGGTGGCACTCACACCAATCATCATGAAGTGCTTCGAGAAACTAGTCCGGGCCCACATACTCACACGCCTCCCGCCCAACCTGGATCCATACCAGTTCGCCTACAGAGCCCACAGGTCCACAGAGGACGCCATAGCGACGACTCTCCACGCCACTCTATCCCACCTGGAGAGGGGAAACAGCTACGCGAGACTGCTCTTCGTGGACTTCAGCTCCGCCTTTAACACCATCCTTCCAGACAGGCTAGTGACCAAACTACTAGACCTGGGTCTATCACACTCTATATGTGCGTGGATCAAGGACTTCCTGACCGACCGCCCCCAGAGGGTGCGGGTGGGCCCCCACACCTCCACAGCCCTCAGCCTCAGCACTGGGTCACCCCAGGGCTGCGTGCTAAGCCCCATCCTCTACAACCTCTACACCCACGACTTCACCCCCATCCACCCCAGCAACTACATCGTAAAGTTTGCAGACGACACCACCGTGGTGGGATGTATCTCGGGGGGGGACGAGGCGGCGTACAGGGATGAGGTAGAGCAATTGAGCAAGCTGTGCAAGGTTAACAACCTGCTGCTAAACAAGTCAAAGACCCAGGAATTCATCGTAGACTTCAGGAGGAAAAAGTCCGAGATCCTGCCCCTGCTCATCGACGGAGAGAGCGTGGAGATAGTCTCAACCCTCCGATTCCTGGGACACAACATGCGGGATGACCTGGCCTGGAAGGACAACACTAAAGGCACCATCAAGAGGGCACAACAGCGGCTATACACCCTGAGATGCCTCAGGAAACAACACAACAAGAAGGAGATACTGGTGGCCTTCTACCACGGCGCAGTGGAGAGCATCCTCACCTTCGGCATCTCCAACTGGTTCCACAGCTGCACAACAGCGGAGAGAAACGAGCTACAGAGAGTCGTGAGAACAGCACAGAAGATCACCGGCGCCCCCCTCCCCTCTCTGGAGGAGCTGAACAAAACACGCTGTCTCAGGAGGGCCTCCAAGATCTCCAAGGACCTGACCCACCCTGGGCACGAACACTTTGTCAAGCTGCCCTCGAACAGGAGGTACAGGACCCCGGCCGCTAAGACAAACAGACTGAAGAACAGCTTCTACCACAGGGCCGTCAAGGCCCTGAACACAGAAAAGGCCTAAGTTCTGGGCCCAGGACAGTCCGGACGGATTGTATGGCAGCTAGTGCTGAGGCACAAACATGTACATTTTCAAGCCTGCAAACTGTGACACTTTAAAATAATGTGAAAAAATACTTACTTGTGCAATATGACAACCCTAGTTGACTATCTGTGCAGTATAGTACAGTGGATTGTGTACATAGCCTTTATTGATGTAAACCAGCTCCTTACCTTCTTGTGATTTTATGCATCTATGCTTTTTCTAAAATGTGTTTCTTTTTCCTTTCCTAAACACCAGGGGAGCCTCCCCTCCTAAATTTCGTTGTTTGGTACCTGTACTGTAGCAATGACAAATAAAGTCTATCTATCTATCTATCATGATGGATCATAATCCCAAGTCCTAGTGTGATAGGTGTACGTCTGCTGCAGCACTGTGCAATTAGATCATGGCAAAAGGTTATAACACTTGTGTTATTCTTCAGAGCTGGGTCTTCATCACAGGTCTGCACATTTTTAAATGCACCTGCATTGACACACCAGTTCACAAAATCATACAGAGTGTTTGGCACATATTCACTGCACTGGAGAAGGGAAAGCTTGTCACTGCTTATGTAGAATTGAGGCTCATGCTCAACCTTTTCCATAGTTTTCCTCAATATACCTGCATCCTGGTGGAGGATTTGAGTGTCAGTGAGGGTCTCTGTTCTCTGTGGAGGCATTGTCTCCCTGTCTTCTGTTATGTTTTCTCTGAGGAGAGAAGCTTCTCTCATTGCATGGCCAACAGTCATGGCACCAGAACAGATCAGATCAGATTTTCCAGGACGTTCAATGAAGATGAGTTTATCCCCATAATGCTGGTTCATCTTTTCTTTGAGTTTCCAGGATTTATACATTGTTGGTTCTGTAGCTGTACTCAGTTTTCCTTTATAGCTCTCAGTTACAGCACTCAGTGTTGTGACAGTCATATGCTTTGAAAAAAACCGTCTTAGTTAATTCTTCAGTTAGCTCAATGAAAGCTCTTTCATGTTCATTTAACTTCTTTTCTGTTAAATGTTTGTTTCTAGCTGCTAGAATGTTCCTTTCTGAAAGATAGTGTCCTAGGCAACTTCTGTGATACTTTGCATCATAGGCACAAAGATCTTCATAGGTCAGCATACGGTGATGTATTATTTCATCAAACCTCTCTGAGGCTGCATTGAGGACCTTTGACCTTGTACTTTCACCTGTACCGGTACATATAGGGGTCAGGCCTTCTCTCTTTGTGACTTTCTGGCTGCAATTGAAACATTGGCTGCAAATGAAACACTGGCTACGGATGTCAAATCTAGTGTCTCTGGACAGTCTAAGTCTTTTACTTTGACACTGATCCTGGGGTGGTTCTTGATCACTGGTTGTAGGCGTATAGTTATGTGTGCTTGAATAACTGGCCCGACATGACCTGTGATATGAAACCTTGACCTTGAAGGACAGTATGTCATCTGAGTGGGGCGATAGTCTCTTATGAACTTCATTATCTCGTCCTTGAGCAACGTTCAGTATGGTTCTGAGTCCTTGTAAACTGGGATTCTTGACATATGGATTATTTTGATGTCTTGTAGAGCTTTTTCACATAATAAGCAGACCTTTTCATCCAGTGTCTGTAAATATGGCTGGCTAGCTGTCTGCGTTGGCCCTGTTGGCTCCATTGTTACAGTGAACTCTGGTAAATATGGAAAACACACACACACGCACACACACACAATTAACTTATGCTAGCCTCTGTTAGCTAGCCTCTGTTAGCTAGCCTCTGCCTAGATCAGAATGCCTGCACTATGGTTTAAAAGCTCACAAATCTAACAACATATTCAACCACATATTAATATCATAGTTGGACATATGTGTTACCTGTTATCTGTCATTATATTGGTGATAATCTGAACAGAACTGTCAATTCACAGCCCCTCTCCCTCTGAGATGGAGATTGTTATGGCTGCTGCTGCCCAGTTGGCTACACAGTTTTGAAATATGCAGCTGTCACTCAAACCAGAGTGGCAGAGAGTGTTCCACTTTCAAGCTTCAAAATTATTTCTATACTGTACTTTGAATTAAGGTTCCAGTTTTAATAAAACCTGTACTATTTACACCTATGTTTTAGAGGCTTGCAATTTAGAACTAATAAACTTTATTTTATTGGGTTACTCTTATTCTGACTATTTGGTGATGTAGTTCAGCCACCTGGTATTTCCCTCTCCAAATATGATGACCATCAGAGTGAGAATTCTTAACTTATAGGCTATTATGCCACTTATCCCCCATTCGGAATTTGACTGTATCAGAGAAGAGGTAGGCCTATGTCTAAAGAAATCTCATTTGCAATAGAACTGTATGAGATATTTCCATACAACTACTGGTTATTGTTCAATAGCACCCTAGACAATTCAGTAATGATATTTTTTCAGGGATTTCAGTTTTTCTGATAAATGAGAGAAAAGTGATGGAGTCCTATGTTCCTGTCACCAAAAAGTACAATTTCCGTCTAAACTAAAGCTAAGTTTACAGGACTATAATTCAGTATTT
>NC_137684.1:14908021-14918021 GCF_963989245.1 Nansenia antarctica | reverse complement strand
AACTCTGAAATAAACATACACATCTATATAATATGATATGAGTAAAAAGCCCCCAGGTAAACAGAAGCAGGTACAGTAAGCATTACAACACAGGTCTGGCTGTATGACCACACACATAACTCATGACATCAGGGGGAAGCTGGAATAATGGATGTAATAATTAGTGAACTCCCACTAACGGTAAATCACAGGGAATGGCCGTGTGACACTGAAACATATTTGTTACCCAGGATTCATCAGTGCTCTCCTGGGGGTGGACTCAGAAAGGTCAGCGCTGCTCTCATTACCACAACGAAGTCTGGTTGGTGTATGGTATGGTTGGTGTATGGTTGGTGTATGGTTGGTGTATGGTATGGTTGGTGTATGGTTGGTGTATGGTATGGGGAGGAGTAGGGGAGTCTACAGGACAGGGCTCCCTCCACCTTCAGGACTACCGTGGTCTTCAGGACTCCCCTGGTCTTCAGGACTAGCCTGGTCTTCAGGACTCCCCTGGTCTTCAGGACTCCCCTGGTCTTCAGGACTAGCCTGGTCTTCAGGACTCCCCTGGTCTTCAGGACTCCCCTGGTCTTCAGGACTCCCCTGGTCTTCAGGACTCCCCTGGTCTTCAGGACTACTCTGGTCTTCAGGAACCCTGGTCTTCAGGACTACCCTGGTCTTCAGGACTACCCTGGTCTTCAGGACTCCCCTGGTCTTCAGGACTAGCCTGGTCTTCAGGACTACCCTGGTCTTCAGGACTCCCCTGGTCTTCAGGACTCCCCTGGTCTTCAGGACTCCCCTGGTCTTCAGGACTCCCCTGGTCTTCAGGACTCCCCTGGTCTTCAGGACTAGCCTGGTCTTCAGGACTCCCCTGGTCTTCAGGACTAGCCTGGTCTTCAGGTCTCCCCTGGTCTTCAGGACTAGCCTGGTCTTCAGGACTCCCCTGGTCTTCAGGACTAGCCTGGTCTTCAGGACTCCCCTGGTCTTCAGGACTCCCCTGGTCTTCAGGACTAGCCTGGTCTTCAGGACTCCCCTGGTCTTCAGGACTCCCCTGGTCTTCAGGACTAGCCTGGTCTTCAGGACTCCCCTGGTCTTCAGGACTCCCCTGGTCTTCAGGACTACCCTGGTCTTCAGGACTCCCCTGGTCTTCAGGACTACCCTGGTCTTCAGGACTAGCCTGGTCTTCGGGACCCCTGGTCTTCAGCCCTGGTCTGCATTCATCCCTAGAATAACACAGTTACCTTGGAATATCCTTTATACACTGCAAAGTAAAACACCTTTCAAATCATAAGAACGAGCATCACGTTTGCATTGCAAGATAATGGTATGAGTGATTTATAATACAGTTTTATAATACAGTTCACTAGAGTAGTGCTGTAGCTCCAGAATATGCACACCCACTCACCAGGTCTGTAAACTGTACAAAGAGAGTGAAGCACTGAGATAGCTGAGCGATAGCCTGAATGACTAAGCTGAGTACATGAAGCTCCAGAGGGGAAGTGAATGAGGTGCTACAGGACTATTACCCATAGCTACACTGCTGATATACTGGGCTGGACTCTGCACATTAACCCTTGAGAGCCCCGGGGCGATAAATCCAGCTTTGTGGGACAGACAGTAAACAGACTGTGGTCTCAGCTCACCAGAGTGGTGTTATTGACTGGGCCTGTATACTGTAAGTAAAGCAGCAGGTCTATAACCGTGTTCATTGTAGCCGTGGTAACAATATTGTCACTTGGTGTCCGGTCACCTTGTGACCAACCACATTATAAAACAGTTTGTCTGTTTTCTCTTAATAGCTGATTACATTGAATTACATTAGAAGAGTTGAATTACAATTGCATTATTAGCAACATTATCGTTAATGACATGGAAATGAATATAACCTACATTTATAAATAAAATACAAAATACAGTAAGTATATAAAATATATATAAAATTGTTCAATGGCATATTCTCTGTATCACATCCGTATCATTGTGTCCGCCCAACTTATATGGACTCACTTAATTTAGCGATATTGACTGCCATTACACTTTATAGTTAAACCCGCTGATTACTAAGATTCTATATTTACACAGCGCCACCAGAGTAGCATCAGAAGGGACACCTCTCCTCTTTAATATTTATTCAAAGCATCAGAGACTCTGTTTGGTGTTTTAATGAATAAAACACTATGTTTACCCCCCCCCCCCTGTTTAACACTAAGTCTCCATGAACAGTCACAGGGACCAAGAGAATATTTACTTGTGTTGGGGCACAGGGGAGTTGGATATCTGCTGGCGGCTTTGTAGTTTCTCAAGCTTCCCGTGTGACATGTTCCGGGGAGACTGCTCTTATTTACTCTCCGCTCCTCCGAGGATAGCCCTCTTTATTGTTTGTTCTTATGTGCCACCACTCCTGAGGAATGCGCTCCCGGAGAGAGAGGGGGGAGGGAGGGAGGGAGGGGAGGGAGGGAGGGGAGGGAGGGGAGGGAGGGAGGAGTACTGGCTTGTTCTGTTCATTAGATGATGAGAGGCTCTTGTGTGAGAGCTCCCTGTATTGGCGGGGTGAGACCACTCCAGAATCAGTCTCTCCAGATCAGCAGGCTATGCTGTGTTATAACGAGCTTACCGTGACTGTATCGTATAGGAAGACTATGTTAACATCTTATAATAACCAGAGGTGGACGCACTGTTCTCCGCTGTGTCCTTACCGTTTTACCTTACACACAAAACAAAACATTTCACACCTTTTTAGTTTAATGTTGAGCTGCATATTGGATATCAAGGAGTTCACATGTTCTCTCGTGATTGTGAACTCTCACCAAAATGTTAGGATTTGCCGGCGTGCACATAACCCTAACAACATCCACATTTCCAAGAAAAAAATATATATACATTTGCCATCATGTTAATCCACCTTCCCATGCAAAGGTAAGCTTGGGGGTGTACATGGAGGGACTGTTTATGTTAATTAATAGACCCTGTTTGTGTTAGAAATATGTCACATCCACTTCTAGGAAAGCGCACCTGCCAGGATGAACGCACCGACCAAACGCCTGAACTTCTGATTTATACCAAAAGGGGGCGCTGTTGAGTTTCCAAACAGCTGAGACCACTCATATCCAGGCTCGTGCTTTATCCCTTTCAACGGTTTCCCCCATTAACAATGGCTCCATGCGAGACAATGCGTCTGTGGAATTGTATGCCTATCAAGAGAACAGGAGCTAGTTTATGTTCGTAATGAAAGGATATGGTAGAAGTAAATTCATTCCAACAACAGCCGATGTTCTAAGGTATGTGAATAAAGTGAGGGAGTGTGTTTCTACTTTGCTTTATCTCCAAATTCACTATGAAATCCACTCAAATTATCTTGGAGAATATTGCACTCCAAAACCAAGACATGAATACACTCCAAAACAAAGACATTAATACACTCCAAAACAAAGACATTAATACACTCCAAAACAAAGACATGAATACACTCCAAAACAAAGACATTAATACACTCCGAGACGTTAAGCATAGCAGAGTGGGCCTACTCTATATACCCATTTATACCAATTTTCCGTTTTCTATAGCCCGACAAACACACTGGTCACATTATTTTGATTCGTATCATTCCGTCTTTGTGTGGCTGTGTATCCTAATTCACACACACTGGAAAGGAACCTTATTTAGGCTACACTTTGTCATCCTTTTTAACAATTTTATTTAAAAAAAAAAAAATTCAAATATGTATTTATATTTTACTGTAGGCTACATAGCCCGTCGTCATGAGAGGGTTAACAGTGTGCCTCCTGTCTGTCAGTCTGATGATAGGCTTAGACAGTTCTGAAAAGTTGGATTTCTGGAGGCTACTATTATGCTAATTAGTCCCTCAAACGAGTCAGCTCATTGGTTGCGAGCCCGAGTCAATTCCATATTTCAGCCCTACGTCAGAGCGCCTATAAAATTCAGCAATGCTTTTAAACTCGTCTCGTGCACTGATCCATTTAAAAAAAAAGAAAAAAAAAGCCTGGGGTGGACTTTTTTTTTCTTCTCTACAAGGCAACAATTTGCCTGTGACACGCACGTGAACCTCCTCAATTTCGCGCAACTAATCCTAAAAGAAGCCATGAAGTGTTAAATGTTAGAAACACACAGAGCCTCGCGCACAGAGACACTCGCATGCCCGGAGAGAGACGCGCGCGCTGCGTCGGTGCAATAGAGCCTCCGCGTGAAGAGAGAGAAAACACATCCAAATACAGTAGAGTGTACTGTAGCCGCGCAATTAGAAAACCCCCGCGCTTTTTTCTCTTATTTGGAAGAAAAATAAATAAAGAAATCAAGCTGGCTCAGTGCGTGTCACAGCAGCCCAGTTTGACAGGTGCTCCTCACCCCCTTTGGAGGACTGTCAGCAGCAAGAGGATGGCAGCATCAGAGCTGGCAATGAGCAACTCCGACCTGCCCACCAGTCCCCTGGCCATGGAATATGTTAATGACTTCGATCTGATGAAGTTTGAAGTGAAAAAGGAGCCGGTGGAGCCCGATCGCTGCAGCATCAGCCAGTGCAGCCGCCTGATCGCCGGGGGATCCCTGTCTTCCACCCCGATGAGCACGCCTTGCAGCTCGGTTCCCCCTTCTCCCAGCTTCTCGGCGCCCAGCCCGGGCTCGGGGAGCAGCGAACAGAAGGCGCACCTGGAGGATTTCTACTGGATGACCGGGTACCAACAGCAGCTGAACCCCGAGGCTCTGGGCTTCAGCCCGGAGGACGCCGTGGAGGCGCTGATCAGCAGTAGCCACCAGCTCCAGACCTTCGACGGCTATGCCAGAGGGCAGGGGGGGCAGTTCGCCGGGGCAGGGGCAGGGGCCGGGGCAGGGGGGGCCATGGCCGGGGAGGAGATGGGCTCAGCCGCCGCCGTGGTGTCCGCGGTGATCGCCGCGGCGGCAGCCCAGAACGGAGGTCCCCACCACCACCACCTCCACCACCACCTCCACACCGGGGGTGGACACCACCCTTCCAACGGCATCCAGTCCTCGGGGGGGAACCACCAACACATGCATTTGGACTTGAACGACCGGTTTTCGGACGACCAGCTGGTGAGCATGTCCGTGCGGGAGCTCAACCGGCAGTTGCGCGGGGTCAGCAAGGAGGAGGTGATGCGTCTGAAGCAGAAGAGACGGACCCTAAAGAACCGAGGCTATGCGCAGTCCTGCCGCTACAAGCGGGTCCAGCAGCGGCACGTCCTGGAGGGCGAGAAGACCCACCTGGTCCAGCAGGTGGACCACCTCAAGCAGGAGATCTCCAGGCTGGCCCGGGAGAGGGACGCCTACAAGGAGAAGTATGAGAAGCTCGTCAGCCACGGCGGCTTCCGAGAAAACGGCTCGAGCAGCGACAACCACCCCTCGTCCCCGGAGTTTTTCATGTGAGTTTTGGCTGGAGAGAAATAAGTTACGAAAACGGTTTTAATTTCATAGGAACCGTTAAAAGTTCTCGTGCGTAAAGCCAAGGCGATTGTTTTTTTATAAGGTCATGACACTGGTTAGACGAGGAGACTTTAATATTACTTATTTTTTTATTTTTTTTATTTTTTTTAGGAGAATGTATGGGGTGTCCTAAATATTTTCTAAAGGCTATAGTCGTATAATGATGCTTCAAAATAGCCTACTCGGAGATAGGCCTATAGCCCGAATTGATGAATGTTATAGGATATTCGCGTCTGATTTGGGTTGTTGTGGTGTTTTCGCATCATAATGCAATACAATGTTGCTCTTTAAAGGAAAATTCACATGTCTTACAAGCAACTTTTCTCAACTTTGTTTTACTTTGATTTCCAAACGAAGACGGTTTTTAATATATCTAGGCTATATATTTCCCATTCTCATATCATCCATATACCTTGTCTTGTTTTGAGCATTTGTACATAGAGATACATTGTACAAAGAGACGATGTAACCATGCATGCTGGTCATGTGAGGAATTTTGTGTTATTTTGACTTTTTGTGAACTTTTGTCGGATGACTGCAGCATGCCGTGGCATTATTTCTGTATTGTTCGACCTCATCACTATTTTGGGATTGGGACAAAAAACCTTGAGCGACATTATTCACCAGAAGCCTACCCTGGCCATGAGAGCTTACCTACCCTGGCCATGAGAGCTCACCCTGGCCATGAGAGCTCACCTACCCGGGCCATGAGAGCTCACCTACCCGGGCCATGAGAGCTCACCTACCCTGGCCATGAGAGCTCACCTACCCTGGCCATGAGAGCTCACCTCAGGCCATCCAGTCGGACATCGACCCTCATGTTCCACACACACACGCGGCCGTTCCTCTGAGCTGTTAGGCTGGACTCAGGAGAGATGCAGGACGGTGGAACTCTGTCTCCTCCAGAGTGGAGAGCGGTGTGTTCACCGTCTAACGGTGTCTGTAGCCAACTATTTACGGCATTTTATACCTTGGGAAATTGAACATTGAATCAAACATATTTAAATGAATTAAATATGTATTGTCCTGTCACGCAACAGGTTGCTTTGGAATATTGTCCGATTATTTAGGCTATAGGAGAAACTGGCTTGTCAGTTTTCATGTCCAATGCACTACATTGTTTTGTCTTCTTTTCTTGTAATTGAAACACGTGGGGATGAACATTTAAAAAAAAGACATGGAATAAGACAAAACAAATGAATAGGACAAACACATACAATGTGTAACATTCCTAACCTTAAACAGGCGAGGAGGACACTAGTGTCCCTAACTAAAGGCAGACCTGTCGCCCAAGTCACGAGTCTTTTCATTTAGAGATGTCGGCCGGAGAGACTTCATTGCACTAACCCCGCGGGTCCAATTGTGTTACGAAACTGTAGAAATGTTTGGAAGTAAAATGGGAAAATATCGGCTATCAGAGTGTAATGTAATGACATGTAAACTGTCACAATTGAACCATAGATCGTCTGTTATATGATGCTCTGGATTTTAAATAACACGTTTGGATCATAAAGAAAGTCAGCGACTGTTATTTATGTTCAAAATGAAGCATCGTAATCTCTACTCCACCATTCATCAATAAATGTTCATGAATGGAAACTAAGATGACCTGCATGTATGTTTATTTTGTTCATGTACATTTAAATGAGCTCATTTCTCTGCCAGCTGGCTTACCCTTTATTTGTTTGTGTGGCACCGTTGCTGAGATAGGTTGAGACAATATCAATTCTAAGGATGAATCAAGTTCAGCTAAATATTCGGAATACATGTTATGGTTTTGTTTTTAGACCTTTATAAAGGCTGATGGAAGATTTTAGATGTTTGCCTTCACGCCCAGGAGCCTCTGGTGCTGCGCTATTGCGCCTGACCCCAAAATAGTTCCGTAGAAGAAAGGTGTTTTTAAACTTTCCATGGTGTGTGTGAGGAAATTGAAGACGGTTTATAGCGACTTATTATGTTAAGACTTTTCCAGAATATAGTCTATAGCCATCAACAGAAATTAGACAATTTTACCTGTTGCACAGTCTATAATACTGCGATTTCTCAAGAAAACAACATCACGCAATAGTGCAGTATTCTGTCTATTCTGTCTATTCTGTCTATTCTGTCTATTCAAATACACATCGCCTCATGAAGGTTATAGCCGTACAAGTTGCATGAACCGTGGCGCTGGTTTTCTTTCAAACAAGTTAATAATTTATTTGAGAGCAAACTTCAGTTTTTAACTCATTGAGTCAAAATGCTCGACACGTTGAACTCCATAAATAAGAGTTAAATTCTAAACGTGTTGTTGTTAAGGATAACTGCATGGCATTAATTAGCTTATTCAGTTCAATACACATATTTTCCCCTCAGGTGGATTTAGTTTACTTGAGACGAAACGAGGTTGGGATTGATTTAATTAGTTTTTCTGAAAATAATTTTCATCGAGTACAAATATTTCAATTTGGTCTTAAAGTGGAACAAATAAAGGCAGATTAAATGTGTAATTAGTGACTAAAATTGGACATTGAACTTTTTAATGACCCGATAAACACTGTTCTCCACACACACAGTTCCATGTCGAGGCAGCGGTCGAGGGTGAAGTGTGTGAATAATGACGGTAAATAGGAAATAATGGATATATTTATGAATGTGTAATAATACGCGAGCTCGGCGCCTCTGTGTGATTCTGTTTTGTCCCTTTTACCCGTTACAACACTATCTGACCTTCCCGTTCAAACACTGTCTAAAATGCAGTGTGTGTGTGTGTGTGTGTGTGTGTGTGTGTGTGTGTGTGTGTGTGTGTGTGTGTGTGTGTGTGTGTGTGTGTGTGTGCGTGTGTGTGCGTGTGTTTGTGTGTGTGTGTGTGTGTGTGTGTGTGTGTGTGTGTGTGTGTGTGTATCAGATGCACGGCTATGGCAGCTTCTCCAGATGCGGATTGAAGATAACAGAGATGCGTTATCTTCCCTTAAACATAACAAATTAATTATTGGATTTCGCACCTCCACGTATCACTATTTATTTAACAACCGTTGTCGCGAAACAGGCGAACCAGGCCATGAGACAACGAGAGACATGACTGCATGTTTCACCCATGAAATCACCTGTTTACTCTAACTGCATTGCTATGCTAATCTGGGCATGCGTACATGCAGCTGTCCCTGTCTGTCTGTCTGTCTGCCTGTCTGTCTGTCTGTCTGCCTGCCTGCCTGTCTGTCTGTCTGTCTGCCTGTCTGTCTGTCTGCCTGCCTGCCTGTCTGTCTGCCTGCCTGCCTGCCTGCCTGTCTGTCTGTCTGTCTGTCTGTCTGTCTGTCTGTATGTCTGCCTGCCTGCCTGTCTGTCTGTCTGTCTGTCTGTCCGTCTGCCTGTCTGTCTGTCTCTGTCTCTCTATGCAGATCCTATCTTATAGAAGAGAATATAGTTCTATATTGCTTTCTCTTGTTTTGCGTCCCACCACTGAGAGATAACTGCCCCCCTCGGTAGAATCGTTTTTATCTCTCTCTCTCTCTCTCTCTCTCTCTCTCTCTCTCTCTCTCTCTCTCTCTCTCTCTCTCTCTCTCTCTCTCTCCGTATGTGTCCCTCTATCCTGAGATCTGTCCCCATCTCTCCCGTTGCTTGTCCGTCCCCTAACAGAGAGCAGATAGTAGTTGTGTGTTGCCAGTTCTAGGTATTGGCTCTCACACAAACAAAGAGAAGCAAGCGGGGATAGCATGGTCCTCTCCCTCTGCCAGAAGGAATGATTTTCCCTTTGATTAATAGCGAGAGAGAGAGAGAGAGAGAGAGAGAGAGAGAGAGAGAGAGAGGGAGAGAGAGAGAGAGAGAAAGATAGAGAATTTCTGCTCCTTTAAAATGATAAACGATCACAGAGTCGTCCTAGTCGTGAAGAGAGGGCCTTTTAGTGGGGCCTGACTCTGCTAATTTATGGCCCTCCTATCTGATTAGGTCAATACAGTTCTGCTATTTAATTACATCTGTGTTATAACCTGGAACTGGAAACACCATACTTCTCTCATGGCTCCTCTTTATTCTGTGAGAATAAAGACTTTAGTGGTGTTTGATGTGTGAGACCTGCCCTCGGCCATGTCCGGACACACACATACATGAACACTCATCGGTTGGAATTCAATCAAACGCTCAGCGCGGAAAAAGCCGACGCTGCGGTGAAACACACTGGTTCCGTTCACCGGTGATCCACTGCTGAGTAACGATGGTTTAGGATATGTTCTTTTCTTTTTTTCCCAATTTGCGTTCCAGATAATTTCGTTGAATCATTCGTGGTGTGTTATCATCTGCATTTGAGCCTTAACATCGTGGTGTAGAGTTTACGGTGTCAGGTCAGAGGTGAAGTGATTATTTGGAAGTCATCCAGGATATCAGGTTGACACTGTTCTGACTCAGTCCACAGAGCACACCATGGTGGGACGCTGCCCTTAGACATGACGGGCTGGGCGAAGGAGTGAACTTGACTTTTGCGTGTGTGCATGGGAGAATGAATGTATATGTGTGTGTGTGTGTGTGTGTGTGTGTGTGTGTGTGTGTGTGTGTGTTTGGGGTGAATGCCAGAGACCGTGAGGGGTAGTATACAGTGCCA
>NC_137684.1:14906084-14907821 GCF_963989245.1 Nansenia antarctica | reverse complement strand
GACTTTCAAGACTCAATTCCCTCAAATTCAAGGACCCAATACGGCATAGTTTGAGACACATCTAGTTGACGAGCTAAGTAAAAAATGTCTGATATATATATAAAAAAAATTTTAGAGAGAGAGAGAGAGAGAGAGAGAGAGGGGGGAATTCAAGCACTTTCAATGACCCATGTCTATTTTCATTTCTTTTAAGACCTTGATTTCTTTTTCTCAAATTCACAAACTTTCAAAGATTTCAAGGACCCGTGGGAACCCTGACCCTTACAACCCCCAGCTCTGCCCCGTTCCACATGAATGACACACACACACACACACACACAACCCCCCACCTGCACCCCTCACCCCCATCCACGCCCCTCAAAGCGTGGGCTCTACGTTCTCCCAGCCAGGGTGTGTAGGAGGGCCACCCTTCATGGGTGTGTGTAGGAAGGCCACCCTTCATGGGTGTGTGTAGGAGGAGGGCCACCCTTCATGGGTGTGTGTAGGAGGAGGGCCACCCTTCATGGGTGTGTGTAGGAGGAGGACCACCCTTCATGGGTGTGTGTAGGAGGAGGACCACCCTTCATGGGTGTGTGTAGGAGGAGGGTCACCCTTCATGGGTGTGTGTAGAAGGAGGGCCACCCTTCATGGGTGTGTGTAGGAGGAGGGCCACCCTTCATGGGTGTGTGTAGGAGGAGGACCACCCTTCATGGGTGTGTGTAGGAGGAGGGTCACCCTTCATGGGTGTGTGTAGAAGGAGGGCCACCCTTCATGGGTGTGTGTAGGAGGAGGGCCACCCTTCATGGGTGTGTGTAGGAGGAGGGCCACCCTTCATGGGTGTGTGTAGGAGGAGGGCCACCCTTCATGGGTGTGTGTAGGAGGAGGGTCACCCTTCATGGGTGTGTGTAGAAGGAGGGCCACCCTTCATGGGTGTGTGTAGGAGGAGGACCACCCTTCATGGGTGTGTGTAGGAAGGCCACCCTTCATGGGTGTGTGTAGTAGGAGGGCCACCCTTCATGGGTGTGTGTAGGAGGAGGGCCACCCTTCATGGGTGTGTGTAGGAGGAGGACCACCCTTCATGGGTGTGTGTAGGAGGAGGGCCACCCTTCATGGGTGTGTGTAGAAGGAGGGCCACCCTCCATGGGTGTGTGTAGGAGGAGGACCACCCTTCATGGGTGTGTGTAGGAGGAGGACCACCCTTCATGGGTGTGTGTAGGAGGAGGACCACCCTTCATGGGTGTGTGTAGGAGGGCCACCCTTCATGGGTGTGTGTAGGAAGGAGGGCCACCCTTCATGGATGTGTGTAGGAGGAGGGCCACCCTTCATGGGTGTGTGTAGGAGGGCCACCCTTCATGGGTGTGTGAAGGAGGAGGGCCACCCTTCATGGGTGTGTGTAGGAGGAGGGCCACCCTTCATGGGTGTGTGTAGGAGGGCCACCCTTCATGGGTGTGTGTAGGAGGAGGGCCACCCTTCATGGGTGTGTGTAGGAAGGAGGGCCACCCTTCATGGATGTGTGTAGGAGGAGGGCCACCCTTCATGGGTGTGTGTAGGAGGGCCACGCTCCATGTGTGTGTGTAGGGGTGTGTGTGTGTGTGTGTGTGTGTGTGTGTGTGTGTGTAGGGCTTTATTAGGAAGGCCACCCTTCATGGGTGTGTGTATGGGTGTGTGTAGGGCTGTGTGTGTGTGTGTGAGGGGTGTGTGTGTGTGTGTGTGTGTGTGTGTGTGTGTGTGTGTGTGTGTGTGTGTGTGTGTGTGGGG
>NC_137684.1:14898584-14901084 GCF_963989245.1 Nansenia antarctica | reverse complement strand
GACCGCCCTGACAGCAGCCCAGTGGACGGGTCCTGGGACTGTGTTGGTGGTTGTACCCTTGACAGGGTTCACATGGACCTCCTGACTCCTGGATGTCAGGATGGTTAAACGCAGCCGCTGACGTGTTGTGACAGACTGTTCATTACTGGCCCATCCTCTGACTGGCCCCTGTCCTCCATATCACACACACACACACACACACACACACACACAGCTTCATGTCCTTCATATGGAGGGCAGAGAGGGGTTCCGGCTGGTTACCAGAGATGAGGAGAGACAGCATCACAGTGAGCTGAGCTCACTAAGACAGTCAGTCACCATCACAACGTCCAACGTCCGGTAACATCCAGTTACCGCTGGTATCAGATAAAAATGTTACTTAGAGACTCTGGAACTGATACATCCATTCCTCTTTTTTTACTTATAAATAAATGATATAATAAATGATATGTAGCTGCTGTTTCTTCAAGAACATCACTTAGAAATGCCTCATGAGCTTAGTTCACCTGTCAGGGCAGGGTTCTCTATGTTCTAAAAGGCAGGGTTCTCTATGTTCTAAAAGGCAGGGTTCTCTATGTTCTAAAGGCAGGGTTCTCTGTGTTCTAAAGGCAGGGTTCTCTGTGTTCTAAAGGCAGGGTTCTCTGTGTTCTAAAGGCAGGATTCTCTATGTTCTAAAGGCAGGGTTCTCTATGTTCTAAAGGCAGGGTTCTAAAGGCAGGGTTCTCTATGTTCTAAAGGCAGGGTTCTCTCTGTTCTAAAGGCAGGGTTCTCTGTGTTCTAAAGGCAGGGTTCTCTCTGTTCTAAAGGCAGGGTTCTCTATGTTCTAAGGGCAGGGTTCTCTATGTTCTAAAGGCAGGGTTCTCTCTGTTCTAAAGGCAGGGTTCTCTATGTTCTAAAGGCAGGGTTCTCTATGTTCTAAAGGCAGGGTTCTCTCTGTTCTAAAGACAGAGTTCTCTAGGTTCTAAAGGCAGGGTTCTAAAGGCAGGGTTCTCTATGTTCTAAAGGCAGGGGTCTCTATGTTCTAAAGGCAGGGTTCTCTCTGTTCTAAAGGCAGGGTTCTCTCTGTTCTAAAGGCAGGGTTCTCTCTGTTCTAAAGGCAGGGTTCTCTATGTTCTAAAGGCAGGGTTCCCAATGTTCTAAAGGCACCGTTCTCTAGGTTCTAAAGGCAGAGTTCTCTATGTTCTTAAGGCAGGGTTCTCTATGTTCTAAAGGCAGGGTTCTCTATGTTCTAAAGGCAGGGTTCTCTATGTTCTAAAGGCAGGGTTCTCTATGTTCTAAAGGCAGGGCTCTAAAGGCAGGGTTCTCTATGTTCTAGAGTCCTCTGGTCAGCACTTCTCAGGCTGCTATAATGACCTGCCCCCTTGGCAGAGCGAGGGGGGGGGGCGGGGGGGGGAGACAGAAGGAGAGAGAAATAATAAAAGAGTGATAAAGACAGAGAGAGACAGAGAGAAAGAGAGAGAGAGAGAGAGGGGAGACATGGACCCCAGTTAAAAGCCTATTTCCAAGCGACCGCTGACCTCTCTCGTCATTAGGAGCCCTCGTCTAAGGGTGAAGCCCTCCTTCAGAGAGAGAGAGAGTCAAAGCCACCAGTCATCATAAGGTCCAAACAACAAAGACTGGTGATGTCATATACATCCACCCTAAGCCATCCCCTTAGACACAGCTGCATTTAAATGATGTAGATTCCCCCCCCCGCCCATCTAACATGTAGCAGGTGACCCGTCATCTTAACACAGCCACACCTAAACGACTGATTTCTTACAATACTGCTTATTTAGCAAAATAAGGGCCTGGCGAACTTGTTAAGATGTATTCAAAATTATTCCTCCACAGCCCTTTACCCAGTGAACTGAGCCTATAGCTCACTGTGCCCGCCATGGCAATTAAGGCCAGGCCTCTCCTCTCTCCTGGAGAGAGAGAGAGAGAGAGAGATCACTCTCTCTTACCAGACATGTTGGGTACGGTACGCAGGCTAACTTCACAGCACACAGGCCTGACATCACTAAGCGGTCCAGCCCAGGGTTCTCTGGGTGGAAACAGAGAGAGAGTGAAGACTGCAAGCTAGGCAGTTTAGAATCCCCCCCCCCCCGTCTCCCTGGTCACTTTATTAGCAGTCTGGGAAGAGTGATGTACGTTCCAAAGCTGCGCAAAATGCATAATCAAGCATATAAACACAGCGCTCACACACACACACACACGGTACACACTCACACACACGGTACACACTCACATGCAGGGAGGAACAGACACGAACGGACACACATACACACATATACACAAATACACACGCATGTATGTATGTATGTATATATATATATATATATATATATATACATACACACACGCACGCACGCACACACGCATGCGCGTAAACACGCACACACACACAAATGCTTACTACTGTAGAACCCTCCCAGACTTCATCTTAAGGAGTCCTCCACAGTGTGGTGACCCTCCTGTGCTGGGCGACATGATCAGTGTAATACAGAGAGATCCTCTG
>NC_137684.1:14828584-14893584 GCF_963989245.1 Nansenia antarctica | reverse complement strand
CTCCCAGAGTTCATCAAGATTCTTTGGTTTCGTCTTCCATGCTTCCTCTTTCATTCTACCCCAGACATGCTCAATGATGTTCATGTCTGGTGACTGGGCTGGCCAGTCCTGGAGCACCTTGATCTTCTTCGCCTTGAGGAACTTTGATGTAGAGATGGAAGTATGCGATGGAGCACCATCCTGCTGCAAAATTTGACCCCTTTTATGGTTGGGAATGTAAGAGGTAGCTAATACTTCTTGATATTTTAGGCTATTGATATTGCCTTCCACCCTGCAAATCTCTCGCACACCTCTGGGTGAATCTTGGATCCATGCGGGCTTCAGTAGGTCTCCTGCAATATTTGCGGAGGCTGTGATGTAATTCAACCAAAGATTCATCTGAGAAATCCACCTTCTGCCACTTTTCCAGCGTCCATCCTTTTAGCAGGCTGTGGGTCTTGGCAAATGCCACACGTTTTTTTAATTGCCTTTTGTTTAGTGCTGGTTTCTGGGCACTGATTCGACCATGGAGGCCATTTCGAGACAGAATTCTACAAACTGTTCTGGTTGACACGGGGACTTGAGGTGACCAGGCCTGGTGGAGCTCTGCTGCAGTGGAAAAGGGGCTGGCCTTGGATTTTCGAGCCAACAAACGGTCCTCCCGAGCAGTTGTCTTGCGGGGTCTGCCGGACCTGGGCTTGTCAAAAACATCTCCAGTCTCTTCAAATATTTGTCTTATTCTTTGTACTTGACGCTGAGACACATTGAAGGTGTCAGCCACCTCAGCAGTCTTCAGCCTCTTGATAATCAACGCTTTGGTCTCAGGGTGAATCTTAGGCATGTTGTCAGAGGTCAAGTTGCAGTTGATGTGAAGGTCTGGTGTGAACGTTAGAATGCTTTTCAGCAGTTTCGTTTTGCACCAAAACATTATTTCAAAAGCTGTTGGGATTGAATTTAGCCATTTCTTGTAAACATTTTTTGATTAGAAATATATTTGAGGGGCACTTAAGGTCAACTTGTACCCAAGCGACACTTTTGTCAGGGACTGTATGTCCAGATACATGTCTATGTCCAGATACACGTCTATGTACAGATACATGTCTATGTCCAGATACACGTCTATGTACAGATACATGTCTATGTCCAGATACACGTCTATGTCCAGATACATGTCTATGTCCAGATACACGTCTATGTACAGATACATGTCTATGTCCAGATACACGTCTATGTCCAGATACATGTCTATGTCCAGATACACGTCTATGTCCAGATACACGTCTATGTCCAGATACACGTCTATGTCCAGATACATGTCTATGTCCAGATACATGTCTATGTCCAGATACATGTCTATGTCCAGATACACGTCTATGAGCCTGGTGGAAGAGCTGCACCTTGCGGTGCGCCTTAACAATGTGCAAGGAGAGATGGAGAAAGACCACTGCAACCGATAGGGGTACAAGGAAAGGGCCCCACCATGGAGCTCCACGAGGAGGCCCATACGCACAATGCGTTGCATCAGAACATTGCAAAAAACAGGAGAATGGATCCTACGAAAACAAACTCAACATGACAAATATAATCAAGTCAAAAAATCCCATAGGTACGTTGTCTTTGGCAATCTCTTTTCTTGAAGAGAAAAACTAAAAGAAAGGAGAGAGAGAGAGAGAGAGAGAGAGAGAGAGAGAGAGAGAGAGAGAGAGAGAGAGAGAGAGAGAGGGAGGAACAGGAGTCTGTGCTGTGTGTGTACAGTAGGCTGGTCTGGCGTGTGAGAGGAGTGTGATGATACGTCGAGGCCGATATGACCTCTGACCTCTCTCTTCCTAACAGCCTGTGCCCACCATGACCCGGCTATTATCCCAGCCTGACCTGACCAGAACAGGACTCATCATGTGAGGCTCCCGCACTTTACCTCTGCTTATCAGACTAAACCCGCTCCACACCAGTCAGAGACAGGGAGAGAGAGAGGGAGAGAGGGAGGGAGAGAGGGAGGGAGAGAGAGAGGGAGAGAGGGAGGGAGAGAGAGAGGGAGGGAGAGAGAGAGGGAGAGGGAGAGAGAGAGGGAGAGAGAGAGGTAGAGAGGGAGGGAGAGAGAGAGGTAGAGAGAGAGACCACACGTTCCTGTCGAAAAAATACATGGGCCAGGTAGTTGGAGGTCAGGGGTCGTGTGCTATCGGGACAGCAGCTGCACTCCTGGCAGCCAGGGTGGAACTCTGAGCTTGACCTGGAAGTAGATATGATGACCTTTTGTACAGAAGACCACCAAAATATACCGTCTTATCAAAATGACCTCAGCGCGAGAGCATGGGAAGACGAGCCGAGTCCATCCATCATCTTAAAGATTAATCCTCCTCTCTATTCTTCTGCTCAATCTATTAATAACCTCGCCAGAGGGGAGAATTTGCTTCAAAGATTTATTCTGATATCGGTGACTTTTATTCATTAACCTGTGGTAGGGGCATTCCTTTTTCCTTAGAAATATGGAATCTGCTTTTTTCCTTTTTTTACTGGTATCTTTTTATGAGAATGGTAATTTTTTTCAGCACATGCCCTTAGGCCTACTTGGCTTCTTCAAGAAGACATTGTGAGAGACGTGTGTGTATTTGTGGTTTATATACTATGTGATGGAACAGGTCAACACACAGAACGCAGATACAATATCACATTATAATGGCATCTCTCTCTCTCTCTCTCTCCCTCCCTCTCTCTCTCTCCCTCTCTCTCCTCTCCCTCCTTCTCTCCCTCCCTCTCTCTCCCTCCCTCTCTCCCCCCCTCTCCCTCTCTCTCTCTCTCTCTCTCTCTCCCTCTCTCCCTCCCTCCCTCCCTCCTCCTCCCAGTCTCCGTCTCTGTAATCAACCCAGTGCTAATGGCTTATTCTTTCTGCTCCAGCAGACACATTTCACTTGTTTATTTTCCCACACTCGTTAATCTGGGGGCGCGTCACAGGCGCTGCGATATTAGAGCAATAATCTCAGGTAATTATCAGACACCCTCTCCCTCTCTCCCTCCACTGCCCCCCCCCCCCGCCTCCCCCCCCCCCCCCCCCCCCCCCCCCCCCACACACCCCCACTGATACAACCCATGCCATCACAGAGAGTTTTCCCTCTGAATGTACGGCAGGTCTCGGGGTGCCAGGACGGCGTCCTTACACAGAACACGAGCCTGGCTGCTTAAGTGACGAGGAGGCGAGCTAAGATCCACACGAGCGACGGTGTTTGGTTTGGATGTTCTCCTGCGGTGTGTGTGAGACTCACCCACTCCTGCTGGATGAGGCTGACGGCCTTGGCGGCCCGGGACAGGTTCCTACAGCCCAGGATCACATGGGCCCCGTGGAGGGCAAAGGACTTGGCTGTCTCAAAGCCTGCAGCAGAGAGAGAGAGAGAGAGAGGGAGACAGAGAGAGACAGAGAGAGAGAGGGGGAGACAGAGAGAGAGAGGGGGAGACAGAGAGAGACAGAGAGGGAGAGGGGGAGACAGTGAGAGACAGAGAGAGAGAGACAGTGAGAGAGAGAGAGAGAGAGAGGGGGAGACAGTGAGAGAGAGAGAGAGAGAGAGAGAGACAGTGAGACAGAAAAAGAGAGGGGGAGACAGTGAGAGACAGAGAGAGAGAGGGAAGGAGAGGGGGGAGAGAGAGAGAGAGAGACAGAGGGAAAGAGAGATAGAGGAGACAGAGGGAGAGAGAGAGGGGGACACAGAGACAGAGGGGGAGACAGGGAGAGAGAGAGAGAGAGAGAGAGAGAGGGGGAGACAGAGAGAGACAAAGAGAGAGAGGGGGAGACAGAGAGAGGGGCAGAGAGAGAGAGAGAGAGAGAGAGAGAGAGTAATACTATAAAGATTAGTTATTTTGGTAGATAACTTTGAGATGTCTTGAGTCTAGAGGGGAAGAGGAAGGGGGACGTTAAAGATGAGTTACCATCCATATCTATATTCATATAATTGATATCATTGAGGAACCCAAAGGGTCTGCTGGAGAAAGTTAATCACGCCTCTCTGAAGTGATGAAACTGATTGAATTAATGTGGTTCAGGACTGCTCCCGCTGCGCTCAGATGAAGTTAGGAGACGAACCACAGCCTCTCCCTGAAGGTAACGTCACTAACATGGACATGAACATGTTTGTCGGAGGAGTGAAACATCGTCAATCATGCAAACAATTAAATAACCGTCATAATCACAATCGCGCAAACAACTGAAGTTACAAAAGGGGACAACCGTAGGAAATATGAGCAGTTCCACTGGGTTGAGAACGACTTTCAGATCAAACCTCGGTGTGATATAATGGTACTTCAAAGTGTCGCTGATAAGGACATTCATTTCATCAGAAGAGGTTTTCCTGATAGGAAGTGGACTTATCAGTCCAAGACGACTGCATGGCCTCGTCCAAATCATGTACTCCTGATAAAAGTGACAAAATAATATGGAGCTAGAGAGGGAAGTTCATTTTTAAATTGCAAGTCTAAATGGGTCATTTCCGTAGGTTGAATTCATGTACCAGATTAACTTTTTCTTAAATCATATTTTCGAATCCTTTGAAAAAAAGAAAAAGGACTGAAAGAGTAAATGGACTAACCGGTTCTCGACAGTACGATACGAAGCACAACTCTTCTGTCTGTCCATAAACATCAGACAGGCATGCTCAGTGGAAGTGTTCAAAACCAAGTTGAAGACCCACCTGTTTTCTGTTGTCTATATGTCATAGCTTGTGTATTTGTGTTGTGTAATTATGTGTGTTTTAACTGGAATAGTCGTTTTAATTGTTTTAAATTGTTGCTTACCTACTGTAAAGCACTTTGACGTAAAGCGCTATACAAATAAAGTTATTATTATTATTATTATTATTATTATTTTATCTTGAACAAACACAGACGGCCAGCGCGATGTCGTGACTGACAGGCTGCCAGGGCAGGTTCATGCACACTAAGTGAGGGAGGCAGAGAGAGGGAGAGAGAGAGGCTGAGAGCCGCAGAGGCAGACAGAGTGTATCAGAGGGTGGATTAAAATGAACTGTAATTAGATTACCTCTTAATCTGATTTTCATTAAGAGGAAAACTAGGAGGCCTAATTGTGAGGCGAGTGTTAAAGAGTAATATCTATTAAAACTCAAAATTGGAAGTGGGATTGGAAGCACTTTCTGACAAGTGAAGCATGGAATTAAATTATATGACACCTTATTAGGTGTAATGGAGAGAACTCTGCAGCCGCGTGCGTAGATCCCTCCTCTCACAGAGAAGGGAAATGAAAATAAAAACAAAAAGAGAGAGAGGGAGGGAGAGAGAGAGAGAGGTACTTGGTTCAGGGAGAAAAAATACCACTTTCTCTGGGGAAAAAACAAACATCGGCACAAATATCTAAAGTGTCACAGGACATAAAAAGACAGACAGCATTTCCTCTCTAATAGCATTTTGGTGGTCTATCAAAAACACTCCATTCTCAATTAAAATGCACTGCAAGCATTATACCGTAATGTGAAATGTGCTTTCTTTCCTTTTTTACCTACAGCGTAATATCTGTCTTACTCTTCTGAGGGGAAAAAAAAAGATCAACTCTATGGGAACAAAACCTTCAAAAGAGACACTAGAAAACGTGGAATCATAAAGAGCAATCAAACAGGGAATCCAGACATGTTCGCCCACCACAAACAGTGATTATTTCATCCTCTCTAAATTGAACAAGAACACTGCAACACGGCTCGGTAAATAACGCAAACCACACACTCACTTGTTGTGTGTACAAAGCATGAAAGTGAAATTAATCGACACCAGTGTTTTCCATAATGGGGAACAAATTAGAATATGGCAGCAACAACAACAACAGCGGCGGCCCGGCTGTGTTTCTCCAATGACAAATAACAGCGGCTTGACATTAATTGTGAAATAACGAGGGCGGCGTTGCTTAACACAGAGCCCCTCCGCCCTCACAGCCATGTAGCTGTACAGGAGGCAGCGCAGAGATTAGTTCCTGTACAGGTGAACAACAGAGGGGGGGGGCTGTTTCATCGTGGCACCCTGACTGCGGAACATGACAGGAGGTCAGACTGGTGTTGCTGTTCTACTGACGGATAAAGAGAGGCCATAGGCTTCACTACTTAACCGCAATAACCGTCGACGGAGACGGGAGAGCCGAGTGTTCGTTCACTCCTGCCGCTAACGCAGAGACCAGGAAACGCTCCGGTCTGAAACAGGAAGTGTCCTACAGGCCCTGAGCCCAGACATGGACGTCAGAACGTTCACAGCGAGAGTGACGAAGACGTTCAACCCCAAAACTGGTCAAACGAACCAGTGAACAAATAAATCAAATCACCAACCAGATGGTGTCAGACAGTAAGTGTTCTTATAATGGACTGCACTTACATAGCGCCTTTATCCAAAGCGCTTTACAACAGCCTCTCATTCACCCGTTCACACACACGTTCACACACCAATGGAGGCAAGCTGCCATGCAAGGCGCCGACCGGCCCGCTCACTGGGAGCAATTTGGGGTTCAGTGTCTTGCCCAATGACACTTCGACATGTGGCCAGCCGGGGCTCGACTCGAACCGCCGATCTGCCAACCTTGCGATCATTAGACGCCGGCTCTACTCTGAAGCCCCACAGAATCATCCAACTACAGGACCAATTGTTGTTGATCGAAACGGGGGTTTTACTGTATTGTGTAAAAAAAAAAAAAAAAAAAAAAGAGAGAAATCTCTATTAACCAGTGGATTCTCTGCATGGTACATTAGGATCCTGGCTGTCCTCGTATCCCCAATAATGAGTATGATTTAGTGATTTCACGCTCTGTTTGTCCTCCACGGCCCACCGCCCCTCTCCACAGCCCCTCCGTACACAGGTGTATTGGCTCGCCGTAATGAGATCATTACCAGCCTCGTCGGTAAACGTGTTTATTTGGCAAACGGAAAACTGCTCTCTCTCTCTCTCTCTCTCTCGTTCCCTTGATCTGTGTCCAAAGGGGCATTTAACTGAATAAGCTGTGTTCATTTGGGCAAACTGAGAACTAGGGCCTACGCTCAGATCATTACCAGACCTGATGGTAAAACGTGTCCCGCCCCCCTCCACCTCCACCGCCCCCCCCCCCCCCCCCCCCCACACACACACACACACACACAACCCCCTCCCCTCTATCTGAACACCCTGAGCCTCACACAATCATCTCAGAACACCTCTTCTCCACCAACGACTCCTCGTACCAAAAAACGGGAGGAAAAAAAATAAATAAAAACCTGCCATTTTACACACCATAAACACTCTACACCAGGTCATGACCCCATATCCCCCAAATTGAACCACTCTATCCCACACACTGTGCTGTCTGAAAATGAACCAGGTGTGAAGGGTTAACTCTTATCCCTCCTATCGCCATAGAAACGTGACCGGCTCTGATGAACAAACCCTTCCTTCGTTCCTGTACGCCTACTGAACTCTCTCTCCTCCCGCGTGTGTCTCTATGACGGGTACACCTGTCCTGTTCCCGCCGCGCGAGGTATTTTTAGCCCCAAAAAGAGAGTAGGAACTACTGCGCACCCCTGCTTGGGAGGAGTCGTCCTAACTCTCCTCCATTACCGCGGCAGCACCTCCATTAGCTCCAGGGAAGCTGTTGTCACCCCAAAAGTGGAATGTATGGGTAGTAATTACACCCAGAGGTGAGCTGTTCCACCCGAGAGGGCTGGAGTGGTTCTATTTCCCCTCCTAGTCCCCTTCTACCTCCCTCCTCCCCCCCCCACCCTCCACCCGCCTCCCCCCACCTACCCCCATGGCTCAAGCTCGACACTGCCCTATCACCGCCCCTCTCTGACCCCCCCTCCCCCCTCCCCCAGTGAACACCTCCAACTCCCACTGCAATCTCTCATCATGGCCTCCCGTCACACAGGTCAGCCAGCCCCTGTAGCCACAGCCCCCTACTCTCACACACACACACACACACACACACACACACACACACACTACCATGGCCTCCACGTACCCCACTCACCCTTACCCCTTACGGCAGCCATCTTGGCCTTACCCCCCACACACACCACTGGAGTAGGGAAGCTATTTTCATCATTGTCATCAAAAACCCACCCCGCCCCCCCCCCCTCACATAACTTTCATCCCCTCATCATCCGCAGACTGTAAACTCGATAGGTCTATAAACTACTTGACTACACACAATAACCCAGTACCCTTTCATTTTATTTCACTCAGAGGCTTTAAGTACATATATGTATTCCATCCTCTCTCCTCTAACCACTCCAGTTATATTATATTAGAGCTGTAATCATTATCGAACCCTCCTGGCCTCCGGCGTGATCCTCCTGCATGTTACATCCGTTTGGGGCGGCATTGTGAATTCCATCCAGGGTTAATAAAGTTGAATAATTTGACTAACCGACCAGAACTGGTTCTCATTACGTAGCCAATAAACACATAGATATTGTGCCACTCAAACACACACACCCACACACACACTCAAACACACACACCCACACACACACTCAAACACACACACCCACACACACACACTCAAACACACACACACACACACACACACACACACTCAAACACACACACACACCCACACACACACACACACACACAGACTCAAACACACAAACCCACACACACACTCAAACACACACACCCACACACACACACACACACACACCCATGCACACACACACACACTCAAACACACACTCAAACACACACACACACACACACACATTCAAACACACACACACACACTCAACACACACTTACAGAATAACCACATTCATGCAGACACATAAGCACACATATTGTACACTCACAACACAGACACAGACACACACACACACACACACACACACACACATCACCCTCTCCAAGAACAACTTTTTATCCATCTAATTCCTCCCAGTATGAATAATGCATTTCCCTCCTTACTGGGGCGGGGGTTTAACGCACCACTGCGCGGGTCTTTAAGGGGGTCCTTATTCATAAACAGCGGTGCAGTAAATACCAGGGCTTTGCAGCCAATTTAATGGCAGTTATGCTTAACAAATCTGCCTCAATCTAATGATCAGCTACAAAGCCAGGCTGTGGGCTTAATCTGAGACAGAGCCTCCCTCGGCTGCACGCTCCCCGCGCCTGCTCAGAGAGCCCCCCATCCAGAGAGAGGAGAGAGGGGCCTAGCGCCTAATCCACAAACACAACACTAGGATCAAAACAAACATAGAACAATGTTACAATTTCATGAATAAGAATAACCATCGGAATACCTAAAAACACAAGGGGGGATGATGTTTAGAGGTGGAGAAGGGACTCTGACGTTATGGGATGTGGGGTTCTTAATCCTTGTTATTCTCTGGCTGTGCTGTCTAAGTCTCTCTGCTTCTTATTCAGCCCCCCACCCCAGCATAGCAGCGTGGGGGACTCAGCTGCCTGGAGAGAGAGGGGGTCATCTCTAGGGACAACATGCACACCACTATTCTAAACATGTTTAGGCAAAAAAAACAGAACCAACACCAAAATACCAATAGTTATGGGACTGCATCGATTCTTACTATGGGAAAGGATATCAGTTTCTGCAATATGCAACAACAACAAAAAATAGAATCATAATAATTGTTGAATAATCGATGATAACAATCTAATTCATTAAAAAAATCTACTGACCAAAATCCCAATAATCCCTCTTAATTAGCTTTTATTATTTTGGACAACTCAATAGTTGTGTGTTTGACCCCATCCAAACTGATATGAATGGTGTATAAATATAAATGATATGAATCGTGACGTTAGAATTATATGGTTCTGTCTCCATTTTTGTCAAAATTGAGTTTTTTACATAATCTGATCCATTATGTGTTTATTAATGCCTGTGTGGTGTTGTTTTTAAAATGTTGAAATGTTTTTGTTAGTAATTAATAAAATACAAAGGTTCCATCTCACAAAACATAATGGAATGTAAAAACTTTGACGCTCAATATCTCTGAACTACCCTAGACGGAGATAGAACCTTATCATTCTAAGCTCACGAAATGGTGAGTATGAATATAAATGATATGAATGGTGTATAAATATAAATGATATGAATGGTGAGTATGAATATAAATGATATGAATGGTATATAAATATAAATGATATGAATGGTGTATACATATAAATGATATGAATGGTGAGTATATAAATATAAATGATATGAATGGTATATAAATATAGATGATATGAATGGTGAGTATATAAATATAAATGATATGAATGGTATATAAATATAGATGATATGAATGGTGTATAAATATAAATGATATGAATGGTGTATATATATATAAATGATATGAATGGTGTATATATATAAATGATATGAATGGTGTATATACAGTATATAAATGATATGAATGGTGAGTATATAAATATAAATTATATGAATGGTGTATAAATATAAATCATATGAATGGTGAGTATATAAATATAAATGATATGAATGGTGAGTATATAAATATAAATGATATGAATGGTGTATATATATAAATGATATGAATGGTGTATATATATATAAATCATATGAATGGTGTATATATATATATAAATGATATGAATGGTGAGTATAAATATAAATGCTAACATGCATGTTGGTGGTGCAGTGGGACACAGAGGGTCAGTGTGTTCACCCTGACCATTACTCACCATGCGTCACACTTACAACCTGGCACCTGGGAGACCAGCTCTGTTCTCCTGACGATGGGACACATGCTAACAGGCCCAACACAACTGTATCTACTGTACTGTACTAAAATAACACTGTCCACGTATATGGTTATAGGACACAAATATAGCTTTGCCTCACCAACAAACGTCTTTGTATTCTCAAGAGTGAAAAGAGTGAAAAAAGACCTAATATGGAAGAAAAAAAACAACCCTGTCAGAGTGTATGGGTACAGTATGAATAGCCACATATGACAATGTTGGATGTTGGCAGGTGTATTAATAAAAGCTCCACCAATGACCCATGCGTGGTCAGGCTGCCACTGCTGCCTGTGACAGTGGCCCTTTAAGGGCCCGCAGTGCCATGCAGCCCTGGCCAGTAAATAACTTTAGAGAGTTAGCTGAATGAAGGGGAATTAAGGCTGGAGCCGGAGCTGCTAATGGGGATGGATGGGAGGCCTCCGCTAGGGTCAGAGCTGACCAGGGATCAATGCAGAGGTACAGGGGTTCAGGAGGGGGGAGAACGAGAGAGAGAGAGAGAGAGAGAGAGAGAGAGAGAGAGAGAGAGAGAGAGAATGAGAGAGAGATAGAGAGAGAGAGAGAGAGGGAGGGAGCAAGAGAGAGAGAGAGAACTAGCGGTGACTATTCATTTCCATTACCACAATTAAAGACACAACAGAGCTTCTTACTGGTTTTTAAATTACAAAAGGGAGAGCAGTAAAGAGGAAGAGTAATGTAATGAACACAGTGCAGTGGTCGCCTCGCCTCTGAGACGCACCGCGCTCCTGTAACGCACCGCGCTGCTGTACGCCTCCCAGCACTCCTACCAGCCCCTACCCTGGCCTGGGCACAAACCACCCAGCGTTACATTTCATGCATAAATAGCTCCATGTACGTTCTCCTGCATTAAGAGGCAAATTAACACAATAAAATGGGGAGAGGTGTAATTTGAATAATAGCCTACTATTGTGAAAATAAATGTCACAAAAGATTCCGTGCACTAATGAAAATAGCCTTGACGTTAGAATTGATACACTATTGATGCAATTAAAATTCTCAATGCGTCAACCCAATTGGCATAAGCACATTTCACACGCAGGCCACTGGGATGTCAAAGGAGCACACTAGTGGTGGCAATTACTATTGGCATACTGTTAATTATTGCGGGATAATTAATATCTAGTTCACTTGGAGGATAAAGGTTATTTAAATATCTGTTCGTAACAGGCAGGGCCACTTCACAACAAGAATTACAATTTAGGAAATATGAATAATAATGTAAATGTTTTCATTTTTTAATAGGGTTGACTCTTTCTGATCATTTAATATACTTTAAAGAAAGGTCATATATGGTCCTAATATGGTCGTATTGAAGACAAAGGAGAAGAGACATCATAGTAAATACAACAAACCCAGAGTGAAACGTATGGTTGGTAAATTAGTGTTGATGAGAAGTTAAATATTCTGTATTGAAAGAGAAACAAAGGGCCACGTGTGTAGAGCGCTGTGTGATAATCAGGATCGTCTGATTCTGTCTCAAAGAGCATCTGTGCCCCCTAGAGGTGAAATGAAAACCCTGTGTTTCCTGTTCCTTCCTAAGTGCTGCATCTCATATTCAACGCAAGGACAAGCTGCAAACATCGTCAGTCTACGGCAAAGGGGCTCTCTGCTATGGGATGTGTCATATCATATCTCTGCTAGGGGATATGTCATCTATACTTGCAATTAGCTTTTTGCTGCCACTTCTGCCCTGCAAATCATAATCTCTGAATGGAAAATTAATTAATCAAAGGACTACATCTTTTACAATAATCAAATTGTTAAGATCCTTTCAATTCAATGAATGCGATTTAGTTGTGTTAATTCCAAAGGATTTAATGTAGTGTTATCCAAACATTATGGACAATTTAAATGTGTGTACCCCACTTTGACTACTATAAATTAAGCCTTTTTTCCACCCCCTGATTTCATTTAGTTTTATTCTTTGCTTTCTTTATTCTGTATACCTTCACGGAACGAAGTAAATGTTTTCAATGGTGCAAACACGTAGAGTACATATAGGACTTGCACAGCCATTCACAGTCTCGACTCTAATCTGAATACTATACTGCTGTTTCACACACCAATTACACCACTGTGACAGTCTGAAAGAGGAATGATTTGAATATAAACACAATTAACGATTTTATGTTTGTTTGATTTCCCTCACCCTGCCATTATTACTCCTCAACAAAGCAGCAGCTCTGAATAAACGGCCGCTACTTCTGCTAATTTACACTGAGGAAAAGAGGAAACGCATTTGTTTCCAGACCATTATATGGTGAGCCATGCATTTGCCAGGCACAAATGGACGTCATTCATTACAGTTAACAATGACATCCAATTTAGCTCAGTTAATGAACTTCAATACAATCATGTTCGGTATTAGTGAATGATTTGTTAAGTCTAAGAGTATCATTTTGGAGGCTAATGTTGATGAATGCCTGGTTTTACTGGGATGCAATGAGGAAGGACACAGAAGTACTGTCTGGTGCCCTCTAAAAAAGACTGTGATACCACATCACCATCTAGTGGCAGGAAACAAAAATTGCATCCACAATTTTCGTTGGATATTTGCACTGTAAACATGGTACATTTCGAAGATAGGTAGTAGAACAGACCAGGGTTCCCACACCTTCTGAAACATCAAATTCAAGCACCTTTCAAGAACCTTTCAAGCACCTTTTGAAGCACCTTTCAAGCACCTTTCAAGCACCTTTCAAGCACCTTTCAAGGACTTTCAAGGCTCAATTCCCTCAAATTCAAGGACCCAACACGGCATAGTTTGGGACAGAACTAGTTGACGAGCTAAGTAAAACATTTTTTTATATATTATTTTTTTAGAGAGAGAGAGAGAGAGAGAGAGAGAGAGAGAGAGAGGGGGGGGGGGATTCAAGCACTTTCAATGATCCATGTGCATTTTCAAAAACTTTTAAGGCCTTGATTTTTTTTCCCTCAAATTCACAAACTTTCAAGGATTTCAAGGACCCGTGGAACCCTGACAGACAACACAGGGGACAGTAGGAGGCTCACCGATCCCAGCGTTGGCTCCGGTGACCAGGACCACCCTGTCTGAGAGGTCGCAGCCCTGCAGGATCTCCAGGGCAGACGTGTTCCCATCGTAGCGCTTCGGCTTCACCAGCACATCCTCCACCGTGAACGCCTGGCGCGGGTCGAAGTAGGTGGTCCTCTTATTAATGTGACTGGGGAAGCAATGGAGAGAGAGAGAGGGGTGGGGGGGTAGAGAGACAGATAGAGAGAGAATATATTCACAAACCTCTATTACAGACCCTGATGAGTTCCTCATAGCTCAGGGTTCTCTCTAGAACCACTCCTGCTCGGTAGACATAATATAATAATATACGCCATTTAGCTGACGCTTTTATCCAAAGCGACTTACATTGCAGTGAGCGCATACATTTTCATATTACATATATGGTCCCGACGGGAATCAAACCCACAATCTAAGCGTCGTTAGCGCCATGCTCTACCAACTGAGCCACAGAGGACCACAACTAGATAATTCAGGCCTTGAGCAGACTTACTCCACATAGAAGATCTGTCCTTTATCGTCAGTCTCCTGCTCCCATCCATATGGTAAATCTGTAAGCAAGAGAGACCACAACGTTACTATGAAGCTCTTCAAAACCAAGAGAGATGCCACACCATGAAAAGAACGCCCATTTCAACACACTTGGTGCCCACTGTCAGCCCTTTAAACAGAATGAGGCTGTCCATATCTCCCCTGGCACATGACAAGACGCAAGGTGATATTGTAAATGGTAAATGGACTGCACTTATATAGCGCCTTTTTTTGCTGCTCCAAAGCTGCTCCAAAGTGCTTTACAACGGCCTCTCATTCACCCATTCACACACACATTCACACACCAATGGCGGCAAGCTGCCATGCAAGGCGCCGGCCTGCTCACTGGGAGCAATTTGGGGTTCAGTGTCTTGCCCAAGGACACTTCGACATGTGGCCAGCCGGGGCTCGAACCGCTGATCTGCCAACCGTGTGATCATTAGACGGCGGCCATTTCTATAACAATGATTTGGTGCATCCAGACTAGAACCATTTAGAGCAAGGGCTGTGGAGGCATCAACGTGTTGTTTATGTTATGTGGAAGTGATTTGGAATCATGCTCTCGTGACAAGGAGCCGTGCCAGACGCACGGACACTCAAGTGTCTCCCTCAGACCTTGAGGACGTCCTATTGATCGAATGGCAGACGCTTGGGTCTTCCACACAGGGTTCAAACCCTGTCTGTCACGTTTAGATGGCTATGGATACATCGTAGGCAAGGATCGCAAAGGCAACAGAGCCTTAGAACAGGCGGGCGAATAACCAAGTACCTCCAGCACAGCGCCTCTTCTTCCCTGTCTTGGGGTGCTCCCACTGGGTCTTCATCTCATCGTGGCTGAGGGGAGAAGAGGAGAGGGAGAGGAGAGGAATACAACTCACTGTGAATGTAACAACAAACTGCATGTTTGGAATGCAACATATCTGTATGGTTACTCCGTTTGTCCTGCTCTTAAAACAACAACTTCAGAGTCGGCATGCTGGCCTTTATCTGAATACGACTTACCTCGTCTTTCTAGTTTCTACCACCAGTATTGTCAGTTATGTGGTAGAAACTAATGAAGCTAATTCAATGAGTTAACCTTCCCTGTTCCCAGTGTTCCCAGTGTACTCAGCAAAGTAATGTCGCCTTTAACGTAGGGTACACCCCTGTGTGTTTGCTTCTATTATGATGTGGTATAGCCTATGAGGGGTTCATTTGTATAGTATAGTAGTATAGTATAGTGGATAGTGTACATAGCCTTTATTTATGTAAACCAGCTCTTTTCCCTTCTTGTTTTTAGTATTTTTTTCCTAGCACCAGGGGAGCCCCCCCTCCCAAATTTCGTTGTATGGTACCTGTACTGTATTAATGACAATAAAGACCATTCATTCATTCATTCATGTGTGCTATGTTTTTAACTTTTTCTTTTGTGTTGTCAATGTGTTATGATTCTTCTCCTAAGAAGAAGACTAAAACGATTGACTCTATTCTCTCCTGGTGGTTTTATTGCATTACATTCTGCACTGTTACAAGAAACCATTGACTATGGTGAATGAGCAATGCGTAGAGTAACAGAGGTGGTCTTGGCTCACTGTGCATAGTAGACCCATCCATCCTTGGTGGACCTCTCCTCCCACCCTGGAGGCAGCTCATCTTCGCTGTCCGTATCATCCATACCTGCGTATTTAAGAGCCGCCATAAGCCCGTGTGGCTGACTGATAAACAGACACAACAGATCAAATGACAACTGACAATCTGTGTTGTGCAGGAGGACAGAATGCAGCTGTCAAAACCACCGCGAAATTCACGTTATCCTAATCCTGCAGCGGCACTTCCGCAATAACACGGTGACGATTATGGTGACGCGCTTCGCCCTGTCGAAGTGTTGGTTGGGAGTTGTAGTCAATACTTGAATTGATTTCGGCTCGCGCAACTTTCAATGTATTTAATAATAATAATAATAATAATAATAATAATAATAATAATACATTTATTTTATACGGCGCCTTTCATGGCACTCAAGGTCGCCGTACAACAACACATTTAAAAACAGTTACAAAATTCAAAATACAAAATACATAGAAATATACAGTATAAAACATAGCTATTTGATACTGTATTCTTGGGGAATAGTGAGGGGGAATTTCTAACTTTAGAATGACCGTACACTCAGTTACTCTCAGAATGACTTTTATAATTGTTCATTAATTGGCATCTTTGCAACCAATCATGTATAACAGCATATTTTTTATCCATGATCTACTACTAGTGTAATACTAATAGGGTGCATTTATTGGTGTGTGTGTGTGTGTGTGTGTGTGTGTGTGTGTGTGTGTGTGTATGTTTATGGATGTACATTTTATATATATATATATGTGTGTGTGTGTGTGTGTGTGTGTATATATATATATATATTATTATTATTATTATTATTATTTTTATTGGCGAACAAAGGCATACAAGTCAAGGACAAGAATATACAAATGCAAAGTATACAAATGACTTAATAAAAACTAAATGACAGTTCTTTTTTCTTTATCCCCCATTTGGTGTTCGAACAGAGAACTAGAACACCTTTGTTTTCTTTTTTTTACCCCCTAAACACCCACCCAGCCTAAACTCTCAAGTGAGAGACAAAACAAGACAAAAATAATAAAATAAATAAATAAATAACACTTTTTTTTTTAACAAGCAGCAAAAAGTAAATGTATAAATTAAGTAAAATAAATATTGTAATAAATAAAGTTTTTAAAAAAACACATTGTAAATGAAATTAAATTAAACAGGGAGAAAAGTACAAAAGAACAGATACACTGGGTGCTCACCTCAAACAATAAACAAATTAATCAATTGGGATCCAGAGAGGAAAGAGTATTTATATAAGAAATGATAGGTTGCCATCTTTTATAGAAATTCGCTATCGAGCCTCTTAATTAATATTTCACCTTTTCTAGTGACAAAAATGAGATCAAGTCGTTTAGCCAGGTCGTAGTAGAAGGTGGAGTTGGACTTTTCTTTATGGATGTAATTAAATGGTTCATTCGCGTCAGTGCTTGCGCCTGCGCAGTAGATGCGAGGGGAGGAGTCGGGGTCAGGGGGCTGAGCAGAGTGTGTGTATATGTGACTTACGTTAGCATAGCAAATGTGGCTCTGTCTGGGCTTCTTCAAGAGAACTAAACAATAGTAAAACGCGGATATAAAGGGTTGTTTCGGTCTGTTAAAGTGTTGCTTTTTAATCTGTTTGACCTTTCCCGGACATAACAGTGTCTGTTCTAGCTGTATTTGAGTCGCCAACATTAGTGGTATATCTGGCTGCCTGGTTGTGAGGAAGATGAGAGGAGAGGGTGTCTGAAGCGCTGCCATGCCCTCTGATTTACTGTCCCTCCTCAGCTCCGATCTGGACCTCAACTCCCCCAAATCCCTCTACTCCAAAGGTAAGACCTGACCAAGCTTGTGACATCGTGGGTTGTGCATGTTTAGATACATTAGATGCATTGTTCTGAACCAGAGCTTGTGTTGTAGTGACGTTAGCTCGTAATAAGCAGGTTGGCTAAAGCTAGCTAGCAGTAATCTACTACTGGGAGCTAGCTGATGGGTAAGGCATGGAAGGCATGGGCATGGTGGACAAAGTAACCTAGCAGCGGCCAGGGATAGCAGAGAAAAAAAGGAGGCGTGGTGTGTGTGTGTGTGTGTGTGTGTGTGTGTGTGTGTGTGGGGGTGGGGGTGGGGGGGGGAGAGAGATCTGTGTGTGTGTGTGTGGGGGGGGGGGGGGAGAGATCTGTGTGTGTGTGTGTGTGTGTGTGTGTGTGTGTGTGTGTGTGTGTGGGGGGGGGGGGGGGGGAGAGAGATCTGTGTGTGTGTGTGTGTGTGTACACGGGGGAGGTGTGTGTGTGTGTGGGGGGGGGGGGGGGGGGGGGATCTGTGTGTGGGGGGGGGGGGGGGGGGGGAGAGATCTGTGTGTGTGTTTGTGTGTGTGTGAGATCTGTGTGTGTGTGTGTGTGAGATCTGTGTGTGTGTGTGTGTCTCTCAAATGGACTGATGGAAAGAGGCTTAGAAATATTTCCTTCTCTCTCAGAAATATATATGTGAATAGACAAACGCCCATTTCAGACCGAGTCAGTCCAGTCTTGAAGATCAACCCTCCCAGAACGTGGTCAGCTGAGTCCGTGGGTCGGTGCTTACTGGCTCGTGGCTAGTGTGCAAAGCTGCACTTGTGATAACACACTCCAATGAACAGTCTCCATTGTCCATTCAGCCCCAATTCACTCCTCCTCCTGCTGTGTCTGGAGGAGATCAAAGCCTCTGGGTTCCCTCCAGAGCTTCTGCAGGTGCCAGATATGACTGTGCTGATCACATTGTCTCCCCCCCCCCCCTGCATTCAATGCCCAGGTGTCCTCCATGTTTGAGGCTTGTACCTCCCCGAGTTTCGAAGTAGGCTGCTAACACAGCGGTCTGTTGATCTCTGCGTCCTGCGTCGGTGCAAGGAAGCCCTCCAAATGAGATCCCCCCCCAGTGGAAATGCAGGGAGCGCTCTCTCTCTAAAACGGGGTTGAGTTGTAATTCAGGAAGAGAGCCTGGAGCTGCTGCTTACATGCTGTTCATATTTACTGTGTGTAACTTCTGCTACGGGGGCTTTTCTGTGAACCGTATCACCCCCACACAGACACACAGATGCTCCATGCATATTCTACCTGCCATCCGACTGGTCCTCACATCTGTCTGGGCTGTGTGCACCGACGTGCTCATGAGCCAACATTGTTCTGTGACCTCGCTAGGCTGACTGGAGCCGGCGGTAGGGTCCTGCTGTATTATGATGAGTGTGTAGTGTGTATTTATAGTTCAGAAGATGGGTAAGGAGTGGAGCAATCTAAATAAACACCTCTAGTGAACATCCCTAACCCTAACCCCCCATCATCGCATAGCCTCGGGTGGTTCGATAGAGGCTATTGGGCATTATTATCCTACGGGGGGGGAAGTGGATTCTTGGCTTCAGGTTTTGGGCAGTTTGTAACAAAAACATATTTATGTGTCATCGCATCAAAGTAAACGGCAGCTGTAAGGAATAAAAATCTGCCTGTTGACTGGGCAGGACTTCAAGGCGTTTGTAATGCGAGCAATGCTTAGGCTTGGGCCACACAGCATACCTATGTGGTGAGTTATTCACATTGTTCAGAGAAGTAGGCAGATGGAAATGGAAGATAAGCTTAGTTTGCAAACGAACCCTGGCCTAGCAAAGTCACAAATGTTTTTTTCCCCGTGCTTGTGCTTTGACATTGACATTGACTTGAAACGTAATGCAAAACAATAGCCTGGCTCATTTTCATCTAGTCAAATGACTCCAGCTCAGCAGCATCAAACACTCGGGTACAGACGAGCGATTGAGTGAGTAACAACAGAGTGCAAGTCTGAGGAAAAGAGGGGTGAGAACATAGGCCTGGTTGAGCAGCGTATTGTGCTAGGCCCTGTGTGACCAACCTGGCAGTGGTCTGTATGACTCATGCTTGTCTGAGGTCATGTTAGGTCGTCTTCCTCTTACACATCACCCTCCACAAAGAGCCTCTTTCTCCCCCACTCCTCCACTGTTACAACATTGAACATTAACACATGGGGCGGCTGTGGCGCAGGAGGTAGAGCCGCCGTCTAATGATCGCAAGGTTGGCAGATCGGCGGTTGGAGCCCCGGCTGGCCACATGTCGAAATGTCCATGGGCAAGACACTGAACCCCAAATTGCTCCCAGTGAGCAGGCCGGCGCCTTGCATGGTAGCTTGCCGCCATTGGTGTGTGAACGGGTGAATGAGAGGCCGCTAAAGCGATTTGGAATAAGGCGCTATGTAAGTCAGTCCATTTACCATTTATTACAATTCCTTCACTGTTACAACATTGAACATTAACACATGGGACGTACAGCTTCTCTTCCAGAGAAGACCAATGCGTTCGGTCGGTTGGTAAACCTGATGGAGATCTTTGCTCATCCTTAGATATTGAGTGAAGTCAGACATTTTTTGCAAAGGCCCCCAACACACACACACACACACACACTACCCCCTCCTGCAGCGCATGTACCACTGACTGTGTGCATAGTGCAGGTCTTTGTGTGGGCTGGAATGACTTGTGTGGTCTGTCTCTCTCTCTCGCACGTCACAGAGAAGCAGCGATCATGTGTCTCTCAGTCTCACCCTGCTGCTGATGCTAAGTCTCAGCCATATCACCCTGCTGCTGATGCTATGGTAAATGGTGGACTGCACTTATATAGCACTTTTTTTGCTGCTCCAAAGCGCTTTACAACGGCCTCTCATTCACCCATTCACACACACATTCACACACCAAAGGCGGCAAGCTGCCATGCAAGGCGCCGGCCCGCTCACTGGGAGCAATTTGGGGTTCAGTGTCTTGCCCAAGGACACTTCGACATGTGGCCAGCCGGGGCTCGAACCGCAGATCTGCCAACCTTGTGATCATTAGACGGCAACTCTACCTCCTGCCTCACAGCTGCCCCAATGCTAAGTCTCAGCCATATCACCCTGCTGCTGATGCTAAGTCTCCGCCGTATCAGATGACTGCTACATATGCTGGATGCTGCACATCCACAGCTTAAATAGCCTATCTGTGTCAGGGTGTCGATGGGCCATGTTACCTAGCAACGAGACGTGTTGGCTCTATTTATCTGACATCAGTGGTAATCTAACGGCGCTGGTCGGCTCTAGTGAGGCTTCAGGGCCTCCTGCTCCACTGGATCCATCAGGGGTTTACTGTCCCGCGGTTCTGCAGTGTGTCTTTACCCAGGCCCGTGGGTTCTACAGGGTGTCTTTACCCAGGCCCGTGGGTCTCACGCTTCTCTATTTATTCACTCACTGTCAGAGATGAAACTCCATGAATCAAACCAACTGAGCGTGATCTTATATTTGCACACACGTCACATGCATGTTGGGCTCGTCGTAGGGCCGCTGATGAACCAAACTCTTAACGTCCTCTCCTCTCTCCTCTTCCTCTTCTCTTCTCTCTCCTCTTCTCTTTCCTCTTCCTCTCTCCTCTTCCTCTCCTCGCCTCTCTCTTCTTCTCTCTCCTCTTCTCTCTCCTCTTCCTCTCTCCACTTCTCTCTCATTCCTCTCTCCACTTCTCTCTTCCTCTTCTCTCTCCTCTTCCTCTTCTCTTCTCTCTCCTCTTCTCTCTACTCTTCTCTCTACTCTTCCTCTCTCCTCTTCCTCTGCAGAGTCGGTGTATGACCTCCTCCCCAAAGAGCTCCAGCTGCAGCCCTCTCACTCCCAGCCTGACACGCCCACCATGAGCCAGAAGAGCGGGGGAGAGGTGGGCCCGCCCCCCCCTGCAGCCCTGGCCTCTGGTAAGCCTTCCCCCCTCCCCCGCCCCACCATCCTAATTTGGGATCAGCTTACCCGTCCAAAATCCTGTCTGAAACCACTCATAGGGAACGGCCAAATATGACCTTAGCTCAGTGTCTAAAGGTGTCTAAAGGTGAGGTCATATGGCGTGTGTGTGCAGCTCAATCATTACAGAAGGAAAAGAAGCACATATAACCATTCGGTTGTTAAGTCGTGACGTGTTTCCGGGTCCAACGTTGGCTGAGGCGCTCTCTTCGAAATGCCTCAGTAATAATAGTAATTCATTATATTTGTGTAGCGCTTTTCCGAGGCTCAAAGACGCTGACAATATGGGGAAAACGGGAAAGTGCCGTGTCCCTTGTTGTATGAATAGATCCGAGTCTAAAAAACGATTGAACTGTCATTCTACCGCTGTAGTACACTGGTACTCTGGTGCAGGGAATTTCTGGTTTGGACCCGGAAATTGCTAAATGTCACGTTTAGGGCTGCAACTAACGATTATTTTGGTAGTCGACTAATCTGTCGATAATTTTTTCGATTAGTCGCGATTAGTCGTGTGGCTTTTCGCTGCGCGTAAATGGCGACACAGAAGCATAAATCCGGCTTAACTAGCTATCTAACCTAACGTTACGCCAAGCTACAGCTGCTCACAGAGCTAGTTGATTGGCTAGCTAGCATTGCTGGCTAGACTACAGACAGCTCACTTTAGTAGGCTACGCTTGGCGCTGTTTATCTTACAGACAGCTCGCTGGTGGACTCAACATAATTGAAATAGCATTCACTTATCAAGCATCATTCATGATCATCCACCATGACTACCTGGTATTTTAATAGCGACCACCCCTCACTTCATTTCATCTCGCGTTCTCCTGGCTTCAACATGGAAAACCCCTGCTACGTAACGTTACATACAAGCGCCTCTGTCTGTCACACGCGTGCCACAGGGCAAATAAATTAATAGCACAAACGCTCATAGCATGTACAGCCCTGTCCATGGGAAGTTGTTTTCCAACATGTAACAGTAAAGCTAACATAAACATTACGACCCTAACAATATAACGTTAGCCAGTTGGCTAACAACGTTAGCTAAAACTTACCCAGCTGATTCTTGCATGGCTCCCGTTTTTTTTATTTTTTTTATACGATGCGTCGACACTAAAATTCCACGTCGACGAGTTTTTATGATCGACGTCGTCGATTATGTCGACTAATCGTTGCAGCCCTACTGACACACGACTGTCACGTTTGACGTCAGACAGACTAGGTCAGTGTTGACAGGGCAAGGCAACGTCATACTACTTCCTCCACCACACCAGCCCCGCTGAGCACCTCTGAGAAACGTGGGTGCCAGTGGTGTAGATTATTCCCTGGGAGCTGGACATTCCTGTAGGCCATGTGTAGCCTTGAGTACTGTAGGCAGGACAGGGACAGAGAGCGAGAGAGATACAGTCAACATTTCCTGTTTGAAAAGACACAAGGGAGCATAGCTAAGCCCTATTTGTAATTTTATTTACATAATATGTAACCTTGTTGAGCCGCACAAACTGACCTGGGGTCTTTATTGTTTTGCTTTATGTAGCTTTATTTTGATCTCTCTTACCCAGATATAGACTAAATCACACACAGTCTGTGGCTACTGACTACAAACTTTGTCATTGTCAGTTTTTGGGGGGCTTGAAAGAGGTGAGCACATCTGATATAACCAAAGCAGTTATCATCTGAATGTGCATATCTGTTTCTGAAATGTCTTGAGGTTTTCAAACTGTCTGAATTTGAAGCCGTCATGTGTGAGTAGACCACTTCCTGTTGCACAGGAAGCTAACTAAGCTCAGTAATGTTATGGCTGCTGCCACTGTGCAGGGAAAACTGTAGTAGAAGTTGCCACTTATCATTGTTCATTGGCATTAAATGTGGTTCAAGATTATGCAAAAGGTGATCGAATCCAAGATCTGTATTTAAGGGCAACTTCTACCTCGAGCTTGTTATGCAGAGTTAAACTAACTAACTAGTCAACAAGTCAATCTGGAAAGAGTGGCTTTGCACACTTAGATAGCATCGAAGCATCTCTGACATTGCTCGCTGGCCACAAGTACTGCAAACCAAAAGCACCACCACCCACAACTCGAGTGTCCTTCAGATCGTCATGTTGTTAACCAGAGACACATGCAGAGTGTTCAGAGAGGATCAACTCCCAGAGTGGTTCCATCTGCAGTATTCCAGTTACCCAATTTGCTGATTGACTAAAGTTGAGTCTTGAATGATCAGCTCTCTTGTTGCTCATTGGCTGTCTCGTTTTTATTGCAGGAAGTGTTCCCTCTGGGGCAGGGCGTGTCTGCATATAAAATGGTCTGCAGTTCACTGCTCCATAGGTCAGAGGCTTGTTTATTCTGTCTCCATGGCTACGCTCAGTCCCAACCAAATCCTCCAATTGGCATGCTCCAAACGTCCTGTATGCACCACCTACTGTCCCTAACTACTGTACCCCCGCAGATTTAATTTGGCTCCGCATTATTAGTTTTGCAGATTTGGCTGTAAGAGAAAGTCTGACCAGATTTTGTTGTTTTTGTTTCTGGCAAATGTGTATGTAACAATTTGTAGCTTGCTTTAGTATTTTTGTAAACAAAGCATGTTGGTTTTTGTCACTTTGATTTTTTTATAAAGCAATGTTTTGTTGGAATCATAACATAATGGGAAATATTGGGCCTATTTATCTACCTTTCTCAACTTTAACTTCAGAACATTTGAACAGCGTGAGAGAGCTCTCGCATGCCCAGCGAGGGCTTACACACAACAAACACATTAGACAAATGAATTTATAGTTGGGAAGAGGGAAAAATCTGGACAAAATCATGCACAAATTCAGCTGCTTGAATCGGGACTGCTAGCCTGCTCTGTGGCGGACGTCAGTGCTAACGCTATGATTTGTACAAACTGTAGATGCCAGCTCCTCCACCTCCAACCCCTCCCCATCCTCCTCTCTGGCCATGGGAGGCCCCGGCACCGCCCCCGCTACCTCGGTCCCAGACCAGCCCCCCCACCTCCACCCCAGTGGCCCCCCAGGGGAGGGGCCTGGAGCCCCAGAGATGCAGGGTGTGGAGAGGCCTCTGTCTGCCTCGGGGGCTGGCAGCGGTGGGACCAGTGCTGGAGCAGGAGACGCAGCACCAGGGGTGGTGGGGGTAGGAGGCCAGCAGCAGCCCACCCCCTCCAAGCGGAGGCCGGTGCTGAGCATCTCCCCCCCCCCGGAGGACCTGTTTGACGACAGCGGGATGTCCTGCCAGGAGGAGCCCGCCCCCGCCGGCCCGCCCGGCCCGGACTCGGAGCACAGCAGCAGCATCTGGGCCGACGACTCGGCCTCCAACTTCAGCCTGGTCAGCTCCAGCTCCTACAACGACAACACCGAGGTGCCGCGGAAGTCCCGCAAACGCACCCCCCGCCAACGGCCCGGGCCCCGGCCCGCCCCCCCGGAGGACAGCATGGACGTGTTTGATGCCGACAGCGCCAAGGGACCACACTTTGTCCTGTCTCAGCTGGGCTCAGACAAGGCCAGCGCCAAGGCCAGGTGGGTGTGCGCCTCAGCTCATGTACATTCAGGGTTCGACAGTAACGCTGTTTTACTTGCCCGGAGCAAGTAAAACATTCGCCGGCTCAGGCGCCAGACCAGACTAGATGATCGTGGAGTGAAGATATTATCAAAGCGTACGCGCCTGTCCATCACCCGTCCGCTTTGATAATATCTTCACTCCACGATCATCTAGTCTGGTCTGGCGCCTGTGCCGTCTGTTGTTCTTCCTACACACAGGTAAACATATCCAGGATCCAGCAGCGTCGTCGGGCTCGCTCAAACAAACCTGGCGAATCTTTACTTGCTCTGGGCAAGTAAAAAAGCGTTACTGTCGAACCCTGCTTTGGATTACCTGTCGTTTACTTTTGTGGGATACATATAGTCTCATTAAACAGAATCCAGTTAGATTTAATTGAATTGATTCCACCACACTGCCGTTGGTTTATGCTCTCCAAAAGAACGTTTTAATTTGAAATGAACACTGCTGGTAACTTCTACAGCGTTTCCTGGTTCTTCTTATTCCACGGGTCCTTGAAAGTTTGTGAATTTGAGAAAAAGAAAATCAAGGTCTTAAAGTTTTTGAAAATAGACATGGGTCATTGAAAGTGCTTGAATTCCTCTCTCTCTCTCTCTCTCTCTCTCTCTCTCTCTCTCTCTCTCTCTCTCTCTCTCTATCGAAAAAATATATATTCAAAAATGTTTTACTTAGCTAGTTCTGTCTCAAACTATGCCATGTTGGGTCCTTGAATTTGAGGGAATTGAATCTTGAAAGGTGCTTGAATTTGATGTTTCAGAAGGTGTGGGAATCCTGTTATTCTTTTTAGACCGTGTGAGAGGTGTGCTCCTTGAGTCTGGGTTGTAATGTTCCTGGTAACATATTTGTAACTGGCGCTTTATTAAAATGCGTTTGGTTCTGCAGCAGTCTGGAGACTGGCGGCCTGCTGAAGGGCGGGGTGTTGTCGGGTCAGTACCCCCAGAAGAGCGAGGGGCGGGAGCTGAAGATCCTGGTGCAGCCGGAGACCCAACACAGAGCCCGCTACCTGACCGAGGGCAGCCGGGGGTCCGTTAAGGACCGCACGCAACAGGGCTTCCCCACCATCAAGGTGAGACACACACAGTAGAGACACATACACACAGTAGAGACACACACACACAGTAGAGACACACACAGTAGAGACACATACACACAGTAGAGACACATACACACAGTAGAGACACATACACACAGTAGAGACACACACACACAGTAGAGACACACATACACACAGACACACACAGTAGACACACACACACAGTAGAGAACACACACACACACACACAATAGAGACACACACACACACAGTAGAGACACATACACAGTAGAGACACACACAGTCGAGACACATACACACAGTAGAGGACACATACACACAGTAGAGACACACACAGTCGAGACACATACACACAGTAGAGACACATACACACAGTAGAGGACACATACACACAGTAGAGACACACACAGTCGAGACACATACACACAGTAGAGACACACACACAGTAGAGACACACATACACACAGTAGAGACACACACAGTCGAGACACATACACACAGTAGAGACACATACACACAGTAGAGACACATACCCACAGTAGAGACACACACACACAGTAGAGGACACATACACAGTAGAGACACACTGTCGCGAATAGGTCTAAAATTATATTCATTCATATTAAGAGGTCTAAAAAGGTATTCAATTTGACTTGTTGAAACTTATGGAACCCTGTTTATTGTGTTCTCTGTTCTGAGCTCTGATGATGAACCCCTCCATCTCTCTCCTCCGTCCCCAGCTGGAGGGTGTCAGTGAGCCGGCAGTGCTGCAGGTGTTTGTGGCCAGTGACGCTGGCAGAGTGAAAGCTCACGGCTTCTACCAGGCCTGCAAGGTGACGGGCCGCAACACCACCGCCTGCAAGGAGGTGGACATCGAGGGCACCACCGTCATCGAGGTTCCCCTGGAGCCCAGCAACGACATGACCCTGGCGTACGTACTGGACACTGGCGTACGTACTGTAACTCTGGACATAGAGTTACGGTATAGGCACTTCCATCCACAATACACAATCTTCTCCAGAAAGTCAGAAAACAACACTTTGATATAACAAACGCCACACATTTCTTAAAACAGTGAACTCTCAGAACAGGTCTCTGAGAGACTCTGAAAACAGCTATAATCAGTGTGCCTGTGTGGGGCCTGTGTGGGTCCTGTGTGGGTCCTGTGTGGGGCCTGTGTGGGTCCTGTGAGGGGCCTGTGTGGGGCCTGTGTGGGGCCTGTGTGGGGCCTGTGAGGGTCTTGTGTGGGTCCTGTGTGGGGCCTGTGTGGGGCCTGTGTGGGGCCTGTGTGGGTCCTGTGTGGGTCCTGTGTGGGGCCTGTGTGGGGCCTGTGTGGGGCCTGTGTGGGGTACCAGTACCAGTAACGCTCTCCTCTCCGCAGGGTGGACTGTGTGGGGATCCTGAAGCTGCGTAACGCAGACGTGGAGGCTCGCATCGGTGTGGCCGGGTCCAAGAAGAAGAGTACCCGTGCCAGACTGGCCTTCCGCGTGAACATCCCCCAGCCCGACGGGTCGGTCCTCACCCTGCAGACCACCTCCTCCCCCATCCTCTGCAGTGAGTCCCCCACCCGGCGCCTTCTCTACACCACCACACCTGTGTCACCAAAACCACCATCGTGATCCTTCAAATAATCGCTATTACAATATCGCATTTCCTTATCCAGGGTTTGACAGTAACGCTTGCCCGGAGCAAATAAAAAAAACGCCAGGTTTGTTTGCCCGAGCCCGACGACGCTGCTGGATCCTGGATCTGTTTACCTGTGTGCAGGAAGAACAACAGACGTCTGGCGTCTGCGCCGTCTGTTGGCGAACATCATCTAGTCTAGTCTGGCGCCTGCGCCGTGTGTCATTCTTCCTGCACACAGGTAAACAGATCCAGGATCCAGCAGCGTCGTCGGGCTCGGGCAAACAAACCTGGCGATTTTTTTTACTTGCTCCGGGCAAGCCTTACTGTCGAACCCTGCTATCTGATCCTTTTCCGATGTACATGACAAAGTCAAGGGGCTGACAAATGGTTTGGGAATAACACCACCGGTGTTTCTGTTGTTGTTCTCCAGCCCAGCCAGCGGGGGTGCCAGAGATCCTGAAGAAAAGCCTCCACAGCTGTTCAGTGAGAGGAGGAGAGGAACTCTTCATCATAGGGAAGAACTTCCTCAAAGGAACCAAAGTGGTATTCCAGGAGAACGCAGCAGGTACAATGACGTGCCCTTCTGTTCGTCTTTCTGCTTACTTTGAGGTGTCTAGAAGTGTCTTCCTGCTTGATTGATATTGATGATCTTGTTGTACTCTTTTATGAAATAATGTTTTTGTTTCCTCCTCAGATGACAGCTCCTGGCAGGCTGAGGCAGAGATTGACATGGAGCTGTTTCACCAGGTGAACACACCGAGCTCTCACACTCCACTCTGCCTTTATTCAGTTCTCAAAGGTCACAGACTTTCCTTTGAGGAACTGACTTGGACTTTCTTCTAATCTGCCATTGTTATTTTCACCCAGAACCACGTGATAGTGAAGGTCCCTCCCTACCAGAACCTGTCCATCTCCTCGCCCGTGTCTGTGGGGATCTATGTGGTGACCAACGCAGGGAGGTCACATGAAATACAGCCATTCACATACAACCCAGACTCAGGTATGTGCACTGCTCTCAATGCCATGTGTCATCGTCTAGATTGTAATCTGATAAATGTATTATCTAGACCACATTTCTTTCAGGAAGGATAGGGAGATCGGAGGAACTCAGATCAGGGTTCCCACGGGTCCTTGAAATCCATGAAAGTTTGTGAATTTGAGGGGAAGAAATCAAGGTCTTAAACGTTTTTGAAAATGGACATGGGTCATTGAAAGTGCTTCAATTCCTCTCTCTCTCTCTCTCTCTCTCTAAAAAAAAATTATATTCAAAAATGTTTTACTTAGCTTACTTCCTCTCTGTATTGCTTAACTTTACACATATTTCACAATATATTGTTTTGCTGTGCTGTGGTAGAGAAAGCAAGAGACCATCTAGTGTTCACACATTCAAGCCTCTCTTTTTAATAATTGTCTGTGAGCGGATAGTTCCTATTATATAAATCCTCATCTAGGTCTGTCTCAAACTATGCCGTGTTGGGTCCATGAATTTGAGGGAATTGAGTCTTGAAAGTCCTTGAAAGGTGCTTGAATTTGATGTTTCACAAGGCGTGGGAACCCTGTCAGACATCAACTAGGAAAGACCTCATGGTCATGGATCTTTGCGTACCTCTCATAATGAATCTCTGTCTGCTCTCTCCTACAGATGAGAGCTCCCTGGCCATGTCTGTGAAGATCGAGGGGGCGTCCCTGGTCAAGACCTGCCTGTTCGAGGACCAGATCAAGTCCATGGCTCCTGACCCATCTGATTCCACCGGTCAGCTGATCAAACGGCAGGAAGTCACCCCGATGGAAGTGTCCAGCAACCCTCCTTTAATAACCGCCATCTTCAAGGTATCAAGTTATTTCGGTTTCCTGAATCTTCTGAATTAATTTCCCAAATTGAAAAGTGTATTAGATTCTTTGGGGTGGCTGTATCTCAGGAGGTAGAGTCGCCGCCTAATGATCGCAAGGTTGGCAGATCGGCGGTTCGAGCCCCGGCTGGCCACATGTCGAAGTGTCCTTGGGCAAGACACTGAACCTCAAAATTGCTCCCAGTGAGCGGACCGGCGCCTTGCATGGCAGCTTGCCGCCATTGGTGTGTGAATGTGTGTGTGAATGAGAGGCCGTTGTGAAGCGCTTTGGAGCAGCTTAGGAGCAGCAAAAAAGGTGCTGTATAAGTGCAGTCCATTTACCATTTCGAAAATCGTTCTCTTCAAAAATGTGGTCTAAATCTAATTTCTTCTCTTTTCTCAGACGGATTCTCTGGTGTCCATCCAGCAGACCCTGGAGCCGGGCTCCAGCAGCCACCCCGGTGTAGAGTCCTTCTCCAGCCCCATGCCCCTCCAGCCTGAAGACGTTGGTCTCCCCCAGGCCCCCGTCTTCCCCAGCCTGGAGCCCCTCGGCACCATCCAGAAGCAGGACATCACACCCTCGACGGCCTCCTTCCCCGTGTCGGGGGACACCACCATCCCTCCCGTACCCCCTGAAGTGCCCCAGCAGTTCCTCAGAGACCCCCAGGAGAGCCTCCCTCAGGAGGGCTCCAGCCCCAGCGGCGGGGTGGGGGTCGTGGGCATGGCCCAGAGGCCCACCCCCTCCCAGGGCCAGCCACAGCTCCAGCAGCCCCAGGTCCCTCTGTTCCCCCAGGACGAGGTGGCTCAGCTGGAGCGGACGGTGAGGGAGCTGGAGGCGGGGGGCAGTACTCTGGTCCAGCAGGTTCTGGAGGCGGCGGTGGCCCAGCAGCAGCTGAACTCAGTGCTGTACAGCCCCACGCCCTGCCCCGAATCCCTGCAGCAACACGTGCAGGAGAACATGAACAGCCTTCGACTGGCAGAGAGTTCGCTAGCTACGCAACAGCAGCTACAGTTACAACAGCAGCAGCAGCAACAACATCAGATACAACAACAGCAGCAACAACAACAGCAGCAACAACATCAGATCCAACAACATCAGATCCAACAACATCAGATACAGCAACAGCATCAGATCCAGCAACAGTTACAGCAGCAGCATCAACAACAACTACAGCAGCAACAACAACAACAACAACAACAACAGCAAATCCTGGGTAACCTCCAGGGCAACCTCCAACAACAACACCAGATTAAGCAGCAACAACAACAGCTACAACAGCAGCAGCATCTACAGCAGCAACAACAGCAAGTCCTGGACAACATCCAGCTCCAACAACAACTCCTCCTACAGCCGCAGGATCAACAGCAGCTCCAGCAGCAGCAGCAGCAGCAACAGAACCAGGTACTGAGCAACTTCCAGCAGCAGCAGCAGCTGCAGCAGCAACAGCAGGTGCTGGAGAACATCCAGCAGCAGCTCCAGGCCGAGCTTCTCCAGCCTCAGATCCACGCCGGCCCCCAGCCACAGCAGCCCTCTGTGTCCCTCCTGCAGCAGGCGGGAGAGCTGCTCACCATCCAGACCAGCTTCCCCCAGCAGCCTCCCTCCCACACCTCCCCCCCGCTGCAGCTCTTCCAGTCCCCCCGGCCCGGTCTGTCCGACACCCCGAGCCCCCAGCAGCAGCAGGTCCAGGTCCAGGTCCAAGCCGCCCTGCTCCAGAACACGCTGACCGCCGTGCTGACCGCCGGGAGTCTCAACCCAGGGGAACAGTCCCCGGGGGGGGCCACCCTGTTCCTCTCCCCAGACTCCCTGCCCACCAACCTCACAGCCCAGGGCAACCAGCCACAGCCGCAGCAGCAACAGCAGCAGCTAGCTTTCCTCTCCTCCATGGATATGTCCACGGGCGACCCCCAGGCCGTGTCTGTGTTCCACCAGAACCAGACCCAGCTGTCCCCTATGCAGCAGCACAGCACCCCCATGGACCAGCAGCAGTCTCCACAGCAGCAGCAGCAGCAGAGTTCCTTGTACCAGACTCTCCCCTCCCACACCCAGGGGAACACCCTCTCCCCCAGCCAGCATCCTCAGCCCCAGCAGACTGACCTCCTCCTCTGCACCGCCTCTCTCAACCCCCAGGCCCTCCCCCCCGCTCTCCTCTTCAGCACCCAGAGTCAGAGCGGCAGCACCCCTCACCCACAGGACTCCACAGCCCTCCTGTTCTCCCAGCCTGCCGTGGTGGTGGGGGTAAGGGTAGGGGTAGGGCTTCCAGACCCGGCAGAGCCCATGTCCTTCCAGGAGCAGAGCTCCGCGGGGGGCAACCCCTCCTCTAGTGAGCGCCCTCAGCAGGGCTTGTTCCAGGAGCAGCAGCCCATGCAGGTGGGCTCCAGCAGTGCCTCCAGCAGCCAGCAGGTGGAGCTGTTTCTGCCCCAGGCCTCTCTGTCTGGCCTGCAGAGCACCATGGCCACACAGGAGCTCGGAGGCCAGGCCACAGTGGCGACGGCCACCATCTTTGTGATGCAGGGCGGCGTGGGCGTGGTGGGGTCCAACCCTGGCCCCCCGGAGCAGCTGTTCCAGACGGGGGTGAGTGGAAACGTCGGCACGGCGGGACCGCCCAACCTCTTTGTGTTCGGCATCCAGAACGGTAAGAGATGCTTCTTGTTGTTTCTTTTATTGAACCTGTATTCATCCAGGGACACACACAGAGACAGACGGCTGTCTTGTGGGAGTGCCCTAGAACACAATAAAATACACACATTCAGGGTTCAACAGTAACGCTGTTTTACTTGCCGGAGCAAGTAAAACATTCACCGGGTTTGTTTGCGCGAGCCCGACGACGCTGCTGGATCCTGGATCTGTTTACCTGTGTGCAGGAAGAACAACAGACGGCGCAGGCGCCAGACTAGACTAGATGATCGTGGAGTGAAGATATTATCAAAGTATCAGCGTCGTCGGGCTCGCGCCCGAAAACAGCGTTACTGTCGAACCCTGACATTAATGAATCAGAACAAGAGCATGTGCTCCAGTGTTTCCTCCAGGATTTTTCACATTAGTGGCGGAGCGGTTATCTTTCGCGTGCACGCGCATAAAACGCGCACTGGCGCTCAAAACAAAGACGTGGTTTCACCAAAAACTAGTATAGAGGGTGGCAACAATTATAATTTCTTAAATAGCGGTTAAGTCATTAAAGCCGAGCAGGTGATTTTATATAGAAGGTGATCAAATACCAACATATCCTACAGCTGCAGCGGAACATGCGGAACGCGCATTACACACACACACACACACACACACACACACACACACACAGAAAGATCAATACGAAGTAGGCCTACGTGAGAGTACACGCACAGAACCGGCTAACGTTACTCATTAACTGTTTACACAAGTAAAATCACAGTGTGACAGTCAGATGGAGCATTCGGTAAACAACAACAGCAAGGTAATGCTATCAGTTGAGTTAAAGAAAACCAACTCTTACCTGAGGACACCAACATGAGCCGTGTTTACCCGTACCTCCGCCGTTTTGTTCGTGGTGATTTTAAAAGCAATAGATTATTTTTGCCCCGCGCATATTGCTATGAATAGTTCGATCTCCACACATGAGTCGGCGATGTTGTCATTTAGCCAGCTCTCAGAGAAGCACATCAGGCTGCACTCCCGATACACTGAATGATGCATCACGAGTGCCTCCAACTCGTCACCTTTGTTGGGTAAGGAGTTAACATTTCCCATTACGATTGATGGTAGAAACGGCTTGTATCTCCACCGCCTCCTCGATTTAGCTTTTAGCTTCGCTCCAGCTTTGCACCCCCGGTATTTCTTCTGTAGTTCCTTCGGTAATGAGTGTTTGAAACCCTCATGTTTTGCAGTCTCTCTTAGTGCAAAGAGGGCACTTCTGGTATAAACAACTCTGGCTGAGGTTGTAACATTAGACATTATACAACAAAAAACCGACAAACATTAAAAACAGAGCAGCGAGACCTGCTGCCGCTCAGAACGGCGCAACGTGCCGACGTCAGCTACCACCGCATTTAATTGACCATGAACATCAGAGACATACATTACGAATGTTCATTTAAAATACTCTATACTGAGCACTGGTATACTGAGAGAGAGGAAAGTGATTTCCTGAAATCCAAATGTCCCGCTAAATTCCGACCAATCACAAAACTGTTTTGAAAGCGCGTCGCCTCGCGCCTGTTGAGAGCGATTCAGTCTCGATTGCAGTGCGAACACAAACAACGAGGTTAATTGCAACATTGTAACATATTGTAACTAACTACGCCCTAAATCGTAACGAAATGTAGGTCTGGAAGCGGCCTCAATCTAGCTTCAATCTGCTTTTTTTCTGTTCTCCGGTCATAATAACTCGCTGTCTTTCTGCGCAGCCTGAATCAAAGTGGACTGTCTGAATCAATTAGTGGCGGAGGAAATTCTTTGGTGGCGGCCCGCCACGAATAAATGCATATAGAGGAAACACTGTGCTCCAACCTCAGTCTACCCTGGAGATCATTGCAAGTCTGAGGAGTAAGCAGATGCAAGTACAGCAGATAAATGCAGTTTTTCCAGATTCTGTAGACATCCAAGGGACATTAAAAAGTAGCAAGCTAGAAGTAAGCTCTGAGGGCGTCTGATCACCAGTGCCACTAGGGAACCATAACAGCAACGACGTTGCTGGTAAAATAACTGCTTTGCTTTATATACAAATCCAATCCAATGATAAGCCCTTCTCAAAGTCAAAGAAGTCCAACCCACAGACTGATACAAAACACAACAGTGGGTGCGGAAACTATCCCAAGACATGAAGCGCAGAGTGATGAACCAGGTCTAAGACATGAAGCGCAGAGTGATGAACCAGGTCTAGACATGAAGCGCAGAGTGATGAACCAGGTCTAGACATGAAGCGCAGAGTGATGAACCAGGTCTAGTGGTGAGAGAACCGAGGCTGCTGTGTGGAAATGGCTTCACCATAATCAAGGACAGAGAGGAGCGTTGCCTGGACAATTGTTCCTGTTCTCCCAGGTGAAGCAGGACGTACTTCTATACAACAACAACAACAACAAAAATATTCAATCAAATATTATTTTGTCATTAACACCAAGTCAAAGTCAAGTCGAGTCTTTTATCAACGTTAGTCATGCAAGTCTCAAGTCCTCAAATTTGAGACTCGATTCAGACTCGAGTCAATTCATGTGACTCGAGTCCCCCATCTCTGCACATAATAGATCACTGTAAAGAATATTACGGGATTTAGAGAAAAAAGTAACACAAACTTAGTTTTGTCCTCGTCTAAGCAATGTTTTTATAGAATCAAACAAAAGCACACTGAACGGCCTGCTAAGTCATGGGAGCACAGGAGTACAGAACAGTGTCATCAGCATAACAATGTCATTTTCAATTGTTCAAGGACGAACCAACATTATTGATGTAAATGTTAACAGCAGTGGACCTAGAATCAAACCTTGCGGAACACCTTTATTAATATTGAGAACTAGACTGTCTATGGAACATAATATCTTCTACTGCTCTGTTCCTCTGTTGATGTGTGCCGTGTGTGTGTGTGTGACCTTATCCTCCTCCTCCTCAGACTCCTCCCAGCTGATGGCCTCGTCTGGACCCGCCCTGTCAGCCCAGAGCCAATCACAGAACGCCAGCCACATCCAGTGCCTCCTGGAGCAGCAGCCCATGACCCAGCCTGGGACCCCCATGCAGACCAACCTGCAGAACACCATGCAGACCAACCTGCAGAACACCATGCAGAACACCATGCAGAACACCATGCAGAACACCATGCCGACTGACCTACAGAGAGCCATGCAGACAAACTCCCAGAGTGCCATGCAGCCCAACATGCAGGCCAGGGTGGAAACCAGCCTGCCCACCCCAATGCAGACCAACCTACAGACCCCAATGCAAACCAGCTTACAGAACACCATGCAGACCAACATGCAGACGTCCATGCAGACATCCATGCTAGCCTCCCAGAACATGGAGAAGATCGAGGACCTTCTGGGGAGGCTGCAGGAGCAGTGATGATGATGAGGACCCTCAGACACACTGGCGGAGCAGAGTGGGATATGTGCCCACCGACCAACCTCCTAAGACCCAGAGACACACAGACAGGGCTTATGGTAACCTCCGCCCAGGCTACGAACCCTCTAAACGTATGAAGTCAGACGTGTAAAGAAATGTATCCCATGTCCCATGAAGTATACCCTTACTTCATATTTCAATGGGTATCTGTAAATGCATTCATACGTCCACAGACATGCATCCATACTCTTTTGATGGATTAAGGACTTCAGTAACTCCAGTATCCATTTGTGTTCATGTATGCAGTATTTCTCCAGACCGACTCCAGAGAAGTGGTGATAGAAGGAGAGAGAGGACAAGAGGCTGAATAGGGACTTTAAGCAGCGACGGTCGAAGGTACGGCTACGGGGCGTTTGAGAAAAAATACAAAATCCACTATGCGCATGTGCGATGCTGTCTCAAGTTGAATATGTGACAATTTCATTTGAGCAAATTGTGCTTAGAGGGAATTATTTTCACCAGACATTATGAATGAATGAATGGTCTTTATTGTCATTGCTATAGTACAGGTACCAAACAACGAAATTTAGGAGGGGTGGCTGAGGGGTGGCTCCCCATTTTGACTGAAGAGGTTTAAGTATCAACCAATCTTGCCGTACAAAGACCGGTAATTACCGGTTAACGGAAACCCAGGGGGCTGTTCCACTAACTAAATAAATCAGGCGATCAGCCAACCTGGGATTGGAATTCAAGCCTCAGGTGATTCCTCGAACGAGGATCAGGCTTGTGACATGAGTGTTCACAGAACACCGGCTTAGAAATCCTCGATATGGGCGCGTGCACGCCAGGGTTTCCGTTAGAAAAATTTGCCGTCGGACATCGTGTCCGGGAAGAATTCGATTTACCGGACAAACGTGATATATTCCGGTCATCATATTAAAATATATATTTTTTTTTTTTCCAAAATCATATATTTTTTTCCTCCAAATCTAATGTTTGTCGCGGTGATTACTGTTGTGTAGCGGCCTATATATGCCATTTAATGTCTATTTCTCATCCGATACGATTAGATGCGAGGTATATAATATATAATAATATAACATGATTTGACGCATGCGCGCTATGCCATGCGTCAAATCCAGCGCTGAACGGGTCCAGCGCTGAACGGGCGCCTCACTGGGAACTGAACAGACAGCATCGATCAATGAACGGACTCCACATTACGTTAACTGAAGTTTGTTAAATTGTTTGGGATTAATGTGAGTTTTCTATTTTCTCTTTACAGTTTTACCCTTTTTTTTTTTTTTTTATCAATAAAACAACGTCATTTCTATAAGTCTCGCTGGTTGGGAAGGCATTTCGTTTAGCTCGGGAGTATGACAATGGGAAGAGCATAACTGTTTATTGAGAAACAATTGATAGGCAGTCTGGGATACGTATATAAAGAAATACCACAATGTCTAGATGTATAACATTTTATTGAACAGTAACAGTGCAAGCATGTAGGCTACGGGGAACAGGGATTTTGGTCAGTAGGTCCTTTGTACAGAGGGCGTTTCTCTCCGACAACGCGTTCCCAGGTACCATGGAAGTCATAGGTAGTCCAGCACACTGACAGAGAGACAGAGAGACAGACAGACAGACAGACAGACAGACAGACAGACAGACAGACAGACAGGCAGACAGACAGACAGATAGACAGACAGACAGACAGACAGACAGACAGACAGTCAGCTTACTTCTACCCTTTTGAGTGGAATTACTCCTTTAATTAGCTGTTAGCCATCTCAAAGCCCCCTGAGTTGCTCGTCAACACTGAGAATAGACCACATTATAGAAACCAAAACACCGTTTTTTTAAATCCACAGGGAATAACCGAGAGTGTAAGGAAAGGCACACCCAGCGCTGTCAGTGGTGGGGAGACTTGAAGTGGCTTTGCTTGATTTCCATCACAGATTCAAGGATTGAAACACTGATGAAAATAGGGAGTAATAGTGATGGGATTATTTTAGGTTATTTTAGATTAGATTAGATTAGATTAGGTGAGATTCAACTTTATTGTCATTGCAGAGTACAAGTACCAGACAACAAAATGCAGTTTAGCATCTAACCAGAAGTGCAAATAGTGATATAAAAACAAACACTTAACTTTCGGGGAAACTGCTAAAATAAAATAAATAAAATAAATTAAAAAAGAAAGCGACTATTAGCACCGCCGAATGACAACAAACGTATGAGTAATGAGTAAAACAATGTCACTTTTATAGTATGTTGTTTAACTTGCCGTTCGGTCGCCATGGCTCTGGTGTGTGTAGCAGCTTCAGCTAGCTGGCTGGAAACTTCTAGGGGTGCGTTCGTAAGCACGCTCTGAGAGCGCCGGAGCGCACGCTGGCTTCGATGTCACAGAGCGACCGAGTCGTTCGATTGGACGAGAGGCGTTCCGCGAGTGCTGATCGGATTTCCAGAGCGTGTTTACGAACGCACCCAGCCAGCTTTAGCGAATTGTATTCAAAGGGAATTATTTTCACCGGACAATATGTCCGACGACTTTTCAATTTGTCGGACTTCACCAAATTTTACCGGACAAAGACCGGCAATTGCCGGTTAACGGAAACCCAGGTGCACGCAGACATAAAGAGCCCCGAAGGGTCAAACTGTCGAAATGAAGATACTCCACTCTGCAGGGGTCCTACTTTTGCGCAGCACTCCGACTTATTGATCTTTATGAAGACGGAAAAATAAGATGTAAAATGTGCAATACTGCCGCAATTAACAAGGCAAGGGAAATGGTTTGGCAAGAAATTGCCGAACGATTAAATGCGTAGGTCATACTAGCCCCAGTTATTGTTATATGTTCATATTTTAATAAATGAATATTTACTACTGTGGTGATATCAGCAGCAGGCTACAAACTGTCATATCGTCACGATGGCATAGTGGTATTGAACGCTGCCATAGTATTTAATTGTCATTTTAAGATGGTGGTTCAAATCCCTCTTCTGACACACTTTTTACTGCATTTCGTTGTCTGAATCTAATCTAAAATCTCATTTTCTTATGATTACTGATGGATAGATGATTCACTTAGACAGATATATCTATTGTAAATCGATTTGCATGAAGGCTTGGTTAAATAAATAAAAAACTTCACTTAAATCAAATCTCGAACTCACAACCATCGGAACTCTAGCTGGCTGCCTTAACCCCTGCGCCAGCCATCTATCTATCTATCTCGTAAAAAGTGGGAACTATTATTTCCTAAAAGACACTTGACAGAACTGTCGTTCGGGATATAGTTTCCGCCTGTGAGACAATTTTGACGCACGTATTACCTAAACCAACCTCTAAACCTGCTCGCGACCAGAATTACTCAGAAGGATTGGTTGCACAACCAAGCAGCGAATTATTTGAGCCACATTGATGGAACCGAACGCAAAATGAAATTATCGCCGATTAGAAGATAATCTCGCTTAGTGGAATAGGGCCCAGGTCTCAACACTTCCTGCCAGTGCAGCCCAACTATCTACTACGGGAGAACGACTGTTTTCCGTACTCAATCAAAATTCCCTTCCACCGTCGCTGCTTAAAGTCACTAATAACTAGAGGAGGGAGACAGGAGAGGGATAGAGAAAAGTAATGGAGCGATAAAGACAGAGACGAGAGGGGGATGAGATTGAGAGGGAGAATAGAAAACAAAGCCAGGATAGGTATCTTAGCCGGTCTGGTGTTTTGTAGTGGCAGAGCTTCAGTCGGGCCAGACAGTGGTCTTCATTGCTTCAGTCAACATATCACACGAGTGAGTGTTTGACCTGTGACCTCTCGCTATAGCCCTTCCCCAGTGTCCCCATGCGAGTTGTTATTACGGTCGGATACACGACGGCTTTCTCCATCGTAACGTTTCTGCAGTGCTTCTGTTGGGTTTCTGTTGTCGTGTAGAATTGAAGACAGTACCGTAGAAGAGAAGGGTCCTTTCTGCTGGGGGAAGTGAAGTGAAATGTGGGTGTGTAGGGTTTTATAAACAGTATATGTCAAGCACTTTATAAACTGTTTTGTGTAACCAGAGAAGTCCTTATATCCGTCCGCTGCTCTCTCTCTGCAGTGGATTCGTACTTGATGACGTCCATTTTGAGTGTTGTCATTTTAAAAAGATCTAGATTTCATCACGTTTGACCTTGCATTGATAGATTTTCCACCTCACTATATTTTAGGAGAAATGTTTATAAAGATTGTCTGTGTTGACTGTTGAATTCCTTTCTAGCCTCTTCATACTCCGTGGTCCAGTAAATGTCTGTTTAAAACAGACGTTTCCATTGCCAGTTATAGGGCGTCCATTTTAGCATATCTGTGAGTTCATATCGGTTGCATCTCTCTGCCTAAACACTCACAATGTTTGTACTATCTATGCTATACGTACCGTGCGTGTGTGTGCGTGTGTGTGTGTGTGTGTGTGTGTGTGACTGAAACTGAAAATGAAGGATTTACAGCATATCGCTATTTGTACCTTGTACTGTACAATCTGTGTGTCTTGAGAGACTTGTGTTCTACCTGGTCTTGTGTGTTTGGTGTTTTAGTGTCGCAGAGCCATGTGACACTCTGAACCTTTCCCTTGCATCGTCAACGGGGACTCACTGCGAAATGAAATCTCTGTTACATAGAGGCAGCCATGTTGATGTTATCTATGGTGCTATGGGCAGGAGTGATGGACACTTCTAATGTGATATTTATACTAACAGTTTATACTCGTATGAATAGTACTGATATTAATCTTTTCGTAAAGTCTGAACTGTGTTTCTGGAGCAAATGTTAAGGGTTGAGTGCAGCCAGGCACACTGACGCTCCTGTTTTGAAGATCTCTTCATATTTGCTGTTCAAATACCTGTTTATTGTTTACTCATTTTTACTTTTTTTTTTACTCATTTAAATCATGCAGCTCTTTCATGGATTTTAACATGGTGTTTTTATGTGAATGACACAACTGTATGATGTGTTTAAGGTACCAATGACATTGGTAGCGCTTAAGTTCTGTTTCCATCCAAATTGAAATGCATTTTATATTTGTAACATGTTAACCTGCTCTGTTTTACATGTAAGGTATTACTACTGCGCGTTCCATATCTAATAAACAGTAGTCGATATGACATCACAAGCCAACTTGATGAGAAATACTGTTATGATCTACGTATGCTCATATGTGTTTGTTTACATGTTCAGATTGACATCATTCTCGTCTGCTAACGTAGGACTGCTTCATTATGAAATGGTGTTTTGAGTATACCCATCACATGGTGTTTTTATAAGACGAAATATTTGATTTACATACATATAGCACAGAATATCATTGTTGCTGAGAGGCATTGAACTTGAATCATGTGTACAGTCAGTTCTGAGTTCAGTGTGACACACCAATGTCATGTGTGCAACATGGGTCATGATGACTTCCTAGAATCTCTTGGTTAATTACAGAGATGGAATGTATGAAAATGGACGCCATCCCACCATCATGTTGTGGTTGGGTTACATGCAGGGTCCAAGATGGCAGCACATACTTCTTCTGTATGACCACAGAAAACGTTGTATTAGAAAGACTGAATGAATGGCCTTGGTTTTGGCCTAACACAACAGATCATATCTAAGTGTTGTACTCCATTTCTACGGAGACTATTCAAGGGCACATGACATTATGAAACAGTAATGACTCAAAGCCATAGAGATGTAGAAAGCCAACCTCTGACTTCAGTATCATGAATGTAAATTGACCTCATTGTGTGAGAAACATCCATTTGTTCTACATCTTGACACCGGACCAATTATGAATACATTTTTTAGGGTTAAAATGTTGTGCAGTATTGTACATTTGTGAAATATTTAGTTTTCGTAATTTCATGTTTCAACGTCCAGCACTTACAAGTTGATTGCTCTATTGGTTTTTTTTGCCATCCATTGTCAAATTTAAAGATGGCAAAATAGCACACAAATGGTTCCACCCTCCATATAGAGCAGTTATGTTATCAAATCATGTAAATATGAATCGCCATGCGTATTGAAATGTGAAACTAACTGCAGTGCAGGGGGATCTTCAATATCAGTTGTTGTGATGCTCGACAGAACTGTGTGTGCCTTGTCCCATCCATGTGATCTGTGATCCACCATGTGGTCTGTGTACCAGATTTCCCTCTGTGTCATCGCTCTCTCTCTGCTCCTCTAGAGGAACCCAGACTGACCAACCGTCACTGTTGCTAGTCAGTAGATGTTCATTTGAAACTTAAAGTGGGACCTTCAAAACCAACGCGACCACTTTGACCCTAGAACTGCTGTGAAGCTGTAGCTGTTCACCTGACAGTCAACCTGTTTGTCCTGTTCAGTTTCTACCCTTCGGTTCTGCCTGTAGAGATTCCTCATTGTGAGTTTTAAAAGGGAAAAAGAAAGTGGAGATTATTTCGAGCATCGAGGAGAGGTGTCGTGATTGTGTGTGTGTGTGTGTGTGTGTGTGTGTGTGTGTGTGTGTGTGTGTGTGTGTGTGTGTGCTTGTCTGTCAACGTTACTGTCGTTGCTATGGAAACCTTGACTTGAGATCAAAAGGAGGATGACAATAAAAAGAGTCCTGTTGCCAATATTGTGGGCTGTGTTTTGTGTGTAATTAGTCAGTTTGCCTGCCATTTTTTCACCGTCTATTTCTATTTCACTTTTCCCCCGTCAAAGTCTGTTCAAAGTGTTCTATGTAGAGCGTTAGTACCGGACCTTATGTAAGGCACTGGTTAGACTACCCCCAGTGTTGTCATACATTTGGAATATTAATAACTTGTATTTTGCCTTTTGTCTGAACATTTGTATACTCTTGTGATTATATTTCTGTAATCCTGCTGCTACATTAAATATTAATAAAGATTTTAAGGTCTTTCATTGATTGTGTTTGTGTTTTCTCTTTCTGGGTTGATGGGTGCATTTCATCACACTTAACACACTGACCTACAGCAGGTGTGGGGGAAAAAGGCAACAATTCGAATATGAGTTTTAACAGTTTTACATCACGTAATATATATATTAAACTATATACTATACTTTTTCCATTAGATTTCTGTAGAACTGGAATTCCGTATCACAGAATGTGTACACTGAATGCTGAATACCTTAGATTTACAAGATCATATAATCAGTCTTTACAATCAAATCTAAACATACACATCACAGGATGTTGGTCATACATCAAATGAAGCCATCATATTTGAAATATATGATTATAATAATAATAATAACTTTAATTTATATAGCGCCTTTCAAAAAGCCCAAAGCATTGACTAGGGGCCAAAGGCCTTGGAGAACAGATGTGTTTTGAGGGCTAGTTTGAAGGAATCCAGGGTGGGGGTGTTGCAGATCACTATGGGGAGGGAGTTCCAGAGAGTAGGTGCGGCCACACTGAAGGCTCTGTCCCCAAAGGTCCGGGGGGTGGACAGCAGGCCCATGTCTGCGGACCGCAGGTTCCGGGAAGGGGTATGTTGGGGGAGGAGGTCAGTTAGGTACTGGGGGCGCAGGCGTGGAGGAATTTGTAGGTGAGGAGGAGGATTTTGTATGTGATGCGGGACTTGACCGGGAGACAGTGGAGGTGAATGAGGGTTATGGGGGTGATGTGCCGATCATCTCACAAAAGAGATTATAATCATCTCTTTACAAGCATAGATTTCTCACAGGATATGAGTCACAGTTTACTGCTGATCCTCCTGTCCAGGCTGTGTTGGAAGAAAGATACGTGGTCATCAGAGTCAAAGCCGATGTCAAACTCCGGCTTTTTCTGTAGCGCCAGGACAGACACCAGTATAGCCAGTACTGCCGTCAGTCCCCATATCTGGTAGTGGTTGCCTGATTCAGGGTCGAGAAAGAGGAAACTGTGGAGATTGCCGACTACTTGGGTATAGACAGAGTGGTCGGCCTTCCGGGTAAAGAACTCCAGTGGAACGGTGAAGACAGCACTGACCTCATCTGGGTTAGGACAGGCACAGAACGACTCCTCAATAAAACCCACTACCGGGGTCACCAGGAGACCAGTCTACAGAGAGGGAGAGGATTAGATTAGATTAGATTCACTTTATTGTCATTACATAGTACAAGACAATGCAATGAAATTATTGTGCATCTAACCAGAAGTGCAACAAATAGCAATTATATTGCAGTGATAAGTAGCAGTATTTACAGCATCTGTACAGTAAAGTGCAAATGGTAGCGTGATGTGCAATGACATACAATGGTGACTGGATATTATATGCAGTGGTATAAATTGAGATTATATACAATGTGCAATTGTACAGGCTATGATACATATATGATATGATTGATTGTTTACAACCTAAACAACATACAGTAAACAACTCTACCTTATTCATGATGGGGCAGAGACTGCAGACCACCTCCACCTGGTCAGGGGGCAGACCTATCTCCTCCTCCGCCTCTCTCAGGGCGGTGTCGACATCGTCCCTGTCCTTAGGGTCCCTCTTACCCCCTGGGAAGCACACCTCACCTGCGTTGCTTCTCAGCTGCAGAACCAACAGAAAGAGGGGGATGAGTGGGAGATGAAAAGCAACAGGTTAGTGGAAACAGTCACAATTATGCATCTGAAGACAATGATGTCATGCGTCTGGATCTGTCACCCCGTGGTTTCAACGTTTAAACACAATGCAGAATGTTCAACCAAAAACTGAATGGCTAAATAGTCCGAGGTTGTGCAGGTGGAGGGCGGGTGGGTTAGGGTTAAGGTTAAGGTTAGGGTTAGGATTAGGGTTAAGGTTAGGGTTAGGAGTCCAGCTGACCTCTGCAGACCTCAGGGTCATCAGCACGTGCAGCTGTCCGTCCCTCAGGAACAGGGGGATCAACACGGAGGCTTTGGGCAGAGAGGGGGGCAGGTAGGAGAACCTGCTGCCTGTCTCATACTGCTTCAATATCTCCACGGTCTTGTCTTTAATGTCCATCGTGGAGATCAACAATGTTGAATGTTGGTAGTGGTGGTCTAGTGGATAGTGAGTTGGACTTGTGATCGGAAGGTTGTGAGTTCAAATCCCGCCTGAAACCACACCACTACTAGTGTGCCCTTGAGTAAGGCACTTAGCCCTCAGTTACTCCAGGGGGAATGTCCCTGTAATACGTAATTGTAAATCGCTTTGGATTAAAAGCGTCTGCTAAATGGCCAAATTAATCAAATTATTAAAATTAAATTGCCGAACCGAGGTGAATGTTTCAAACTGAGACATTACATACCCTCTATGAGCCTGTTGTTGGAGGACAGGTTTGGACTCTGAGACGATGACTTTTAAACAGGCCTACATAACAATACCGATGTACCGGTAGCTTGTATCGATGTTTCGTTTTCGAATCCACAGTCTAGGACAGAGGTGCAACAACCGGTCTGTGTGAAGAAATCCGGACTACAATGTTTCCATCTGACGTTATTGACATGCGGAAGTGGTAGTCCATGTGGAGCTACTCCTCCTAGTGGAGGGTATGGGGTATAGCAAGCTTCACCTCTGACCAGGTCAGTGGGCCTCCAGGAGCCCAATTCTGAGTGCTGTGTGTGTGTGTGTGTGTGTGTGTGTGTGTGTGTGTGTGTGTGTGTGTGTGTGTGTGTGTGTGTGTGTGTGTGCGTGCGTGCGTGCGTGCGTGCGTGCGTGCGTGCGTGCGTGCGTGCGTGCGTGCGTGCGTGTGTGTGTGTGTCACTGACAAGAGTGAATAAACCAAAACAGGCATGAACCACAATATATTTAATATTGCTGTAAGTTGTTGGAAACATCACTGACGTCATACTTCTGCCATTTTTTATATGAAACAAAATAATCGTACAGTACATTCTAGGTCTGTCATTGCATGGCATAATGAGGGGAAAAACTGCAATATGTGTAACATACAACAGTATCCAGCAGTACATGCGATTAAACTCACTTGACTGAGAGTTGACTGGATATGAACAGTAGCCTGAGACCTGTGTACTGTTATTGAGCAACAACATTCCTTAAATTAATTAATTAAATTAATTATATTTAACAACAATAACATAAAACAATCAAACAATCATCATTTGAGGCATTTTAGGGCCTTGGTATATAATTATGTAATAAAATAAATCTAAATTAAAATACTATATCTTCCATAGCATTATTATATATAATATATAATATATTTTGACCTACTTACTGACTAATTACCTAATCTAATTTTAACTCATCCCATTTATTCACAGGGGAACAAAAAAGAACATTACTCTTTTTTTGTTTTTTCAGAAGAGCTACTTGCAGAGTGAATTCACAGTCCATGTGTTCACATTGTGTAGGCGCCGTTTATTAGGTCGAAAAAAAGAAAAAAAAGATTCAAAACCAAAAAAGCTAAGGAGCATCACAGTGGTCCTAGTCTCCATTCGTCACCTCAGCAGATCTCAGATCAGACTCGGTACTTCTCCTTCGCCATCTCATTCAGTATACAGATATGCTGCGCAGAGGGGAAAACATGATTAAGAGTGCAGGTTAGAAACATTATGTTAAAATACAACTGATATGTCCACCAGTAGAGTCGTGTGTGGAAACAACTAGAACTCTTAAAACAGACTCACGCTGAGATCTCTGAAGTATTCGTTGTAGTCGAGCGCGTAGCCCACCAGGAACAAGTCAGGCACCTCAAACCCGATGTCTGAGAACACATAACATGAAGGAAACAAGTCAACACAAACATGAGACACACCTACCAATACATCCAATCCAGGCTTCAATACTAAACTAAACACAAAATCTGTCTAAGAAAAGGTACAACGTCTAGTGTAATGTACTGTACAGTATCACAGTATTCAAAGTAGTGTCAAATGAGCTTACACAAGACTTTTAATATGCATTTCTGTTTCACAGCAATGTAAGCATTAATTTAACATGACAACATTTGCTGTTTGATTGGAAGCAAATAACAGCTGCCATTTTGGGACGATCTTAAATAGCTTATCTGACGGCAACCTAAAAGCATTACATAATCACCAACAGTGAGTGAGTGAGTGAGTGAGTGAGTGAGTGAGTGAGTGGGTGAGTGAGTGAGAGAGAGAGTGAGAGAGTGAGTGAGAGAGTGAGTGAGTGAGTGAGTGAGTGAGTGAGTGAGTGAGTGGGTGAGTGGGTGAGTGGGTGAGTGAGAGAGAGAGTGAGTGAGAGAGTGAGAGAGTGTTGAAGTAGATTCCGATTAAGCATGTTTATCTTACATAAAAAATGTAACTAGAAGTGTATTATGTTTTGCCCTACTAATCTTTGTATACATTTATTTGGAATAATCAGAAAGCCTAAAGTGTGAGCGAGCGCACACACTATATACATACATACAGTACACACACACACACACACACACACACACACACACACACACACACACACAAACATACACACACCCGGCACAGCACTCACAGTCTGGCCTGTATCCTGTGCTCCTTGGTGTTCTCTTGACCAGAAGGCTGAAATGAGACAAAGCATATAATAATATACTGCTTTAATCCAATGCTGTATACAGTACAGAAAGATGGCAATACTGTCCTGAAGTGCAGACCAAAAACACATTGGCTAAAAAGAGAGAGGGGCGCGAGGCTTTTAATCAGGGGTTAACAACTCTCCTAGGCCTCATTGTCTGCTGATGTTACTGCCGTGTGCAGTGATATTAGCCTTACAAATCAACAAGGTGCAACCCTTGCGATAATCCATTGATATGTCTGTGTTGAGACAACTTAGGAATTTAGAATGACAACTGTCCAAGCGCCAGCACACACAAGCACACACAAACACACACAAACACACACAAACACACAACATTACATTTTCCAACGTGAGCTACAGAATCAGAGCATCACTTTCAGGCAGCAGTGTCCTGGCCTCTCCACAGTGTAGTTAACTGTACGGTAGATTACCTCTTAAGCTGCTCTCTCTCTCTCAGCCTCTGTCACAGCTACGTAACATCTCTAAATCAGTGCTTAAGGGGAGTGTGTCCATTAGGCTGGGCTACTGGAGCTGTGAGTGCTATCATCTGCAGCGCGGTCCGGGTGGCCAAAAATAGTCTCCGAGCCTTGTTACTATCCGCAGGGCCGCTGTGTGTGGTCTTCAATGGGAATTTAACTTGGGGGTCTGAAAAATTCCTGGTCTAATGGTAAATGGTAAATGGACTGCACTTACATAGCGCCTTTTTTGCTGCTCCAAAGCTGCTCCAAAGAGCTTCACAACGCGCTCTCATTCACCCATTCACACACACACATTCTCACACCAATGGCGGCAAGCTACCATGCAAGGCGCCGGCCCGCTCACTGGGAGCAATTTTGGGGTTCAGTGTCTTGCCCAAGGACACTTCAACATGTGTCCAGCCGGGGCTCGAACCGCTGATCTGCCAACCTTGTGATCATTAGACGGCGACTCTACCTCCTGAGACACAGCCGCCCCGTCTACTGTCTAATGTAAGTGGCAGAGTAGTGTATTGTGTGCTGTCGAGCCTGTGACCGTTCTTACCTTACTACTTTAACCATCTTTGGATTGCATTTACTCAGCAGTGACAACAGAGTCTCCATTGTCCTCCCCGTCTCCACAATGTCCTTCAACACAAGCAGGGAAGATTCTATACGTGAAACTCAAGTAAACTAATTACAATCCAAATAGTCATCTTTGTCTGAGTTATCACACACAACAGTCTCACAGTCACAAACAAGGAGGACGATATGGAGGAGATGATTAGTTGAATGTTGAGGCCCACATAGTAATGTCATGCATGTATAATGACCCATTACCCAGTACAAAAGAAGATATTTGGTGAGGCTGCATTCTCATTTTATGCTCCCAGATTGTGGAATGCACTGCCAGTTTACATTAGGGATGCAACCTCAACATTATGTTCAAGTCAAGACTAAAAATCCATCTTTTTAATATTTGCCTTTAAATGACTAAATAATTAAATTAAGATGATATAATGATTAAAGCACTTTGAGCTGCAACGTTTGCAGGAAAAGTGCTATACAAATAAAGTTATTATTATTATGTCAACATCCATATATTCCTATAGACTTCATATTTAGGGATTGAAGACTTGTATAGTTTAAGAAAGAAAAGAAAAGTCTTACCTCAACTATCAAAACATTCTGTGAAAACAATGAGAAACATTACTGAGAGAGGATACACTGGATCAGCAGACACATTACAAACATAATGATATGCAATAAAAGGCTTTATTACATCATAGTATGCTGTGGTGTGTTCCTGATCAGTTACAACAAACAAGAGACACTCACCTTCCCTGTTAGCGTGGACAGCTCATCGCCTCCGATGACTTTGACGCTGTTAGTAGACTGATCGTTCTGGGGACGATAGATTCACGTGATGGTTTAAAATCGACAACGCAAGGCCTTCGTAACATTGCTCTTCTTTGCCAACAAACACCATTCTCCGATACCAAAACGCATGAAATGGTGCATGTAACTCACACTGTAGCTCTTTAGCCTGATGAAATCCACAGTGAGCGGGACTGATGTGTCGCTGTTCTGGTTTAGCACCTTAATGTAGTCCAGCAGGTCTGCAAAGAACTTATAACCCCCTTTGAGCACACACAGAGCTACTATATGATGTCCCCCCATGTCACGGACTATATCACGGGCCAGACGCTCTGTCCTAGAGAAAGGGAGAGGGGGGGGGGGGGTTGTGCAAGACAGAAGGAGAGGGATGCTCAAGTACATACATTTGGTTGGACATTGAAGCTGAGGAAATCAATAACATGGCTTTGTACCAAAGGGAAGCCTGACTGCTCAGTGGATTTCATTCTAAAGACATTTGGCAGCAGTTTCTGTCTGGAATGCAAATGGTAAAAAACCAATTCATGCCTATAGTCATTTGTCTGCCAAATATACTACATGTCGTGTATTCAAATCACACAATGGCATCCATGAAGAACTAGGACACAGTGAGACTGTGTGTGTGTGAGAGAGAGAGAGAGAGAGAGAGAGAGAGGGGGGGGGGGGGGAGAGAGAGAGAGAGAGAAAGAGAGAGAGAGAGACAGAGAGAGACAGAGAGAGACAGAGAGAGACAGAGACAGAGACAGAGAGAGAGAGAGAGAGAGAGAGAGAGAGAGAGAGAGAGAGAGAGAGAGAGAGAGAGAGAGAGAGATGCTCACTGGAATGTGCAGTAGGTAGGCCTAAACTAAACAATTCCCTATAACCTGATCTGACCAGCTGGCTGATCATAATGTGACGTCGGTCAAACTCAAACATCTTACAGGAAAGCTGCATAATTTTATTCCTTGACTTGATATTGCAATCCAGAGAGTGGTTTGACTTACCTGTCCATGATCAGTCCATGGGGGATAATGACCCTGTCCAAATCATCTTCATAATGTTTGGGGACGCAGAAGAGGTTCAAGTCATGACCCTTCTCATCGTCGGCTATCTGAAACAGAAAGAAAGCGAATCCCCCTACATTTATGATGCGCAAACTTTGGCACAGACCTGTTTTGTATAGGCGCATCAGTGCCACAAAGTATACCACACACACACACACGCACACACGCACACACACACACACACACACACACACACACACACACACACGCACGCACACACGCACACACACACACACACACACGCACGCACGCACGCACGCACGCACACATATACACACACACATATACACACACACACGCCATAACGTAGTCCTGGCAAAAATGTAAATGCCCAACATATCGGTCAACCACCCCCTGGCAGATATCCAGGTTAAGGTTTACAGTATCCACATATCTGGATCTCGTCAATTCCTCCAGGGGAGATCGGAGCCTGATGAACACATTCAAACACGCTCTGGACCGCTGGCTTACCTGCAGATAGGAGGCCATGGTACCGTCTGTTGTCCGGTGCTGTCTGTTATTAACTACAATGATATTTCAGGAGTCATGCCTGATCATTTGTGTGTTAGAATATAGAGAGATCCAGTGATCCTGCGAACAGCGCGTCTCCTGTCCGTTCCCCTGGCTGCCAGACTTTATCTTGCGCGTTGAACATGCGTAATAAACCCTCCCCAGGGGGTTTAACCCTGACGTCACAATCCACTTTACCTCTGCAATAATCTGATTTACCCGACCAAGTCTGTCAAAATGAACAATACATATATAGACACATAAATGAATGTATGAACAAATAAATATATGAATGTATATGAAATATATGAATGTATGAACAATAAATATATACCCTACAAATAAATGAATGAATACACACAGTATAACGAAATGTATTTCGTTATACTGTGTGTATTCATTCATTTATTTGTAGGGTATATATTTATTGTTAATTTTGACAGACTTGGTCCTCCATAGACGCAACCTGGGTGTAAAATGCACTGGGTGGGTGCCGCACATGTTATGTTACTGGCGTGGGAGCCTATTCCTAATTCCCGCAGCATCCCGTTATCATGGAGGCTGTTTCAGAAGTGCTGCCATCCATAGCTGACTGTCTCTCACTGGAACCCCTCGTTAGTTTTCTGCTGCATTGTCTCAATGAATCTGTGCAAATGGAAACATATATTTTCTGATTCCTCATACAATGCCCTTTCCAAAAATGTATGGATTAGCAAATCCCCCAAAAATTCCCACGAAATGATATAACAAACCTGACTAGAAGGACGTTGTTCTTCACACTCACACTGCGCTGTAATAAATATAAACCCTCACCGAACACTTGATTAGGAACACTAGCCTATACTTATCCTGGGGTAGGGCCTCCCTTTGCTGTCAAGAACTTGAAGCTCAATTCTTCATGGCATTGATTCCACAAGATGTTGGACACATTCCTTTGAGATTCTGGTCCATGATGACATGATTGCTTTACGCAATTCCTGCCGAGTCTCCCGTTCTACTACCGCATCCCGACGGGGTGACTCGGTGACTGGGGAAGGCCACTGAAGAACATTGAACTCATTGTCACATTATGCATTGTCATGCTCAAAGTAGCCATTAGAAGACGGGTACATTGTGGCCATGAAGGGATACACATGGTCAGCAACAATACTCAAATAGGCTGTGGTATTCAGGCAATGATTAATTGGCATTAACAGGCCCAAATTGTGCCAACAGAACATACCACCCCACACCGTTACACCACCTGAATGAATGAGAAGGCGTACAGGTGTTCCTAATTAAGTGTTAATTTAAGTGTACATGCCTTTCTTCATAGCCCTTGTCTTATGTTGTCCACGAGGTTGTACGACTCAGTAAATTAAGTAAGTAGCCGGTGGTTCTCAAGCCTAATGGCCCAGAGCAGGGCGATCGAACTCACAACCTCCCAATCTCAGGTCGGACACTCTAACCGCAAGGCCACTGAGCTGGACTCAGTAAAGGACCAATCATCTTGACTGTCAGAGAGCAGATATAAACTGCTTTATCACTTTATATTTTCTAGGTGTGTGTGTGTGTGTGTCTACTGAGACAGAAAACCCAGGACAGAGCCATGCATAACCACATCATACTATAGCATACATGCATAACCACATCATACTGTAGCATACAGCTTTGTGAAGTGCAGACACCTTAACTCCTATCAGAGGTGAAAGAGAACACAGGATTGGGCAATTGAAATCATAAAAAAAAGGTTTAATATGATCCCATTCTTTATTGAGCAATACAGATACTCAACATTCCTCTTCTTACATACAAAAGATAAGAGCTCCAAGGCAACCATTATGTACAACACCAGGCACCAACCATGAAAACACACAAAAAAAACATGTTCTCAAAGTAAAAGAAAAGAACACAACAAGCATACAGGTATCCCCCCCCCCCCTCTGCACTATAACAGTCAGTCATTAAGTGCCAGTTACGACCACATGGCCTATCCTCAATTGACACCGTAGTCCACAGAGGGTGCACTACTTTTAGACCCACATACTGTACAAAGGCATGTGGACTCTGGCCAAAAGCACTGCACCACCCTGTTGAATAGGGTACGAGTCGAGACATAAACCTCATCACACACGCTTCACTTCTTCTTCTTGTCCTCTTTCTTGGACGCGGCAGCATCGCCTTTCTCCTTCTCCTTCTCCTCCTTCTTCTCCTTCTCCTTCTCCTTCTTGCCCTCCTCCTTCTCCTGTCCCTCCTTCCTCTCGGCGTCTCTGTTGGAGATCTTGTTGTTGATCAGGTTGTGCAGCGCCACCACAGACCGGATCAGGGAGGCCAGGTACACCACTAACATCTGGTCGTTGGTCTTCAGGTAGAAGGCTCTCGTGAACTCCTGCAGATAGATTTGGGAAGAGAATTAATGGATACTCATCTATCAAGAAACCTCAGCCGAGGTGGGATCTGCATAAAAGACAGCAGGACGGTTTACCAATTCATTGTTTTCATGATTAAATATTTGAAGATAAGAAATACTATTCCTGATAGCTGTTCATCATTGAATATACATTATACAACGGATAGATCCGGTCCATTGTCTCTATTGGTCAGTTTGCGTTCCAGCCATGCCGATATCCATGATGTACGCACGGCTAAATGGAATGTTGACACATCTTTTCATATTACTCCGCGTTTGTTTATATTACCGTTATTGAATTCTTACCGTTGCTTAGCAACCGATAAACAACTGTTCAGCGGATAAATACACTTAAGGCCAATGCGATTTTGTCGCACCGCCGAATTCGATTCCATTGTTTTGAATGAGACCCAATTAGACAATGCACACGGCGTGCGATGCGATATTGTTGCACGACAACATTCGATTCTCCATTCACATTCATTGGTGTGAATTGAGAATCGAATGTTGTCGTGCGACAAAATCGCACGCCGTGTGCATTGGCCTTAACAATAAAACATAGTTCCATTAAAACACATTAATTAAAAGTTTGTCTTGTCTCTCTTTTGTGAAAAAATCAGTGGTATATCGTGGATATCGGCACAGCTAGGGGGTGTATACAGGGCTTAAAGTGGGAAAAAATCCTGTGCCTGAAACTTTTTCTTGGGGAGGGGGTCACAGTTTGAGATATTGGGAGAGCGGGTACAGAAGACAGCTTCTTGTCTCAATGTTTAAATGCATTAATACTATTTTATAGTCAATACAACATATATGTCTCAATGTTAAAATGCATTAATACTGTTTTATACTCAATACAAAAATAAAATAATATATTTAGATGTCTTTAAAAGAACAAACTGATTAAATCACTTAAGGCCAAACTGATTGCATCACTTATTAAGCCACTTATTAAGTCACTATAACAATAGATCAATAGATCTACATCAAGTAGAATACTGATGACTAGTGACCAGTCAAGACCATTGGACTCCAGGATATCTTTGAGCTCCTGCATGAGGGCTGACGAGTTGGCGATGTTTACTTTCCTGCTGACTAGGTGTTGTGTTGTTACTTTGGCCAGATCATCATAAAAAAATCGAACAAGGACATTGAGGATTTTGTCCATGTTAAGATTAGTAGCTTCGTCGATATTCATTGAAAACGTTGCTTTTTTAAGCTTTTCACACAGCCGTTTTTTAAATTCCGGGGCAAGGCCATGTGTGTTTAAATAGCTGACGTGCTGATTGGAAACGGACAGCTTTGTCAGTGCATTTCTGTCTTCTGGTAGCTTCTTGCACAAATCGACGAGTGGCTGAGCCATTGTGAAAGACAGATCATGTTCAGCTATAAACGCGCACACACAGATCTTTTGCTCGCAAACACGGTCGGTCATTGAAGATGAAGTGGTACCTGTAGCCGTCGCTCCCGGCAAGGTTGTTGTATGAGCAAGCTCTCGAACCGACGCTTGGTGACCGGGATCTGAGGCATGTCGAGCAATAACCTTCTTCCCACTACTGCCGTAGACGAGTTTCTTTGAGCACGGCGTACAGAAACAAGCACCCGGCTCCCTGAGTTTGAGGCACCACGTCCCATAAGGCTTCCCGTCACTACTCTCCTCTATCTATGCTCAGCGCCATTTATTCCTTACTCCTCGTTCTAGTATAGCTGTGTCATAGCATGTGATTTATTTTTATTTTCTTTGCTCAAAATTCCCCCACGCCGGAAATCCGGCACCGTGCCGGAGAACTTTAAGCCCTGTGTATATATGACGGCACTCCGCTTCGCGTCGTGCCTAACCACCCCGCTAGCTGTGCCGATATCCACGATATACCACAGCTTCTCCTTCCATAACGCTTCATTATAACACACACGTAAAAAAAACACCCCGTCACCCTACCAGCAGGTTGACGTCAGGCAGCAGGTTGAAGACGTCCTGCAGGTGGTAGACGATGGGGTGGTTGATGGGCAGTTTCCCCGCCACCACCTTCTCCAGGTAGGCCCTGATGTCCAGCAGCTTGATGTTGAGCCCCTTCAGGCCGTGCACCTGGTTGGTGATCTGCTGGGAGAGGGTGCCCACCGTCGTGTCCTTGATGTCTCTGACAGGAGGAACCAGAGGAACAGAGTAGCTCAGACCTTAGCTCAGAATTGGCCTGTCTTTTTGTGTCCTGTTAATCTTGTTGTACACTATTTGTTACTTGTTCTCATTTTCACTTGTTTACCTATTTTCTTTTAACCTGCTATAACTGTTGCTCTTTTATTATGTTCTTATATGTAAAGCACTTTGTGACCCCTGGTCTGGGATAGGTGCTATAGAAATAAACTTTACTTACTTACTTACTTACTAGAATACGGTCTGAATAGAAAAGACAGTTTAACACAGAGTATGGCTGCCTACGTGTGTGCGTACGTGCGTGTGTGTGTGTTGCAGGGTCCAGGTCAAAGGTCATGTATACCTGAGCAGGTGCTCGACCCCAACTTCCTCTGCCTCTTCTGCCCCGATCTCACTGGTCACGTGTTCAAACGTCTTTGAGGTTGGAGTTCCGTCCTGAATGAGTGGTAGACCAGTAGCTTAGTGAGAAAGCTTTAGTGATACCCACCTAAATCAAACATTTTTAGCAAGAGGTTTCGAACCCAAGAGTGGACAATGTCAGAATGAGTCCTTGTCCCATAAAATCTATGTTGTGTCAAATCGCTAAAACCTACCAACTGAAAATATCCAATACCAAATCTATTCAATCCTTTCAGATCTACAAAAATGTCTCTGAGATAAGAGCATGTGTCATTTATGCTCAAGCAGTACATGCCAACGCCCAACCTACATCATGTATTTCCTCAACAGAGAAGTAGGCTTCTGTCGGTAGACCCAGGTCCTTTGGCTTCACATCGATGATGACTAAGACCTGACAGGACACATTGAAAGTCAACATTAATTCAATGTTCGATCTGAGATTTCAAGCATGAAAGCAGAAGATTATGGAAATTATTAGAAAAAGTCAAGCTTGTAGTGGAAATCACTTACTGAATTAGTGCAGTACTGCTTGACAAGTTCATTGATGGCAATGTCATTTTTATGTAGTTTTGGACCTGTGTGATACCAGCCAACAATTCTTTCTCTGGCTGCAAAAACAGAGAAAATAGAGGTTTAAGCATCTAATAGCAACACAATGTAGAGAGTGCAACTGATTTTAAACAGACGTCACACTGTGGTAGACAATTAGATTAGATTCAACTTTATTGTCATCGCAAAGTACAAGTACTATACAATGAAATGCAGTTCAGCATCTAACTAGAAGTGCAAATAGTGATATAAGAACATGATATAAATAAAACATGACAACGACAGTGATAGGTAAGTGTGCAATATACAGTATGAGCAAAGGCAGTATTGTAAACATCAGTTTAGTTTAGAGGCATATTCAGTTATGAACTAGGTACAGTTAAGGTCGTTTGTACAGTGTGGTAGTTTATGTACAATATGTAATATGCAGATGTCTAAAAGAAGCTCTATCAAGAGACATGTGCAATGTGCAATATACAGTATGTGCCACGGTAGTCATGTAAACATCAGTAGTGCAAAGGTTATCGAGTGATCACATTAACCAGGGATGTGCAGCCATCATAGTGTTTTCATTGTCATCGTATCCCAGGGTGGGGGGGGGGGGATACCGAGAGTCATATGACTCACCATTGACCTTCTTGAACATTCCATACATGTTCTCCAGATAGTCGTGGTCCAGGAACCACACTGAATCGTCCTTGTCGTCCTCGTCAAATGGCACTGGGGGGACAACAGCAACAGAAACACATCAGCAAACTCAGTCCATCACAGCCACAGGCACTGCAGTCAACTGCAGTCACTTTTCACTTCATTTCATGATGTACAATACTTTCCGTCTACTCTCATAAACGTGATCACTTCACCCTATGAATGAATATCATGACATCTTGCCCCTCTTCACACCTGAAAGGGGAACAACTCACCTGCAAAACTGTTGGACACATCCAGGACCTTCTTGTGCCAGGAGCCAAGCAGGACTCCCACTACTCGCTTCTGGTTGCCAACTTTCCCTATTCTGTCAAAAACAACATTTACCAAATCAATACATCATAGTTCATAGTTCATAGTCATACTCGAAGCCACATTTAGGGAGCTAACTGACAGACATAATGCAAGCTTTTGAGGATGTGTAGAAAAACTTGTTACACAGATTGAAAGGGGGTTTGGTTTCTGACTCAGCAGGTTAGCTAGTGAGCTAAACAAGCAAAGGCCTGCGATTCATTTACGTGTAGCTAGTAAAAGTGGCATGGAAAACAATGAGTTCTAAAGAGATATGGCTCTCAGGAATGAGCTAACCTACCTGTTAAAATGATCCACCACGCTGAGCAACACCAGCGGGTGGACGACCACATTCTGGACCGCTAACTCGGGCATGGTGATGTGAAGTTGGCGACGGAACTGTGTTAGCTGGGGACGTGTTAGGACGTGACACCATGGAGAACTCCAGCTACTTCCTGTCAATTTTATTTTTTATTTTTTTATTTTTTATAATATGTTTTATTCCAGTATAGAAGATGTCATGTACATTGAAAAAGGCATGAATATTTTCTGTTTTTCTCCCTGCCCTCCACCCATCCCTCCCTCTCAAACATGTCTGCATACATATATACGATATAGATTTGTCCATCTAGCCACACACATATAAACAAGTTACCAATTTTACCAACAATTTAGTGAGTAGATAAAAATAAATAAAAAATCTGTATGGTAGTAAAAAAAAACGTTAAGTAAAGAAATAGCTAAAAAATAAATTATAAGCAATTATATTTTTTTAAATATATTCATACATACATACAAGTTTGATAGCTACTTCCGGTTCTCCTAGCAACAGAGAATAACGCCCCAGTGACAGGACACCGTTGACTGTTTACGGAGCTTAGCAACCTGCAAACATGGTAAGAACTGTCTGTTTAACAACCCAATGATCTTAAACCATAGTCGGTTAGCTGCGTGTCATTAACAGATTAACAGGCAATGGAATCAACCTTTTCATATGTGTCTTTCCATAGCTAAGCTGGCCAGACCAGCAGGTATTAACTAAGCTAGTAGTATGCTAAGCTAACGTTAGCTTCTTGTTGTGACTGTGTTCTAACGTTGTTTAGCTGGGCTGGTGTGAATAATAATAATGCATTTATTTTATAAGGCGCCTTTCATGGCACTCAAGGTCGCCGTACAACAATAAATTAAAAAAAACAGTTACAAAAAAATTCAAAATACAAAATACATAGAAATATACAGTATAAAACATAGCTAGTAGCAGAGCAGCAGTTTGCATGCAGTTTGTTTTCACAGTCTGGGATCTGGGGATATCTACAACTAATAGTCGTTTCAATGTCTTCTGCAGGCTGAAGTCGAGGAGACTCTGAAGAGGATTCAGACTCACAAAGGTGTGATCGGAACCATAGTGGTTAATGCAGAAGGTAAACCAACAACGCAGCACTGAGACATCATTAAGACATCATAACAGCAAACTATAGAATGAAAACACACTACTTAGTAGTCTGAAATCCATCACTAACTCCTTTCGCTCCTTTCTGCGGCCCAATGCCATTACTACAGTACATACTCTTCAGGCAACCAGGTGTTTTAGGTTATAGTCAACTTGGTGGAATGCCTCGTTAGCTTACTACTAATATTGTTTACACACCCCTGCTGTAAAAAATGCTGATGTTTAAAATGGTGCCCTAATTGTCTTGGTCTTTCTCAGGTATCCCAATCAGAACTACCTTAGATAATTCCACCACAGTGCAGTATGCAGGGTTGCTGCACCAGCTCACTATGAAAGCCAGGAGCACGGTGAGAGACATTGACCCACAGAATGACCTCACCTTCCTACGCATTCGCTCCAAGAAGCACGAGATCATGGTGGCACCGGGTAAGAGAAGGGGAGGTGGTTTACTGGACGAGTTACTGTGTGGTGCATGATGAGTAAACTAGCCATTAGCCTTAAAGGGATAGTTCAGACAAATGACAAAATCACATATTTGGTTCTTTACCCTAAGTCTAGGGACAAGTACAGATGTTAATCAACACTTTGGTTCTGTTTATCTGGGCACTGTCACTAACCATTAGTGATGCGTAGGTCAGCTGTCTATGGGCCTGCACCCTCCCTGCAGGTTTATAGACATGGCACAGGGCCCGCTTGACCCGATACCATACAGATAAAACAATGAACCTGACCTGACCTGAACCCACAAATATATTTAACATTTAAAAATAAAAGTAGGCTAGACAGTCAGTAGTGCAAGCAAGCAGAATAAAAAACAAAATATGCGAACTATTAGAAGGACCCTAAAAGGAGGCTATGGACAATGACAAACTTTTTAATCAACACTTTGGTTGATTATCTCAGCGCTGTAAACGAACAGGTCATTGTTAGGGTATTTAACCAAAATGCAATGCAAGTCAATGGACCATTTACATTACATTTTTGGCATTTAGCAGACGCCTTATTCCAAAGCGACTTACAATCAATACATTTGAATACTAAGCATGTGAATCATCAGTCCACCATTCGTAGCAGGAAGAGTAATCCAGCTCAGGCCCGGGGCCATTGATAGAAGGAAAAACCTTCTCCTATCACCATCTTCTAAAACCTAGTTTTTTTATTTTTAGTTTTTTACACTGGAGAAACAGAGAAACAGTACAATGGGGGGCAATAGAAGTTTTTAGGGACACAGTAGAGGGGAAAGCGGGTGTCTTTAGGAGACGTAGTGCTGAGGGGCAGAAGATGTCTCAGGAGGAGCAGTTATGGTGTAACCTGAAGAGATGGGTCTTCAGTCTACGACGGAAGATGGGTAGTGACTCTGCAGTTCTGACAGCCGTGGGGAGCTCATTCCACCAGCGGGGAGCCAGTGTTGTGAAGAGACGTGATCGGGCAGCACGACTGCTGTTTAGAGGTGGTGGGGCCAGTCGGCTAGCCGAGGTGGAGGAACGGAGTGAGCGGGCTGATGTTTGGGGGGTGACCATTTCCTTCAGATAGGCAGGGGCTGTCCCTTTAGCTGCCTGGTAGGCAAGCACCAGGGTCTTGAATCTGATGCAAGCTGCTATCGGGAGCCAGTGCAGGGTGCGAAGGAGAGGGGTGACATGAGAGTATTTGGACCCTAAGTTAGCATGTTCGAAATGTAATTCCCAAATCATCTACAATTTTCTGAAGACTCAATTACTTCATTAGATGTATTTGAGATGATTTGAGCATGACATTTCTAATATGCTAACTTAGGGTCCATTGACATTTGAACCAAATATGTGATTTTGTAATTCGGGTGAACTATCCCTTTAAGCATTTTTTAATTATATTTAGCCATTTATTTGCTGTAATGATTCTCAACAGCTATGTAATGTGAAATGTAAAGAATCACACTCAGTGGTTTTACAACGTCTCTCTCTCTCTCTCTCTCTCTCTCTCTCTCTCTCTCTCTCTCTCTCTCTCTCTCTCTCTCTCTCTTTTCCAGACAAGGAGTATCTGTTGATAGTCATCCAGAACCCCAGTGAATAGAAAAGCCCCTGGTGGTCCTGTGACAGTCAGGCTCCTCACACACTGTTCTTTATGCTGTACAGATTTTTCTTTATATTTATCTTTCTCTTTTTCTAACTTTTTTTTTTTTTTTTTTTGTGTGTTAACCCTGCGGTATCCAGCCCCACTACTTATTCCCCTCGTCTTTTTTTGCAACAGTGTTTGTTAAGTCTTCCAAACTGCACTCAGCGTTTATGGACATGGTTATTTTAACTTTACTCAATTGTAACTGGAGAACACCTGGTACATGAGCCAATGTCATCAATTCATGAAATAAAATAAACCAGAAATATCTCATCACTTTTGGTGTTTTTTGTGGCTATGTGCATAAAGTTAAATGGGCGGTTGATGATATTATGCAGATCAATATATTATCAACCTGAAACTCAATACTACTGTGTAAGGTCTTTGACCGTATGTCTTGCTAAGTTGTCTCTGACCCAGAGAATGTTTTGGATGTACTCAGTGTGTCCTTTCTTTGTGGACTTGAAAAGGTAACATGCAACTCAAGTAACACATACAACTTACAAAGACAACATGGATGTTCTTCATGAGCCATTAGTAAACACATGAAGTGGGGCGGCTGTGGCGCTGGAGGTAGAATCAGCGTCTAATGATCATAAGGTTGGCAGATCGGCAGTTCGAGCTCCGACTGGCCACATGTCGAAGTGTCCTTGGGCAAGACACTGAACCCCAAATTGCTCCCAATAAGCGGGCCGGCGCCTTGCATGGTAGCTTGCCGCCATTGGTGTGTGAATGTGTGTGTGTGAATGGGTGAATGAGAGGCCGTTGTAAAGCGCTTTGGAATAAGGCGCTATATACTGTAAGTCAGCCCATTTACCATTGAAGTGCTTTTATGGCCGGTACATGAAACACGGGGCCAGCCTAATGTGCTGTTGGTGCAACTCCTTTCAAATGTGGAGGGTTGACCTGCAGGCCAGAAGATTAGTCATCTCCATGCTTTCCCATTACACAACCCAAGAGGCAGAGGAAATGTAAACATCTGAAATCATGAAGAGACCATTGTGTCTCAACCAAATGTTGGATAGAGCATTTCACAGCATTTCATGTATCAACAAGGCATTGTGGTGAATAGATTCAAACAGTATAGCTTTAGGATTGATTGATTGATTGATATTTTATTCATGTAAGTGTCCTTGGACATTCAGACAGCAGAGTCGTAGGTTATAACGTAGAAACTGTTCAGCAGATAAAAAAAGCTGAAAGTTAATTTACAGTAGTGGCATATCATATTTATCATTATATTTTCAAAGAAATCTAATTAAATATACAATTCCAGCCATTATCAGATTATAACACACTAGCCTCAAAGTAGAGAAGTGTGTTCATCACATTCCTTTTACATTTTTTAAACAAAACAATCACTGAGTGTGTCAGTATCTTCGGTTTTAACACCGTCACAATATCTGTACACATGGCTTTGAGCCATACACTCCAACCCCAGCATAGAGAGGCTGAGTGAACGTGGTTAGGACGTGGTGAAGGAGGGTAATTGTGTGTGAGACGTTGTAAAAGTCCAGAGTTCCTGCCCTGTGGTCGAGGTACACTCTTATTCTCGAGGAGCAGGGAACAGAGACTTCAGTCTTGTTCTTATTGTGGAAGAAAGAGCAGGTGGAATCTTTTTTGCAGACTAAACTCCACGACTGATCGTTGCGTCCAAAGATACACATAGATTTGGATCCCTTCCTCTCTATCCCTTTGTATGAGACGACTACATCCACTCTGTCCCCACTCCAGTCCACCTCCCAGACATGGGCTCCAGACAGAGCCTCTCTGCACAGCACCTGTCTGAGGTGGCTGAACCTCTCTGGATGGTCCGGGCAGGACTGGGCTGACCTGGTCCGGGTCACCTTCCTGTTCTCCTCAGACAGACACAGGTGCTCATTGGCTGTATTGGGATCCAATGTCAGCTGCAAGGAGTCTATAATGTTGAAAAGAGAGCTCATGAAAATGCATGAACTAATGAAGCTAGTTTTGCTCATGTTTCTGTCAATGCAGTGTTTTGGGGGGAAAAGTATTTATGTATTATGTACAGTATTTATAAATGTATGGCAAAACATATATTGTTACTCACGTTCTGGAAGCTCATCCAGGGGTATAGTAGGGAGGTCAACCTTAACTTTGGGCACTTAGGGGAGAGATAGTATCAAATATCACTAGTCCCTAATGTTTCATATTAGATAAATAAATAATGCAGTACCTCATTCGAACTAATGATTAACTGAAGGTTTTAAGCTTGTGATAACATGACCACTGTCCATACCTACCTATGTTTGCCGTACCTCTTTGAGATTTCCGGGCTATTTCCAGTTTGCCAATTTCTTGAATTCGGTATTTCAGTTCAGAGACAAACGTGTTCACATGCTCAAAGGAGATTTGTGGATAGTCAGTGATGCTGGGTGAGGCCTCAGGTCCAGAAGAGAGACTGCGAGACTGAAAACTCTACAGAGAAAAGGAATAAGGTCAAAAGTACTGTAAGCATGTTAATGTTCAACCTCATTTCACTGAGAGAGAGAGAGAGAGAGAGAGAGAGAGAGAGAGAGAGAGAGAGAGAGAGAGAGAGAGAGAGAGAGAGAGAGTGGAAGAGAGAGTGAGAGATGGAGAGAGTGGAAGAGAGAGGTTGGAGAGTTTGTATATTTTTTTGTGAGGGACATCTAAGTCAGAGTTGTAACTTGTCACCTGGATAAAATGGATGTGATCCTCTGTGTGTGAGAGCTGCTCCATCTCAGCGTCTCTCCTCCTCAGCTCAGCGACCTCCTGCTCCAGACGCTCCAGGAGTTCTTCAGCCTGACTTACTTCCGCCTTCTCCTGGACTCTGATCAGCTCTCTTACTTCAATGCCTCTTCTCTTAATAGAGTGTTTCAGCTGAGCAAAGATCCTATCGCTGTAATTCACTGCTTCCTTTGCGGACATCTGTGAGGACACAGATAGAAGACGACACTTGATTCGGCTAAATGGACTGCACTTATCCAAAGCGCTTTACAACCGCCTCTCATTCACCCATTCACACACACATTCACACACCAATGGCGACAAGCTACCATGGAAGGCGCCGGCCCGCTCACTGGGAGCAATTTGGGGTTCAGTGTCTTGCCCAAGGACACTTCGACATGTGGCCAGCCGGGGCTCGAACCGCCGATCTGCGAACCTTGCGATCATTAGACGGCAGCTCTACCTCCTGAACCACAGCCACCCCCCCAGAGAGAGGAAGGGGTCCATTTGAACCAGCTCTGTAACACAGCACTCACCTTGATAGTCTCCTTAGCCTTCTTCACTTCTTGTACCTTTTCCTCTCTCTGCTGCAGTTCAAACCTGTTTCTCTGTATCTCCCCGTGCAGCTGTATCTGCAGCATCTGGATAACGATATTACATTGAATTAAAGGTGAATGTACCAAAAGCAGGAGTCCGGTGTAGGAGAATTTCAAGTGTTTCTTTTCAAATGTGATTTCTTCTCTTTGTCTTTCGTTCCTTTATGTATTCATTGTCATTGACACAATGTGTGTGTGTGTGTGTGTGTGTGTGTGTGTGTGTGTGTGTGTGTGTGTGTGTGTGTGTAGTTCATTAAACAGAGTCCTACTCCTTACCTGTCTCCAAGTCCTTCCTGCTGCAGCTGAGACGGTGTCATGGCCTTTATGTTCATCCATCACACACAGACAGCAGATAACCTGCTGGTCAGTACAGCAGTACACCTCCAGAGGTTTGTCATGATGAAGGCAGATCCTCTCCTGCAGTTTTGCAGAGGCGTTGACCAGTTTATGTCTTTTAAAGGCAGCAGATTCATAGTGAGGCTGGAGGTGAGTCTCACAGTAAGAGGCCAGGCACACCAGACAGAACTTGGTGGCTTTGAGTTTTGTTCCACTGCAGACATCACACTCCACATCTCCAGGTCCAGCAGAACACTGAGCAGGAACTGTGAGTGATGTCTTCTTTAGTTTCTCCACCATTTCATCCAGCAGTGTGTTGGTCTTCAGGACAGGCCTGGAGAGAAAACTTTCATTGCAGACAGGGCAGCTGTAGACTGTAGGCTGCTGGTCGTCATTATCCCAATGGCCATTAATACAATCCATACAGTAGCTGTGTCCACAGGCAGTCGTCACAGGATCCTTCAGTGGGTCCAGGCAGATGGAACAGCAGATCGAGTCCACGGCCTCTGCCATTTTGATCCACACAGACAGGCAGACTTTGAACCGGTTGTTCTACGGAGTAGGAGTGGTTTCAACACAGCTGAAGGGGACTTCCTGATTCAGTCTGTGAACCCAGATGTGAGATACCAGGTCTGGCCAGCAGGGGGCAGGAGTGGTCTGTCACAGCCAGTCTGAACTGAACATATTAACTAAATGAATAGAATCATGGGGCTTCATTTATAATATTAGTAATAGTAATA
>NC_137684.1:14788702-14811202 GCF_963989245.1 Nansenia antarctica | reverse complement strand
GTGTGTACGCAGACACACACCCTCTTTCTCCCGCTCCCTGGCCAGTAACGTCATGCAGTCACACTGCTGTGTCAGTGTGTATGTGTGTGTGTGTGTGTGTGTGTGTGTGTGTTTATGCAGTCACACTGCTGTCTGTCATCCACGACAGACTGACCCAAATCACTCATGTTGCTTTTAGATAAAAAGAGAATCCGTTTGGCATTGTGTTTTAACTACATTAAATGAGAAGAAGAGTTTGAATAACAAAGTGTGTGTGTGTGTGTGTGTGTGTGTGTGTGTGTGTGTGTGTGTGTGTGTGTGTATGTGTGTGTGTGTGTATGTGAGAGCTGTCAGAGGAGGTCTGGTGAGAGTGGGCTAATTGGTGTTAATTCACCATCTGTCTGAGTAAACCAGCAGACAGGGTCATTAGCAAAGATGAATCCACCCACAGGGGAGGCTGTGGGGGGGACTCTCTCTCTCTCTCTCTCTCTCTCTCTCTCTCTCTCTCTCTCTCTCTCTCTCTCTCTCTCTCTCTCTCTCTCTCTCTCTTTCTCTTGTCTCCCTCATTTCTATCTTTCTTTATGTACGACTCCCTTCTCCCCTCAGTTCCCTCCTTCCTGTCTCCTGGGCTCGTGGGCGTTCTGGAGAGAAGAGAGAAGAGTGTGATTTAGATGTTCCTCACATTCACACATCACGGGAGATGTCCACCCCGCTAGGACAGACCATGTACGCCCTCTGCTGGACAGATCTGGTACCTGACATCTGAGCCCCCAAACAGAACCAGGAATCCATGCATTGTGGATCAGTATAATTATCATGTTAATAAAACAGGTCACCTGGTTAAATAAAGGATTAATAAATACAAATCTGTAACCTTCTCTGCCTCACTTCGTAGTCCCACCTTCAAATAAGAGAGGGTCACCCTTGTCTACTTGTATTCTCCGGTCAGAATTTGAATATTGTGCGGTCAATTTAATATGTTTTAAATGTCTCCATTCTTCCACCCCTTGTATGTAAACTAGAGGGAAATTATGTTCACTACACTAATGATGAAGGGAGAACATGACAAGATCACCTTGGACTCCCAAAACAAATCCATCCATAGTGGTCATTGTAGAGTGGATGTGTCTATGTGTGACATACGTAGGAAGTATCAGTCAGTAAAGTGGAATAAGGCGTCTGCTAAATGCCAAAAATGTAAATGTAAATGTAAACGTCAGTAAATTAAAGAATCAGGGTCAGTAGTGTTTATAATCACAGACCTAAGCTTTATTTCAAAAGGCAATAATTAATATCGCAGGTCACCAAAAGGGAGGAGGCTATTACAATAACAATGCAGTACTTAGGTATTTACTGAGTAACTAAAATGTTCTCCATCGACTTACCAGGGTAAAGAATGGTTCCATAAATAAATGAGTAAACATGTACCATTTAAATAATAAACACAACAGGATTGTTTACAATATTCCTACTCAACTACTCTAAATGTATGTTGCCTGTGCAGCATTTGTTTAACTAGATGTTCTCTTCTTCTGGAAGATCTCTCTTCTTCTGGAAGATCTCTCCACCTCCATCCCTCCAGCTCAGTCTGACATCCTGGATCCCCCTCTCCCTCAGCTGTTTCTCTATCTGAAACACACAACCAGTATGGGAGATTCAGTGATTGAGTCAGACTCTGTATTTTAGGCACAGAAACCCAATCCTTAACCTTAATGGCTACATGCTAGGACCCCACAGTCAGTTCAAACACTGTCGTGCTTTAGTGGAACGACTGATAAAGACACAATGTATCAACAATGAATGAAACATTGATCAACCTCACTCTGAGATGTTAGACTCAACCTGCTGAGGTCAGGGTGCTACAATGTTCTCCTATATTGAGAGTATCCCGGTGGTCTTTGTTCTAATCGTACATATGTGCGTCCTGAGAGAGCTGGTCCCTTCACGCCGGGGGGGAGACTCACCTCCTGTAAGACGGCTGCTCCCACCGCGGGGTCGCTGAGGGTCAGAGGTGAGTCAGAGGTCAGCTCCACTCTCACTACCTGCATCCTCACCCTGAGCACTGTCACACAGAGAAGGATCATGGTGGCAGTCACTCCATTCATCCTCAACAGAGCCTGAACACGAGACGTGCTCTAACATTGAACACAACAAAAAGAGAGAGAGACACAGACAGACAGAGAGACAGACAGACAGACACAGACAGACAGACACAGACAGACAGACACAGACAGACAGACACAGACAGACAGACAGACACAGACAGACAGACAGACACAGACAGACAGACAGACACAGACAGACACAGACAGACACAGACAGACACAGACAGACACAGACAGACAGACACAGACAGACAGACAGACAGAGAGACAGACACAGACAGACAGACAGACACAGACAGACAGACAGACAGACAGACAGACACAGACAGACAGAAAAAAGACAAAAAAGAGGAAAAGCGCCCGTTTCTTTTGCAGTGGTGGTGCCCATGTCTCTCTACTCAATGACTCACCGCTGGAACAGAGAAACGGATATGTATGATCACACGGGTGGTCCCCCCATGTCCGTGCCTCAAGCGCGTGGTAGATAGCACAGTTCTCCTGCCCTCCAAGGTTGTCTGGGATGTCGTCTGACCACCAGTCTCTGAAGGAGGAGAAGTCGTATTTGTCTGACCACTTCCAGGAGTCTCTAAACAGGCCGATCCACACGTACTGGTCTGCAGCCACCATCTCCTGGATCTGCTGGTTGTCCACCTGGTTCTTCACAGTCACCAGGTCGGTGTAGGTGGCTCTGCAGTAGGTCTGGGCCGCTCTCCAGGTCACTGGCTCGTTGACTTTAATGAATCTGTCAGCGAGAGGCTCACGGCTAGCTGTGAAAGATGACAATTCGTGACGTTAGAATGATACGGTTCTGTCTCCATTTTTGGTCAAAATTGAGTTTTTTTACATAATCTGATCCATTAGGTGTTTATTAATGCCTGTGTGGTGTTATTTTTAAAATGTTGACATTTTGTTGTTAGAAATTAATAAAATACAAAAGTTCCATCTCACAAAACATAATGGAATGTAAAAACTTTGACGCTCAATATCTCTGGACTACCCTAAACAGAGATGGAACCTTATAATTCTAAGCTCACGAATTGTTGTTGTTTTAGGTGAGCGCGTTGCATAGAGTGTGCATGCTGCCTCCTCTTTATGCTCACGTCTGTGCATGTGCTGAATTGTTTTCCTCAGAAATGTTGTGTCAAAAATCGAACGTGTGTGTCTCACCGTCGTAGCAGATGAAAGGTTCAGTGTGACTACAGGATATATCGCGCCACTGGCCAGCGTCATCCATCACCCCACAGTTCTCACTCACAAGTGACCAATCCCCTTCTTCCCCACTGCGCCAGTTGGTAAACTCACTGTAGAAGTCTCTGTCTTCAAGGGCCCAATGCCATACTAAAGAGCCGGTCTTCTCCAGCCCTATCCACACTGAAGCACTAGAGCCGCTGTCTACATCGGCAAGCATCTTGTTCATGTCCTCCCTGCTGTGGATGGTGACCAGGTCAATGTACTTCTCTCTACAGTAACTCTGTGCTTCAGACCAAGTCATAGGGGTGTCCACAAAGTGGTACTCCAGAGGGACGCAGGAGGAGAGAGAGCAGAGCCCTGTGAACAGAACCGCCCGTTAGGATCCCTTGAACACTAAAACCATCATGAAGCTACATGAAGCTATTACTGTACACATGCAACACTATTACTGTACACATGCAACACTATTACTGCTTGACAGTTTGATACTGCTTCTCACAAACACACACGCACATGTGCACACAGACAGACACAGACAGACACAGACAGACAGACAGACAGACAGACATAGACACAGACAGACAGACAGACAGACACTGACAAACACTGACAAACAGACACACACAGACAGACACAGACAGACAGACAGACAGACAGACAGACACAGACAGACACAGACAGACACAGACAGACACAGACAGACGCAGACAGACAGACAGACAGACACAGACAGACACAGACACAGACACAGACACAGACAGACACAGACAGACAGACAGACACAGACAGACCGACACAGACAGACAGACCGACAGACACAGACACAGACACAGACAGACAGACAGACACAGACAGACAGACAGACAGACACAGACACAGACAGACAGACACAGACACAGACACAGACACAGACACAGACACAGACAGACAGACAGACACAGACAGACAGACACAGACAGACAGACAGACAGACAGACAGACACAGACAGACAGACACAGACAGACACTGACAAACAGACACACACAGACAGACAGACAGACACAGACAGACAGACAGACAGACACAGACAGACACAGACAGACAGACAGACACAGACAGACACAGACAGACAGACAGACACAGACAGACACTGACCTGAGAGAAGCAAGGGGAGAACCACACTCCATCCCATGATTGATCTGTAATGGTAACAGTCACACAGTCACAGGGCAGAAACACTCATTAAGATTAGAAATGTTGCATGTTAAGACATTAATGCTACATGTTATATATTGTCACAACTATTACTGTGTTTTCAGTCTGTTCAATAGCAGCATTGCAATGTTGAGGTTGACTATAATAAATTGCGACAGGCTACAGTTGAACTGAGCCGTGAAACTGACCTCATGATCATACAATAAAGACCCACAAAGAACCACACAACATACTCGACATTGAAACAAATGATGGCATTACCATTATTCTAAAACAATGAATATGTAGAGAGGTTTAAACACCTTACATCACATGCAGAAAGACTGATGCCACTCCAGAGCTTGATAGAACATTGTATTTCATTACTTTCTTACCTTTACTTACATCAGAGTCATGTCTCCAATGTGCTCTCTCTCCTTTCTGTTTCTTAGGGTGTGTGACTATGATCGACCCCGGTCCTAAACTCTTCTTCTGGGCGGCATGCAAAACCTATTCCCCACTCCTTGGGTGGGAGTGTTTACGTATGCCTTCACACTGGCAGACTCCTTCACATTGGTAGACTCCTGTGCACTAAGGGGGAATTTGGTTGTCAAATGTTGTTGTCTTTTTGTTGTGTTACATTTTTTTAAAATTATATATATATATATCATTGGAAAGCCTGTTTATTTACCTTTACAATGATGTCCAACTTATTAGCGCCCAAGTCAAATTTCACAGAATTCTCTGCCAATGCTAAACAATGTATTCTCCTTAGTCAAGTTAGTATTGACTCTTGTTTTGAGTTGTTTGGTGGACTGGATGAGTAGTGGGTGGAAGATCCATCCACAGCCCCAGCCTGGCACCTCCTCCTCATGCTGGTCACCAGCCTGGTCACACCAGTGGGAGGGTGTTCCATTCCTCAACCAGGAGTCGTTGCAGGTCAGCCAGCGTGGTTATGTTGGTCACTCGGGAATAAAGTAGAAGCCGCACTCTCTCGTTCCTGATGGAAAAAGTGTATATTTGTTGACGGTTTCGTCCGTAGCCTTTGTCAAGTCGTGACGTTAGAATTATAAGGTTCTATCTCCATTTTTGTCAAAATTGAGTTTTTTACATAATCTGATCCATTAGGTGTTTATTAATGCATGTGTGGTGTTATTTTTAAAATGTTGAATTGTTTTTGTTAGTAATTCATAAAATACAAAGGTTCCATCTCACAAAACATACATCGAATGTAAAAACTTTGACGCTCAATATCTCTGAACTGCCCTAAACGGAGATAGAACCTTATCATTCTTAAGTCTTAAGTCTTTAGTAAGACTTGACAAAGGCTACGGCTGAAACCGTTGTCAATAAATCTTCACTTTTTGCATCTGGAACGAAAGTGTGCGGCTTCTACTTTATTCTTTAGTATTCTCCTCCGTCGCCAGCACCTCGCCCAAGCTTTCTGCGGTGTGCGTTCTCTTCTTTTTCAACTATGTTGGTCACTCTAACACATACAGCGCCAAGTCGATCCCACAAGAGTTCAATTGGGTTGAGGTCAGGACTCTTGGCAGGTCATTCCATTCTCTCTACTCCCACATTCTGGAGGTAGTCTGTGATAACCCTGGCTCTGTGATGATCCTGGCTCTGTGATGATCCTGGCTCTGTGGGGGCGAGCGTTGTCATCTTGGAGGATGGAGTTAGGTCCCAGATTGTGGAGATATGGGATCACTACTGGCTGCAGAATCTCATCCCGATGTCTCACTGCATTGAGATGGCCTTCAATGATGACAAGCCTTGTTTTGCCAGTGATGGAGATACCGCCCCACACCATGACACTGACCCACTACCAAAAGCTGCTACTCGATCTGTCCAACAACCAGCATAGCGTTCTCCATGTCGTCTCCATATTTTGACCCTGCCATCCAACTTCCGCAGACAGAACCTGGACTCATCACTGAAGATGACTTTCACCCACATGTTCAGGTTCCATTGTTGGTACCAGCACAAACGGGCTTGGCGGTGAAGGGCAGTCATTGCAGGCTTCCTGGTGGCCTTATGAGCTCGGAGGTTGGCTGTGTGCAGTCTGTTCCTGACCGTCTGATCAGAGATCTGTACGTCCTGCAAACCTCTAGAAGACAGCCTACGTTTCCTCAGTGTTGATAGAAGACAGCCTACAGTTCCTCAGTGTAGATAGAAGACAGCCTACGGTTCCTCAGGGCTGTAAGAGTGATAAATAATAATGAATAATAAAGAATGCATTTTATTTGTATTGCACTTTTCATTCAAAAGAATCTCAGAGTGCTACAGAGAGAAAAAACAACAACCGTATAAACATTACAAGTTAAAAACATAGTAAAAAATAAATAAATACATAAAAAGAATCACAAGAATGAACACAGGTTCAACAGTCAAAGGCTTTTGATGAGCCGGTCTTCTGGGGGTGTTGTCTTCCTGGGACGCCCACTTGGCGGTCTGTCTTTGACATCGCTGGTTTCAAGGAACTCGGCCTTCAGTTTGTAGATGGTACCAGGGCTGATTCCAAATAATGCTGCAACTTGGTTTTGCGGAACACGAGCTTCAACTTGGCCTATCACACGGGCCTTACATCCAGATTAGACAGACGTGGCATGCCGATGCTTGGAGCAGACACCCAATGATCACTGCAGTAGGGCGCAGCACCCCACAGGTGCTGCCAACCTGGAGCTCAAAACAAGAGTGAATACCAACAGAATACATTGTTTGGGGGGGGGGGCTGTGATTGGGCGGGGGGGTTGGAGGTATTTGGCGGGAGGGACATTGGTGGGAGGAGGGGGACTGTTGGGGTAAAGGGAGATTGGGAAGGGGAGGTGGGGTGGGGGTGGAAGAGTTTATGGGAATTTTGTATTTGTACTGGATTTTTGTTATTCTATTTCTCTTTTGTTTATATACATATGTTACCACTCCCTTGTATTATTCCCTGAAATAAAAAATTGATCACAAAAAATGGAAAAAAAGAATAGACTGTTTAGCATTGGCAGAGAACTTTGGCAGAATTTTATTGGGCGCTACTCACATAATCAGCTGTGCTGCACATCCCACTAATGCATGATCCTTACAAGTTGGACCTCATTGTAAAGGTAAACAAACAGGCTTTCCAAATAAATACAATGCCAGTTAGCATTGTAACAACAGAGAAATAATCGACCAAACACACATTTCCAAACTTTTTTTCCCTGAGTTTACATGCCATGTTCATACATGCCATCTATGAGTTGAATTTGGTTACACCCAGCACTAAATAAATAAAAACAGTCAAAATCATCCCCCTTCTAAAACTGCCATCCCCCCTTTCATTTTACATTCACATTTAAATTGTTGGCATTTAGCAGACGCCTTATTCCAAAGCGACTTACAATCAATACATGGAATGGAAATCCTTTCCATCCCTTATGCCATTTGATCAATGAACGTGGTATTACTGCTATTTCAACATTTAGTTTTGCGCATATTGATCAAAATACTGTGGGCGAGGGAGGGGGCACGCAAACAGGCAATGACATTTTTACCAAGTCACTGACACTGAAGTCACTGACGCTGTCGGGATGCTAAAATTGTCCCCATATAAAATCCACCATCCCCCCTGACTTCCTTTTACAACTTGAGTACTGCTCACACCTATTTATCCTTCTCCTTGGCTGGTAGAGTGAGTAGAGCACATTGGGTGAGATTTTAATATTTTCCAAAGATGCACATCAAACTGTGCAGTAGCCTTCTAGAGTAGGGCTCACAAAATGTAGCAAGATATAAGAAGACACCATGCTCACATCTAATTATCTACTCCCAAACGTGTGACAGAGCGAGTGAGTCAAAGAGACAGGCGAAGAAGCATGTCTGCCTGCCTGTCATACACTAAATCGTACACAAACTAAGACAGACAGGCAGGCAGGCAGAGGCAGAGGCAGAGGCAGAGGCAGAGGCACACACACACACACACACACACACACACACACACACACACACACACACACACACACACACACACACACACACACACACACACACACACACACACACACACACACACACACACACACACACACACACACACACACACACACACACACACACACACACACACACACACACACACACACACACACACACACACACACACACACACACACACACACACACACACACACACACACACACACACACACACACACACACACACACACACACACACACACACACACACACACACACACACACACACACACACACACACACACACACACACACACACACACTTATTTTAGGCCTATTACTACATTTATTGAAGGCGCAGTTGAGGATATGGCCAAAATAACGCACGGCAAACAACTATTTTGTTGTTTGGTCATTCCACCTATTGTTCTACATTCATTTGCGATTTCTGAACATGCCATTGATGACTTCTCCCAAACTGTTTCTCGTTCTCCTTCTAAACTTCTAAAGTTGCCAAAGTGAGCACGGAGCGGAACGGAACAGAACGGAACGGAACAGTGCGACACCATTTCCAGAAAAGGTTTCAACGGTGGAAGGAAACCACCCACCTTTACGGCAGGGCTGGGCGATACCAACTACCAAAGGGGGTGGGGGGGGTCCAAACGGTACGATAATTCCCCTTACACAAATACTACTAAACACAACATTTGAACGAGCAAACGACTAGGCCAAATGATACGAACAATTCCACGGTTGCATTATCAAATTCCATAAGTGTTCACGAATCATCGTTCATTTATGTGCGTTTGTTTATTTCTGTCCCCCCCCCGGAGCCAGGAGATGCCTTCGCCCCTTCGTCAGTTTCAAACGAGCAGACAAAGGCAGCGAAGCTCCGAGACCCCAAACAGCTCTGAGACAACCGAGCTCTGCGACCCACGATTCACCAGAAAACAGGCGCAATTGTCTTCATCAAAGATGAGATTACACGTCAGGTTATGAACATGAACGACCGTCTGGACCCTCTGGAAGAAGCACGGTTGTTATCGGACCTGAACATGACCAGAGGCGCCTGACCCGTCACTGTTTTCCGCCTTTTGGTAACAATGCTAACTATGCTAAGCTAGCTGCCTCTAAGTTGTTCATGTTATTACATTACTGCTTCGATCTTCTGACTGGAATAAGCCCAACTTGGTTAGCCAGCCTGAATACCTCGCTTTAGAAACATCAGATATGCATGTAGCTATGAAGATACAGTGGGATGGGAAGGCTGGACGTGGTAAATATTGTGTTCCCGAGTAGCTAAGACAGCTATCAGCTATCAGCCCACTCCAAATAACGGAGAACCACCCGGTCAGTGTTGCCTTTTGTAAAGCTAGTTCACCCTAGCTGTACCAGGCAAGCCCCCTCTCTCCCTCTGTCTCTGTCCAACAATGTTTGAAATGGAGACCCACATATCTGCTCTCTTCCCGGAAATCCTAGCGATGATTTTCAGCTATTTGGACGTGAAGGAGAAAGGCAGGGTGGCCCAAGTGTGCGCGGCCTGGAGAGACGCGTCGTACCACAAGTCCGTGTGGAGGGGGGTGGAGGCCAAGCTCCATCTGCGCAGGGCCAACCCGTCCCTGTTCCCCAGCCTCCAGGCCCGGGGCATCAAGAAGGTCCAGATCCTGAGCCTGCGACGCAGCCTGAGCTACGTCATCCAGGGCATGCCAAACATTGAAAGCCTTAACCTTTGTGGATGTTTTAACCTCACAGACAATGGCCTGGGACATGCCTTCGTGCAGGACATCACGTCCCTGCGTGTCCTCAACCTCAGCCTTTGCAAACAGATCACCGACTCCAGCCTGGGCCGGATAGCCCAGTATCTGAAGAACCTGGAGGTGCTGGAGCTGGGCGGATGCAGCAACATCACCAACACGGGCTTGCTGCTCATCGCCTGGGGCCTGCACAGACTCAAGAGCCTTAACCTGCGCAGCTGCAGGCATGTGTCCGACGTGGGCATCGGGCACCTGGCCGGGATGACCCGCAGCGCCGCCGAGGGCTGCCTCTCCCTGGAGCAGCTGACCCTGCAGGACTGCCAGAAGCTGACGGACCTGTCCCTCAAGCACGTCTCCAAGGGCCTGAGCAAACTCAAGGTGCTCAACCTCAGCTTCTGCGGCGGGATCTCAGACGCAGGTATGATCCACCTGTCACACATGACCCACCTGTCCAGTCTGAACCTGCGCTCCTGCGACAACATCAGCGACACGGGCATCATGCACCTGGCCATGGGCTCCCTGCAGCTCCACGGCCTGGATGTGTCCTTCTGCGACAAGATTGGGGACCAGAGCCTGGCCTACATCGCCCAGGGCCTGTACCAGCTGAAGTCCCTGTCCCTGTGCTCCTGCCACATCAGCGACGACGGGATCAACCGCATGGTGCGCCAGATGCACGAGCTGAAGACCCTGAACATCGGGCAGTGCGTGCGCATCACGGACAAGGGGCTGGAGCTGATCGCCGACCACCTGACGCAGCTGACGGGGATCGACCTGTACGGGTGCACCAAAATCACCAAGAGGGGCCTGGAGAGAATCACACAGCTCCCGTGCCTTAAAGTGTTAAACCTGGGACTCTGGCAGATGACGGAGAGTGAGAAAGTGAGGTGAAAGTCACCTGCCAGGCCCCCAAGAACTGCAGGGGGCAGGGGTCGTTTGTCCTACTGAAATACCTGAGAGTGACTGTATAGGCTATAACATTACCTTTAATAACTAAACTATACTGTGACTTCATTCTAGCAGAAGGAATCAACAGTTTAATTCGCTATCACTGCAATATTCCATCCCTTGTTTTGGTACTGTTATGCTTTTGGTAATCTTACGCTTTTTCCCCCTCTTATTTCAGTACTTTCTTTGTATCAGATCCATAAGGTGTTTACTAGCTACCTCGTCCATTGAAGAAGAAAAAAAACTGGAGTGCCTGGGGAACTCAACCCCATTGCATCTTTCCCTGGAATGGAAAAAAAAAACTTTAAAAACATGGGATTTTTGCGACCCTTTTCCATTTGCCCTTTAACTGTTTACCAGTGTTGATAGTAGACATAGTAGATCATGCTAAGTAATAGACTTCATTTAACCCAGTCCATAAACACTGCACAAAGAGGCCATAACGCCTTGGATGAAGCTTTGAATAAGGGATTTCTCCAGCCAATGTATTTTTGCTTATGTTAATAGATATTTTTTTATGACGAATGGCTGTAGTTCAGAAAATTGTACTTCAAATTGAAGTGAATTGTTTTTTTGATTTGTTTTTATTACATCTTTTGAATTAGTAGTTTCTTATGCTGAGGAATTACACTTGTCAGGCATGGTAATCTGCCTCCCTGAATCTGTCTTGTCAACATGAACTATGGACATGACTGAACTGTCTGCCATGTCCCCATGGAAACACAGGAAGGGGAGTGAATAAGACTGTCACGTCTATATGCAATATCATTCATATATCACCAACTTTCAACATCTTTCCTTCTGAGAAGCTTCCAATTAAAGACTATTGGGGTGTTTGTTAAAAAAGGGTCATTTGAAATTGTTTTATATGCCTAATAGTGATATTTATGATAAAAATGCAGAGTATGTTTCAGTAAATGGTTTCTGACAATTTGTGCTTTGTTGACTCTGTTCTGTTTCTCTACGTTTTACAAAGTTACCTCACACTCAGTGTTAAGACAGTTATCCTAGAATGTTCATCTTGGCTCTCCAGCAAATTGGCTTTGAGATGAAGTCATTAGTATTAAGATTACATGATCTCCAGCCTAGGAACTCTGGGTTGTAGAGCTGCAGGTGAAGAGTGTTTTAGGTCATGTGTTGGCGGTGGTGAGTGAATACTGGATGCTGTTACTGGGAGATGTGCTGAGGTAGAGGATAGAGAGCTCAGCTATAGTCACCTGTGTTTGAATGTATGTACACTAGAACTATTTCAAATGAGGAAATGCTATACAAGTAGTTAAAGTTAATCATACACATATTTAAAAAGCTCCACACCTCATGGTATAAATTAAAAATCCACAGAGAATGAAAGACTGATAGGATATGTTTATTTACATACATACAAAATGCAAATACTCACAAACATGTCTGTTTTGCTTTCTTTTTACATCATTTGTTATGTTACTTTGTCGTTATTAACACAAACAGACAGAAGGCAGTACATTTCCTTTACAAATGCAACAGAAATAAGTAAAAAACAAAGAAAACCACTTAACAGGATATAAGCCCCTAAACCAGCACTGTGTTCCTGAATGAAGAGTCTAAACCAGCGCTGTGTTCCTGAATGAAGTCTGAAACATGAGGTGGTGACAGAATGGTCCACAGACATTAAGGCAAGGGCAGGGGCAAAGGCTTAAATAGGTGCTCTGTTCAAATACTTAAAAAATGCACCTTTCCTTTGGGAGATATCAACTGATCTGAGACCTGGACTGGTGAAGCAGTGTGATGAAGCCCTGCAGTATGTTGGATAGAGAGTAGGCTGCTCCCAGACAGGGAGGAGGGAAGGATGGAATTTACAAGTCCACCAATAGGGCCAATGAACGAAAGGCAGGACGAGAGACACAAGTCTCCCACTTTGGTCCTGAATAGCAACCTGGTTCTGTGGGCTTTAATCATCACTCAACCTTGGACTGATGGACAGCTACCTGTTTACAGGTGGTCCTTTTTCTAGTTTGTTTAAACAGTTCAGTCAGGTCACCATACCAAAGACAAGTCACCAGAGACCAAGAGGGACGTATGCGTCGGGTAACGAAGTTTCAGATGAGATCAGAGGTGACAGCTCCCTATGTCTAAACGGCCTGTAACATCGTAACATCGCTCTACCATAGGACCATATGGATGGAGACTTGTTTCTGTTCCCAGGGGAATGATGAGGTGGCGAAGTGGAACAGACAGGAACACAGCCAAGGGCTCTCTCTCACTAACACCCATACACATCTCTGACATAGAAAAGAAAACACTGGAATCTTTAGGGTACATTTACACCATGATGAGGCAAAAGTATAAAAGATGAGTCTTAGAAATAAATGCAAGAAAAAGAAAAAGTACTCTCCCTTCACACAGTCACGGTTTGAGAACGTGTGTATTTCACACATCATCTTTTGACACTTATAAAAGTTAGTTTTTTTGACACAAATATTTCTCTCTTCAGTTTGAGCTGAAGACACGGGGACTTGTCAGCCATTTTGTTCAGAGGGACTTGCTCCTCACGATTCTGTGCAAACATTCAATGCATATATCCACATGGTAAACATCATACTTTATATATGTATATATATTTATAGAACATGACTTTCCGCAAGTTGTGGCAGTACTGTCACATACATCCTTTGTCTTCAGACAAAATGAGACACACACAAGAGACAACTGCACTGCTTTAAGCTTTTCACTTTTTTTTGTTTTTTTTGTTTACAGAATTCACAACATCTTCGACTGGGTTACCTTTATGTACTGTAGTCACTGTACGTATTTAATGAGTTATTTACAAACTGATTTTTTACAAACCCACTAAGTAGTGACTTTCAAATCCTTTTTACCGATGTACTATTATTCCTTTTCACTTAAATAAAAATCTTAAGCCCTGAAGATTTGGGAAAATGCAAGAAGGGGCAATATTTGCATCTACCAGAACAAGAAGTCAATCAAAAACAATATAATAATGCGGGTTTGAAGTCATATCTATTGAAACTTTGGATGAGATCTTATGGCCGTGGGACCGGATCTCCCTTTATTTCATAAGTCATAAGTCATGCTAGCACCAATAAAAGTTCCCACATTTAGGTCCAGTATCGGTCCCTGTGCATGCTTCAAGGCCACTCTTTGACTCTCTGAAAACAAACGAACATTGCATACCTCATAAAGAAGTGGAAAACCATTCAACACTACCCCAACTCTGCTCCCTACTCCCCCTGGGCCGAATCCTAACTTGAAAAATATGATAAGAACTTGACGTATCCTATAAAACAGACCTGACGTCTGTGGGGGGGGGGGGGGGAATTTGTGTGGACGTTCAAGTTGGGATTCTTCAAGTTAGGATTCTTCCCTCTTATGTGTTAAACCTCTCTGCAGAACACCTACAGCGTAGGTTCAGACTGACCGAGGACCTGTGGAGAGACCGCAGCTCTCACACTGAATCTCAAACTCAAAAAGCTAAGAGAGGAAATCAAATGGAACGCATGCACCATTTTTTTGGTTTCAATCAGTGGTTTTCCAGAAACAAACTGTAATTCGTGCCATCGTCCATCCAGAGCAATGTTTCTAGCTGGACCGACCATTGGGTCCTGACATTTGGAAACACTGGTTTAGATAGAAGAAGAAGAAAGAAAACTAAAAACATTGACAAGCATCCACATCACCCCACTGTGAGCTGTTCAGAGTCTATATGAGACACTCCCCAGGCCAGAACGTGTCCTTCTGCCCCACACTGCCCTGACCTCTGACCCCACCTGAGGCTGGGGATGGAACATCTGTGTGTCGAGCATCTAAGGGCAGAAGACCACTGTCTTAAGAGTGTAGAAGAACACAGAGTGGAGGGGTGTCTAAGTGCATTATACATCTGAGAAGGTGATGGAGGGGCAGTAAACAGTCTTTGGAGGGATCTGGTGATGGAGCAACACTGGTACCAGGGGCAGAAGAACACCCCGAGGGGCAGGAGAGCTTCATGTTTGGGGGTAAAAAGTCTCGGGGGGGGGGGGGGGTACAAACAAGTGATCACAGCCTCTTCCTTCCTACAAGAGACTGTGCAGATGGAGGGGTGCTGGGAGGTCTGGAGCTGATGGGGTGGGTGGGGGGGGGGCGGTGGGGTCGTCAGCAGGACTCCTCCAGGGCGTTGACCACCTGCTCCAGGATGTCGGGGCAGAAGTCGGCGATCTGCTGCAGGACGCTGTTGGCGTACTCCTGCAGCTCCCCGCTCTCCCGCTCACACACCTCCAGCTCACCCTCCAACTGGGGAGGACAGGAAGGGCAGAGAGAGAGTTAGTCTGCTGTTGAGTCTATGTTTAGGGATTCCATAGGAAGAATGGTAAATAGACTGCACTCATATAGCGCCTTTTTTGCTGCTCCAAAGCTGGTCCGAAGTGCTTTACAACGGCCTCTCATTCACCCATTCACACACACATTCACACACCAATGGCGGCAAGCTACCATGCAAGGCGCCGGCCCCGCTCACTGGGAGCAATTTTGGGGTTCAGTGTCTTGCCCAAGGACACTTCGACATGTGGCCAGCCGGGGCTCGAACCGCCGATCTGCCGACCTTACGATCATTAGACGACGGCTCTACCTCCTGAGACACAGCCGCTCCAAGGGCCGAGAGAGAGTTAGTTTCTCTCCCTCACTCATACACTCACACACTTGTGTGTGTGTGTGTGTGTGTGTTTGTGACAGGGAGGGGGAAGAAAGAGAGAGAGAGAGAGAGAGAGAGAGAGAGAGGAAGAGAGAGAGAGAGAGAGAGAGAGAGAGAGAGGAAGAGAGAGAGACAGAGAGAGAGAGAAATAACAGAAGAAAGAAAGAGAATAGAGGAGAAGGAAAGAGAAGAGAACAGAAGGAGGGGAGAGCGCCCTCTCACCTGCTCCAGACTCATCTTCTGTAGCTCCTCCTCCCAGGCCGGAGGGTCGCTTTGGTGATAGTGAGTGGGCGGGGTCAGGTCGCTGAGGATGCTGGGGTCTCGGTCGTGGCACAGGTCGGTCAGGTGGGCGATGTAGAGCTTCAGCTTACTGCGGTTCTGGGAAAGGGCTAGGAGAGGGGGAATCATCTGGAGGGAGGAGAGGAGAGGGGGAGGCCAGAGGAGGGGGGGACAAGGGAGGAGGGACAGGGAGAGAGGGGCGAGAGAAAGGAATACATGGGAGGTATGGAAGGATAGAGTAAGGGGAGGGGAGAGAGGGAAGGAAAGGAAAGAAGAGGATAGAGGGGGGGAAAGAGGAGGATAAGAAATACAAATCATGACAATGTTAGGCACCCAGTGTGTTCTCTCTGAGACCAGTTCTGTCTGAGACCAGTTCTGTCTGAGACCAGTTCTGTCTGAGACCAGCTCTGTCTGAGACCAGTTCTGTCTGAGACCAGTTCTGTCTGAGACCAGTTCTGTCTGAGACCAGTTCTGTCTGAGACCAGCTCTGTCTGAGACCAGTTCTGTCTGAGACCAGTTCTGTCTGAGACCAGTTCTGTCTGAGACCAGTTCTGTCTGAGAGCAGTTCTGTCTGAGACCAGTTCTGTCTGAGAGCAGTTCTGTCTGAGACCAGTTCTGTCTGAGAGCAGTTCTGTCTGAGACCAGTTCTGTCTGAGAGCAGTTCTGTCTGAGACCAGTTCTCCTGGTCCAGGGCTTCAACATGGAGGAGCATCAGAGCTCAGAGTCACATGACCATGGAGCATGCAGGGGGAGGAGACAAGCGATGCTTCTCACATGCATGAGGACAACACCATCTCACACAATCACCATGACGACAACACCATCTCACACCATCACCATGACGACAACACCATCTCACACCATCACCTCACCAAACACATAACAACTGATCTCAAGTACATTTTGAAGTTACGTTTTACGTACACAAGGAGTGATTTCGAACACACACACCGAACATTATCCTGCCTAACATTATCACACCTAACATTATCACACCTAACATTATCACACCTAACATTAAAACTCGGACAAACAACTTGCTAATATCTGATGATGAAAAGCCTCTAGACGAAATATTCTTTAAAAAAACATGTCTATTACTGTCTAAATGTCTAAAACTTGCTGTGGTAAATCAGAAATGTGCCAACTCCCGCCATTGTAAGTCATTGAATGTCATTCAGTCACGGTCGGTCAGTCAGTCACTGTCAGTGAAGCGTCACTTGTTTTTGTGTCGCTTACGGTATACGCCTGAGAAACACCCATGATGAGAACAGGCAACATGCACCAAACACTTCACGTAGCCGACAACCTACGCCCGGAATGATTCAGAAATAGAAAGGTGAGAAAACAGAGGAGAGGACCATTCAACAGGAGGGAAGATGGACGGCACACAAACGACTGGCGGAGTGAGAGAGAAGGAGTGAGAGAGACCGAGTGAGAGAGACGGAGTGAGAGAGACGGACAGGACATGCCAAGGGAGACGTAGGTGACGGAGGGATGAGTCTGTCTTTCTCATTGGTGCTCACCCTTCTGAACAAAATGGCTGAGAGAGAGAGAGGGGGGGAGGAGGGCACGGGGTCGGCTATGCCCAGATGCCCTCCTCGTCATCCTGTTAGCCCAGACCGCAGCGTTTTAGAAAAGAACACTTGGTTAGTTAGTGTGTGAGGCGAGAGAAGGAGAGAAGGCAGGAGGTTGTGTGTGAGAGACAACGTCAGTTAAGATGCTGCAGAGGGATTAGTGTTTGAGCCTGGGGTCAGAATGACCCCACCTTATCTTGTTAACTCATCAACCACTTAAGACACATCACAGAAAGATGACCTGATGGTCTGAAGTCCAGAATAGACTCTCTCCTGATGAGGGTGGTGTGTGTACCTGATCTGGAGAAGGTTTGTGATTGGTCTGGTCGGGGGCGGTCTTTAGATGGTCGTCCTCGTAGTTGTCTGCCATCAGCTTCATGCGATTCTGAGTCTGAGAGTGTGTGAGGCAGAGAGAGAGAGAGAGAGAGAGAGAGAGAGAGAGAGAGAGAGAGGGAGAGAGACAGAGGGACAGAGAGAGAGAGACAGAGAGAGAGATAGAGGGACAGAGATAGAGAGAGAGAGGGACAGAGAGAGAGAGACAGAGAGAGAGAGGGAGGAGAAGAACAGGAGAATGAGAAAAGAGAGCAGGGTTCCCACACCTTCTGAAACATCACATTCAAGCAACTTTCAAGGTCTTTCAAGACTCAATTCCCTCAAATTCAAGGACCCAAGACGGCATAGTTTAAGACAGATCTAGATGAGAATTGATATAATAGGAACTATCCGCTCACAGACAACAATTAAAAAGAGAGGCTTGAATGTGTGAACACTAGATGGTCTCTTGCCTTCTCTACCGCAGCACAGCAAAACAATATATTGTGAAATATGTGTAAAGTTACTGTGTTAAGTTAAGCAATGTGACTTATCTACTATAAATACGTAAAACATGTTTAATAAAAAAAAAATATATATATTATTTGAGAGAGAGAGAGAGAGAGAGAGAGAGAGAGAGAGAGAGAGAGAGAGAGAGAGAGAGAGAGAGAGGGGAATTCAAGCACTTTCAATGACCCATGTCTATTTTCAAAAACTTTTAAGACCTTGATCTTTTTCCCCTCAAATTCACAAACTTTCAAGGATTTCAAGGACCCGTGGGAACCCTGAGAGAGGCAAGCGAGTGTCTCCCACGTTGGTTCCCATGATGCCCGGCGGCGCGGGGGGGCTGACCTGCTGTTTGAGCTGCTGCACCAGCCGGTCCTTCTCTCTCTTCAGCAGAGCCACCTCGTCCTGGGTCTTCTTCTTCTTGGAGGAGGACAGCTCCAGCAGGGCGATGTTGGCGTCCTTCTCACTGATGGCAGCCAGCAGCGCCTCCTGTCTGCAGGGGGCAACACAGCACCCTGGTTAGGACTACATTATTCACCCTAATCCTCCTGTCTGTCTGCAGGGAGGACGGACGCACGGCAGGCCTGACATTTCCTAATATGCACAATGCTAATCAATAACCTTAATTAGCTTAGCAGGGGTGTGTGTGTGTCTTACTTGTGTGTGTGTGTGTGTGTGTGTGTGTCTTACTTGTGTGTATGTCTTACTTGTGTGTGTGTGTGTGTGTGTTACTTGTCTGTGTGCGTGTGTGTGTGTGTCTTACTTGTGTGTGTGTGTGTGTGTGTCTTACTTGTGTGTGTGTGTGTGTGTGTCTTACTTGTGTGTGTGTGTGTGTGTGTGTCTTACTTGTGTGTGTGTGTGTGTGTCTTACTTGTGTGTGTGTGTGTGTGTGTGTGTGTGTGTGTTTGTGTGTGTGTGTGTGTGTCTTACTTCATCTCCAGCACCTCCTCCAGGTGTTTCCTGCGCTCGGCCCTCAGGGTGCTGAGGTGCGTCTCCTTCTCACACAGACTCTGCTGGGTGGACGCCAGCTTGGCCCGCATGGACTCTAGCTCCTGTTTCACCTTCTCCATGGCCCCCAGTAACTCCTCCATCTGCACACACACACACACACACACACAGATACACACACACACACACACACACACACAGACACAGACACAGACACAGACACAGACACAGACACAGACACAGACACAGACACAGACACAGACACAGACACAGACACACACGACAGAGACAGAGACAGAGACAGAGACACACAGACACAGACACACACACACACACACACACACACACACACACACACACACACACACACACACACAGTGCGTGAAAAACAGCAAGAGGGCAGCAAGAAAGTAGTAAACAGAACAAAAATAGAACAGAAATACTACTTTTGCTCCCTGCATTTCCATTTAGCTGGCGATTACATCACAGTCACCCCCTACAGCCCATAGACATGGAACTCTCAGGGTTTCTCTGGAACTAAGCCTGAGCATAAATATAGTGACAATTTAGCCATCGTTGGTCATTGTCCAATACTTGAAATGACACTAAAAGCCAGGTAATAGCCAGGTAAAAGCCAGGTAAATGTGGTGACACGGTTATATGGTGAAGCTGATCAACAGGGTCACACAGGACAGGGAGGGGGGGAGAGGAGGAGGGGAGGGGGATCACGTCATACCTTAGACCACTTAAAGTGGGAGTGGTCGGACTCATGCATTGGTGTGTGTGAGTGCTTCTGAGAGGCAGTGAGTAGCAAGAGAGAGAAACAGGAGAAAATGAGAAGATAAGAAAAAACTGGAGAAAGGAGGGAGAGCAGGGAGAGAGGGAGGAGGAGGAGGGGGAGAGAGACAAGAGTGCCGGAGTCCACAGGAAGGGACGGACAAAGAAGAAAGGGTGTAGAAGCTGTGTGTGTGTGTTAGCATGTCTGTGTGTGAGAGTAGTGTATGCGTGGGTGCATGGGTGTGTGTGTGTGTGTGTGTGTTAGCATGTCTGTGTGTGAGAGTAGTGTATGCGTGTGTGTGTGTGTGCGTGTGTGTGTGTGTGTGTGTGTTAGCATGTCTGTGTGTGAGAGTAGTGTATGCGTGTGTGTGTGTGTGTGTGTGTGTGTGTGTGTTAGCATGTCTGTGTGTGAGAGTAGTGTTGGCATGTGTGTGTGCGTGTCTCTGTGTGTGTGTGTGTGTGTGTGTGTGTGTGTTAGCATGTCTGTGTGCGAGAGTAGTGTTGGCGTGTGTGAGAGTAGTGTTGGCATGTGTATGTGTGTGTGTGTGTGTGTGTGTGTGTGTACCTGTTTCTCCTGGTGGTTCCTGGCCGACTCCTCCTGCGCCAGCACCATCTCCCTCTCTGCTGTGATCTGGACGCTCTCCCTCAGCGCCTCCTCCAGCTCCTCTATACGCTCCGACTTCAACCGCAGGGAGTCCTGGGGGGGGGGAGAGGGGAGGAGAGGAGAGAGGAGAGAGAGGAGAGAGGAGAGAGGGAAGAGGGGAGAAGAGGAGAGAGGAGAGAGAGGAGAGGGGAGAAGAGGAGAGAGGATATAGGAAGAGGAGAGGAGAGAGGAGAGGAGAGGAGAGGAGAGGAGAGGAGAGGGGGAGAAAACGAGAGAGGAGAGGAGAGAGGAGAAGGGAGAAGAGGAGAGGAGAGGAGAGACAGCCATGGAACAAAAATGAAAAAAAGGGGTAGAGGAAGAAGTATTGAATGAGGGCTAAACGTCAGAACATTCAGTGCGAACCAGGAGAGCTTTTCCAAGGACACACCCACACATACACACACACGCACACGCACCTCTCTCACCTTGACCTGCTGAGAGCTCTCAGAGATGTTGTCCTCCCTCTTCTTGGCCTCGTCCACCAGCCTGGCGTTCCTGCTCTTCTCCACCTGCTCCTTGTGCTTCAGAGACGCCACCTTCTTACTCTGGTCCTTCGTCTGCCTGCAGGTGCATCATGGGATACAGGAGGACTAGGTTACACACACACCAGGTACTCTGATGGGGGGTGGGGTGGGGGGGGTCACAGAGCATGCAGAGGGAGTGAAACCCACTCACAATACCCCCCCCCCCCTCTCGCTCAGTGAAGACAGGGAGAGTGAGAGGGAAAAGGCGGGAAAAGTAGAACGAAAGGAAAAATAGACAGCCTGTCGAGGAACGACGTGAGAGAGATACAGAGAGAGAGAGAGACAGTACTCTGAAGCAATGGATACAGATCCGAGAGAGAGAGAGAGAAAGAAGAGGTAAGGGATATGTAACTAACCTGGAGGCCTGACTGTTGAGGGGAGAAGGTTCCACAACAAAGAGAAGAAGGCAGGAGAGAAAGAGAGAGAGAGAGAGAGAGAGAGAGAGAGAGAGAGAGAGAGAGAGAGAGAGAGAGAGAGAGAGAGAGAGAGAAACACAGATTCAGAGAGCAGGAAGAGGAAAAGACAGATGGGAGAAAAGGAGGACCGTATTGTATTACCTGTTAGTCAATACACACCTCATACACATACCTCATACACATACACATACCTCATACCAGGGTTTCCGTTAACCGGTAATTACCGGTCTTTGTCCGGTAAAAATAGTTGAAGTCCGACAAATTGAAAACTCGTCGGACATAAATGTCCGGTGAAAATAATTCCCTCTAACCATTTTCAGCTGAGCACCAAACGCACACACACAACACTGCCCGAGAGAGAAGGACCCGCCCCCTTTAGTTAGCCTATAGGCTATAGGCTAACTAAAGGGGGCGGGTCCTTCTCTCTCGGGCAGTGTTGCGTGTGTGTTTGGTGCTCAGCTGAAAATGGTGTCCCGAAGCGAAGCGCCTTAACTTTATCGCACAATAACAAGGATAACAAACGAAACGGACAACATTTACACTAAGATGGAGACAAACTTCAGCGATATGATCTAACAGCCGGTCTTCAGGACGACATACAGACCCGTATGAGCTTACAGGGCTATCCCCTATCTATCTGAGAAAAGGCATAGCCTAGGCTGTAACATCGAACGGAAATTAGCCTATACGCATTGCAAGTTAATTTAAAGCCTATTTATTTTCAAAGAGTTTTATTCTATTTTATTTTATCTGATAAAAGG
>NC_137684.1:14758702-14781202 GCF_963989245.1 Nansenia antarctica | reverse complement strand
AAACGTTGCAGCTCAAAGTGCTTTAATCATTATATAATCATAATTTAATTATTTAGTCATTTAAAGGCAATATTAAAAAGATGGGTTTTTAGTCTTGACTTGAACATAATGTGTGCTGAGGTTGCATCCCTAATGTAAACTGGCAGTGCATTCCACAATCTGGGAGCATAAAATGAGAATGCAGCCTCACCAAATCTCTCCTTTTGTGGTACACAGAGAAAACCAGCGTCAGAAGACCTGAGAGCTCTATTGGGCTGATATGCTAGTAAAAGGTATTTCAGATATTCTGGTGCTGTGCCAGTGAGAGCTTTATAAACAAGCAGAAGGATCTTGAAATCTATTCTGAACTTAACAGGATGCCAGTGTAGAGTCTCTAAAATAGGAGTTATATGAGCTCTTCTGCTTGTTTTGGTTAAATCTCTCGCTAATGCATTTGCTTGTTGTGTGTGTGTGTGTATGTGGGTTCTGTGTGTCTGTGTGTGTGTCTGCGTGTGCCCACCTCTGTCTGCAAGATGGCAGCGCGTTGCTCTTTGGCAGTGAGCGATTCTTTGAGGACCTCGATGTGCTGCTTGCTGTCAGAGAACTGGTTGGTGAGCGTCTCCAGCTTGGTCTGCAGACCCAGCATCTCTGTGTCCTTCCTGGACAGGTCCTGTTTCACCTGGTCCATCTGAGAGACGGCGAGAAGGGAGATAGAACAGTAGAACAGACCGTTAGCAGAGATAAACGCTTTGGAGGTCTTTGAACTCACCCTGACCCTGACCTAAACACAGGGTTCCCACACCTTCTGAAACAGCACATTCAAGCACCTTTCAAGGACTTTCAAGACTCAATTCCCTCAAATTCAAGGACCCAACACGGCATAGTTTGAGACAGATCTAGATGAGAATTGATATAATAGGAACTATCCGCTCACAGACAACAATTAAAAAGAGAGGCTTGAATGTGTGAACACTAGATGGTCTCTTGCCTTCTCTACCACAGCACAGCAAAACAATAGATTGTGAAATATGTGTAAAGTTAAGCAATACAGAGACTTATCTACTATAATTACGTAAAACATTAAAAGAGAGAGGGGAATTCAAGCACTTTCAATGTTTATTTTCAAAAACGTTTAAGGCCTTGATTTCTTTTTCTCAAATTCACAAACTTTCAAGGATTTCAAGGACCCGTGGGAGCCCTGTAAACAGAACTGTCCACCACCCAGGAGAGACCTCTGACCAGGTTGACCTCTGACCTTGTTCTTCATGAACTTGGTGTGGCTGCGGTACACCTCCATCTGCTTCATCTCCTCCTGCCGCTCCTCGCAGCTCAGCAGCCCGTTGGACTTCAGCATCAGGACCTCCTCCTCCGTGTCCCTCAGGCCGCGCTCCAACGAGTTGATCTTAGCATCCTGGCAGAGAGCAGAGACGGGTTAGAACACACGCATACACACACACACATGTTCACACACGCACACACACACGCACACACAGACGCACACACAGACACACACACGCGCACACACACACACGCGCGCGCACACACACACACACACACACACACACACACACACACACACACCTTCATGTCGATGACTGTCTGTAGAGCCTTGGTTTTGGTGGATTCAGGGGTTCCCTCATATCGGCGATGCAGCTCCTGTGGGAGTTCAAGTTCAAGTTTATTGTCATAAGTATTCATATGTATCATAAGTATTAATATGTATCATAAGTATTAATATCTATCATAAGTATTAATATGTATCATAAGTATTCATACAATGACATTCTTCAGCCTCGTCTCTCTCTCTGTAGTATCACACACAACAAACATAGTCCACAATACAACAAAACAACAATACAGTACAAGGTGCTTAGTGCAGGGTGTAAAGTGCCAAGTGCAGTGCGCATGGTTCAGCAACCTAACTGCCTGTGGGAAGAAACTGTTTCTGAGGCGGGTGGTGTGTGAGTTGATACTTCTAGAGCGTTTTCGGGATGGGAGGAGTGTGAATAGTGCGTAGGCAGGGTGGCTGGTGTCTTTAATGATGTTTGGAGCTTCTTTATACAGCGGGTGTAGTAGATGTTATTGAGTTGTGGCAGTTCTGTGTTGATTATTGAGAGGCAATGGAGAACACATCACACCCTGCACCCCCGTCACACCCTGCGACCCCGGCGCTGACCCAGACGCCTGGCTGTCCCCTCCCTCTAACCTGCGCCTCTCCTCCTCCTACTCACCTCTCGCAGAGCGGCCGTCTCTCTGTCCCTCTGGTCCAGGAGGCTCTCTAGGTGGTGTCTGTGCATCTCTGCGTCGGCCAGTCTCCTGGTCCTCTCCTGGTCCTCCTCCGAGGCCTTAGCAGACGGGCCTGGACAGAACCATCACCGGGATCAACCTTCTCTCATATCTTATCATATCTTATCATAGTATATTAATTCATCCAGAGTCACAGACTCTCTTTATCTATGTGGCCCGAGTGGGAATCCAGGTTGTGTACGCGTTATGTGGAACCCAGAAGTGCTCCTCGGTGAGACTTGGTTGATTTTGATAACCCTCTCTCCCCTTCCCCTTCCCATGTGTCCCCAGCACTACCTTCATTAGGCCCCTATACTTTCTTCTATTTACCTTTTGTTTCTTTTTATTATTACTACTCGATCTTTTCAGTTTGTAAAGCGTCTTTGAGTGTCTAGAAAAGCGCTATATAAGTCTAATGTATTATTATTATATTTGACACCCTGTCACCCTGTTGGTGACCTGTGACCTGGTGACCTGGTGGTGACCTGTGACCTGTGACCCACCTTTGCTCTGCAGCATCTCCAGCAGCTTCTTGATGGACTCGTCCCGCGCCCCCAGGGTCTGCTTCTGGGTGTCGATCCTCAGCTCCATCTCCTCCAGCGTCTTCCTCAGGAGGAAGAGCTCCTTGGCCTGCCGCTCGTGTTCCCCCTGCAGCCGGCGGTAGTTCTCCTCGGAGGGCTCGGAGGTCAGCGCCAGCTCCCGCCCCCCCTGGCAGGACGGGTCCTGCTGCAGCAGCTGGTTCAGGTCGCGCTGGATCCTCAACTCGTCCTGCAGCGCCTGGACCGTCATCTGGAGGTGCTGGGGGGGGAGAGGGGAGGAGAGGAGAGATGGGGAGAGGGGAGGAGAGGGGAGGAGAGGAGAGGAGAGGAGAGGAGAGGAGAGGAGGGGAGGGGAGGAGGAGGGGAGAGGAGAGGAGAGGAGGGGAGAGATGGGGAGAGGAGGGAAGGAGAGGAGAGGAGAGGAGGGGAGGGGAGGAGAGGAGAGAAGAGGAGGAGACAAGTGTTTTAATAATAATAATAATAATAATGATAATACATTAGACTTATATAGCGCTTTTCTAGACACTCAAAGACGCTTTACAAACTGAAAAGATTGAGTAGTAATAATAAAAAGAAACAAAATAAATAAAATAAAGTATAGGGGCCTAATTGAGGTAGTGCTGGGGACACATGGGAAGGGGAGGGGGAGAGGGTTAACTGGTGAAGGCGAGCTTGAAGAGGTGGGTTTTGAGGGCCTGTTTAAATGTTGGGAGGGTGTTGGCCTGTCTGATGTGGTTGGGGAGGGCGTTCCAGAGGGACGGGGCTGCGGCTGAAAAGGCCCTATCACCCCAGGTCCGGAGCTTGGCCTCAGAAAGTCGACGTGTTTCTGTCGTGACACTTGTTGGTGATCTTAAAAGGGGTATTCCGTAAGTGTTAGCATTGTGGCTAACGTTCTGAGGAGGGAAGTTCCAACGTTTACATTCGGGGACATGAGAAGGAGCCGAGGCGCGGCCGGCCCGGGTGTAAAGGTCTTATTGTTCGGTCGCCGGCAGCCATTGGACAGAGCGTCTGTGTGACAGACAGACAAAGCTACGCTGTGTTAGACCAGCTGGAAGGCGTCTCAGACAACAGGACAAAGAGAAGTCAGTGTCTGTCTCCGTCTCTCTCTCTCTCTCTCTCTTCCCCTGGTCCTCTGTCTCTCCCTCTCCACCTCCCTGGCACGGCTCATTTACATGGACATTATTCCTCCTTCTCTTTCTCACTCGTTCTCTCCCGTTCCCTGTGTCTCCCCCTCTTCGCCCCTCTACATCCCCCCTTCTCACTGACTAAGACTCTCTGCTGCGAAAGACAAGTCACCGCACATGCGCACACAACACACATTCCACGCACGCGCAGGCAGACACACGCACACACACACACACACACACACGCACACGCACACGCACACGCACACGCACAAACTGTTCAAACGCTACGGCTATGTGTCAAACACGATAGAGCTAATAACGGAACTAAAGATACATTTACACTCTCACTTTATTCCTCTCTCTCTCTCTCATTTGATGTTTGCTGGCTTACGATTCAGTTGAATTTGAGCCAATTAAGCATCTTTAACAACATGACAAATGGCGGGTTTCAGCGGAGTAGAGAGGGACGCTTAGCGAGTAACGAGCGAGGCTAATGAGCGGAGTATCTGTCCTGCTTTAGCGGGGAATGGAATATGACAGTAGGGATATGACAGAAGGGATATGACAGTAGGGATATGACAGTAGGAAGATGACAGTAGGAAGATGACAGTAGGAAGATGACAGTAGGAATATGACAGTAGGAAGATGACAGTAGGAATATGACAGTAGGAATATGACAGTAGGAATATGACAGTAGGAATATGACAGTAGGGATATGACAGTAGGAATATGACAGTAGGGATATGACAGTAGGGATATGACAGTAGGAAGATGACAGTAGGAAGATGACAGTAGGAAGATGACAGTAGGAAGATGACAGTAGGAAGATGACAGTAGGAAGATGACAGCCATTTTGCAGCGAGACGCGCTAGGAGAGTAATAGCTCTCACTTATCACCGGGGGAGAGAGAGGGATCACTGTCTTATATGAGGATTAGGAGCAGGCTGGAGCCACACACACACAGCAGCCTCATACAGGGACGTACGTCAACACCACACACACACACACACACCAGCCTCATACAGGGATGTACGTCAACACCACACACACACACACACACAGACACACACCAGCCTCATACAGGGACGTACGTCAACACCACACACACACCAGCCTCACACACACAAACACACACACACACACCAGCCTCACACACACAAACACACACACACACACACACACACACACAGGGACGGACGTCAACACCACACACACACACACACACACACACACACACACACCAGCCTCATAATACAGGGACGTACGTCAACACCACATGCAGCAGTAGAGCACCGTAAATATGGTTCAGTACTACACAGTATGCAAGTGTACACACAGTGTCACACACGCACCAAAACCAACAACACAAGACAAATACACACCATGTAAACACACACAACGCACAGAGGCCACAAGCACACACATAACCAGGCCCTGGCAACACGAGGGGGAGCATGGTTACACGGACTGGCTAATTACCCAGATGTCTCTGTGTGTGTGTGTGTGTGTGTGTGTGTGTGTGTGTGTGTGTGTGTGTGTGTGTGTGTGTAAAGGGGGAGGGTCTGGTGATTTGTAAACAGGGATCTTTAAATTAGAGCAATCACTGATTCCATTTACGCTAGTTGGGCATTACTTAGAATTAGTACCCAGCGTGTGTGAATGTGTGTGTGTGTGTGTGTGTGTGTGTGTGTGTGTGTGTGTGTGACTCAGCAGACTATAATGGGCAGGAACAGACACCAGATTACACAGATCCAGCCATCCACTCCAGTCCTCTCATTAACATGTCCTCTGACATGCCGGCGTTCATACAGAAGCAGCATTCATCTTCTTAGCGCCAACAACGCCACAGGGAAAATATGGATTGTTTTTCAATGTCCGGAAACGATAGGCCCTCTATTTATCACCCGGTAATGCTGGTGTTTAATCAGCAGTGTGATCTCCCTGAACCAGTACTGGGAGAGGGGAGGGGATGGGAGGATTCTCTCTCTCTCTCTCTCTCTCTCTCTCTCTCTCTCTCTCTCTCTCTCTCTCTCTCTCTCTCTCTCTCTCTCTCTCTCTCTCTCTCTCTCTCTCTCTCTCTCTCTCTCTCTCTCTCTCTCTCTCTCTCTCTCTCTCTCTCTCTCTCTCTCTCTCTCTCTCTCTCTCTCTCTCTCTCTCTCTCTCTCTCTCTCTCTCTCTCTCTCTCTCTCTCTCTCTCTCTCTCTGAAACACACACACACAGGCTGCTGAGATGAGCATTAGACTAAACGCCGAGCCAGCGTCTCCTCACTTTCACTCTGAGGACCAGGGTGAGAGGATGAGAGAGAGAGAGAGAGAGAGAGAGAGAGAGAGAGAGAGAGAAAGGTGAACGAGGGAGAGAAAGACAGAGAGGGAGCGAGTGAGAGAGAGAGAAAGAGATCGAGAGAAAGAGAGAGATGAGCGGTGAGACAGAATGAGCAGTGGGGGGAGGAGAGAGAGAAAGTGTGAAAGCTAGACGGAGGAGAGAGGCTGAGGGTTTGTTCATCTGGTGTAGGACTGAATCTGGCACCTCCTTCTCAGAGACAGAGGCAGGGATGAAAGACTAGCGACTGCTAAGGCATACGTGTACAATGCGCACACACTCTCTCGCTCTCTTTAACACACACACACACACACACACACACACACACACACACACACACACACACACACAGGCCATATTGTGATCCCTGTCAGACTCTCTGTCTCCTCTCTCCTAGCTGTCCTAACGCCCCTCCCCAGAGGAACTCTGGGATGTCTGCCTGGGGAGGGTTCAGGCCTGGGGAGGGTTCAGGCCTGGGGAGGGTTCAGGCCTGGGGAGGGTTCCACCACAACCCAGCTCTGCTGGTACCACCACAACCCAGCTCTGCTGGTACCACCACAACCCAGCTCTCAGGAATCTGCATCTCCTCTTCCTGGTTTCCTTTTTTTAAACCTCTTCACCACATCCGGCCGTTTCTATAGCACACATAGACGTTTCTATAGCACACACAGACGTTGTGTACTTACGTTATGCAGCCATTAACCTAACACCCTCTTTGATCTATTAAGCATGAGCATATAGCTGCACATAAGAGGATTAGCTGGATGTTTCTAAAGCTCCTTTTAACCTACAGACAGACAGCCAGACAGACAGACAGACAGCAGGGAGACACCTGGGAGGGCACGGATGGAGACAAGAGATGGAAAGCAACAGACAGGGTTCCCACACCTTCTGAAACATCACATTCAAGCACCTTTCAAGGACTTTCAAGACTCAATTCCCTCAAATTCAAGGACCCAACACGGCATAGTTTGAGACAGATCTAGATGAGAATGTATATAATAGGAACTATCCGCTCACAGACAACAATTAAAAAGAAAGGCTTGAATGTGTGAACACTAGATGGTCTCTTGCCTTCTCTACCACAGCACAGCAAAACAATATATTGTGAGAGAGACAGAGACAGAGAGAGAGAGAGAGAGAGAGAGACAGAGAGAGAGAGAGAGAGAGAGAGAGACAGAGACAGAGAGAGAGAGACAGAGAGAGAGAGAGAGAGAGAGAGAGAGAGAGAGAGAGAGAGAGAGAGAGAGAGAGAGAGAGAGAGAGAGAGAGAGAGAGAGAGAGAGGGGAATTCAAGCACTTTCAATGACCCATGTCTATTTTCAAAAACTGAACAGACTTCCTCATTGAGAGGATGGATGGACTCTCCTCTAGACAACTGATATAGAAATGGGTTGAACAGAGATGACTGTAACATTGAATTCCATAGAATTGCCTGATCGGCCTGGTTGAACAAGGGATGGCTTCCAAAGGACACATCCAGGAAAAGATTGCAGGTCAAATAAGGAGAAATCTATTTCATTCAATTGTGCGGCAACCAATTATTCCATTGGAATCATAGACACAAACTGTGGTCTCTCACACATAGGCAATTCTCTCTCACACCCAGCACTAGAGTTGAGGGGGGACGAGGGGGGATGGCTTCCCCCCCCTGAAATAAAAACAGTCAAAATCATCCCCCTTCTAAAACTGCCATCCCCCCTTTCCATCCCTTATGTCATTTTATCAATGAACGTGGTATTACTGCTATTTCAACATTTAGTTTTGCGCATATTGAGTAAAATACTGTGGGCGAGGGAGGGGGCACGCACACATGCAATGACATTTTTACCAAGTCACTGAAGTCACTGACGCTGTGGGGATGCTAAAATGAATGAATGAATGAATGAATGAATGGTCTTTATTGTCATTGCTACAGTACAGGTACCAAACAACGAAATGTAGGAGGGGTGGCTCCCCTGGTGTTAGGAAAGAAAAAAAAACACTTTTAAAAAAAGATCACAAGAAGGGAAGGAGCTGGTTTACATAAATAAAGGCTATGTACACTATCCACTATACTATACTGTACAGATAGACGACTAGGGTTGTCATATTGCACAATAGTGTTATTGCACATTTATTTAAAGTGTCGCAGTTTGCAGGCTTGAAATGTACATATTTGTGCCTCAGCACTACACCTGATTTTTTCAGTCCAGCAGCTGCCATCAATCCGTCCAGACTGTCCAGGGCCCAGAACTTAGGTCTTTGCTGTGTTCAGGGCCTGGACGGCCTTGTGGTAGAAGCTGTTCTTCAGTCTGTTTGTCCTTGCGGCCAAGGTCCTGAACCGCCTTTTCGAGGGCAGCCGGGTAAAGTGTTCGTACCCAGGGTGGGTCGGGTCCCTGGAGATCTTGGAGGCCTTCCTGAGACAGCGTGTGTTGTACAGCTCTTCCAGAGAGGGGAGGGGGGCGCCGGTGATCTTCTGTGCTGTTCTCACGACTCTCTGTAGCGCATTTCTCTCCGCGGTTGTGCAGCTGGAGAACCAGTTGCAGATGCCGTAGGTGAGGATGCTCTCCACTGCGCCGCGGTAGAAGGTCACCAGTATCTCCTGCTTGCTGTGTTCCTTCCTGAGGACTCTCAGGATGTATAGCCGCTGTTGTGCCTTCTTGATGGTGGCTTTTGTGTTGTCCTTCCAGGTCAGGTCATCCCGCATGTGCATCCCCAGGAATCGGAGGGTTGAGACTCTCTCCACGCTCTCTCCGTCGATGAGCAGGGGCTGGATCTCGGACTTTTTCCTCCTGAAGTCTACGATGATTTCCTGGGTCTTTGACTTGTTCAGCAGCAGGTTGTTAACCTTGCACAGCTTGCTCAGTTGCTCTACCTCATCCCTGTACGCCGCCTGTCGTCGGCGCCTAAAACTGTCCCCATATGATCAAATCCACCATCCCCCCTGGTTTCCTTTTACAACTTGAGTACTGCTCACACACACACACACACACACACACACACTCCTTACCTGTGTCTCGTCCTGCACCACGCGGTACTGCTCCTTCCACACGGTGATCTTGGAGACCTCGTCCTTGCGCAGGGCTCTCTCCTTCTTCAGCTCAGGGCTCCAGAAGGTCTTGATAGAGTTCATGGAGGAGCTCAGCTTGCTCTCCTTCACCTCCACCTCCCGACGCAGCAGCTCGTTCTCCCGCAGGACCTGGAAACACAGGAGGCTCAGAGTCAAACACACACACACACACACACACACACACACCTATAACACACACACACACACCTATAACACACACACACACACCTATAACACAGGACGCTCAGAGTCAAACACACACACACACACACACACACACACACCTATAACACACACACACACACACCTATAACACAGGACGCTCAGAGTCACACACACACACACACCTATAACACACACACACACCTAGGCCTATAACCCACACACACACACCTATAACACAGGACGCTCAGAGTCAAACACACACACACACACACACACACACACACACCTATAACACACACACACACCTATAACACAGGAGACTCAGAGTCAAACACACACACACACACACACACACACCTATAACACAGGACGCTCAGAGTCAAACACACACACACACACACACACACCGTGCTGCTATCAAGCTTTAGTCAGCACAGCAGAAGACTCAACGTGGAAACTGAATATTCTGTTCAAAGCAGGGTAACTGTATTCAATTTCCAATCATCTTTCGAATGACTTTGTTATTATTATTGTAGGTGTACGCTGGAACAGGGATGGTTTGGACTTGCTGTTACACTGTACTCACTACTCACACAGTAATACAGAAGTCGGACATGAATATACTGACCAATAGGACAACACATAACAACATAGCATGCTCGCTCATTCTTACACTACAGACTGACTAACTGACATAATAATCATCATAATAATAATAATCATAATCATAATCATAATAATAATAATAATAGGCCTACATTAGATTTATATAGCGATTTTCTAGACACTCAAAGACGTTTATGACATGACAGACTATCTTTAACCGACATTACAAACCTCTTTCAGCTGGGCCTGCAGGTCCAGTATGGTGTTGTCCCGGGCCTGTCTCAGGGAGTGGGGCACCGTGGACGCCATGTGGTGGTCCCCGAACGCCAGGGCATCTCCTGACATCATCGACATGGCGTTCCCTGGGGCGGAGGTGGCTATGTTGGGCGTGCTGGCGGCCACACCCCCGCCGCCGACGCTCCCCCTCGACCCGTACGTCACCCTCTGCCTGCCCATGGTCGTCATCACCCCTCCGCTCTTGGGCACGTGTTCCGTTGCCAGGGCGACCTCATTGTCGCTCAGGTACATGGGTCCGGAGGTGGCGTAGGCCGCGTTGAGGGACTGGATGTTCTCCATGGAGAGGGTTTTGCCCCCGGACCCCCCGGGGCCGCCCCCGCTCCCCCCTGTGCTGTTGGTGCGCCGGTGACCCATGCGGGGGGAGCGGGGGAGGCGGGGGGAACGCCCAGAGCTCTGGTTATTCCCTCCCCCCCCTCCCCCTCCGTCTCTCCCTCCACTGTGGTTGGCATCCCCTCTACCCACAGAGCGGGCGCTGCCGTACATGGTTAAAGCAAAAAGCTGATGGATGTAGCTGATGAGGTTGAATGAGAAGGTGCAGAGTTCAAAAGGTGGGGGTGTAGCCTTGTGTAGGCCTGCTGTGTGTAGGGGTGTGTGTGTGACAGTCTTTAGCAGTAGATCTGGGAGTCTCGGCTGTCGTTTCTTTCTCTATCCCTGCTTCAACTGGGTTCAGGGAGAACGCATGTTAAACCACAGAGCTCTCTCTCTCTCTCACTCACATTCATTCACAGGTGAGGCAGGGTGGAGGAGGCTGCTACCATGCACAGGTCCCGCACACAGAACAGATCTGGAAGAAGGAAAAAAGAGGAGGCCGTGAGAAATTGTCACCCAAGTATAATGCAGGAGGAGACTGATCTGGGGGGGGACATACATTTATTCTACGAGTCGGATTTGCAAACAGGTGAAGTATCCCAAAGTGCAATGCAATGCAGACATAAACATAGGGTTAGATTTTTTTTAATCTTTAAACTTTTCTCTGCCTTTTCCTCCATCATCAGGTCCATTTTGTTTGATTTCGTTCCGTTCAGCGTCAGACGCGTCACGTCACCTGGCTACGTCACCAGGCTACCCCCCTTCCTAATTCATGACTCAGATCAGATTCCCGTATTCTTTTTTCCCCCAACAATTTCTAACATTGCTAAATGAATGCTCTTTAATTTCCCCCACATGCAGATTCCCCAGCCTCCTTATAGCCTAACGCCTATATTATTATGGGCTCCAGCCTATTAGCAGCTAAAGGCTAACAGGGGTGTTTTGTCAAGCGTTCCGCTATAAGGCCCGGCACATAATGTGGTAACGCAACACTATTCTGATGTTGAGACGGAGATCAAAGATGTATGTTGCGCTAGATCGAGCAAGCTTGTATGGTTACAGTGTGTCTTGTTCGTGATGTGGTGGTCAGGTCGCTACACTTGGAGATCAGCTTAACCCGAGAGAAAAGGGCTGGTCATGGACACTGGGAGAGGAAAATGGGTGCAAGATGATCAGCTTTAGAAACCTGATGGTGATATGGAAGCAGAGACACAATGGGTCACTGGCCAGGTTCTCAAAACGTCTTGAACATCTTTAGAGATCTCCTACCCGTCAAATGTTGGAAAGGAAATCCAGCAAATGTGCTAAGGAGACACCCCAGATCCCTCTCTCTCAATCCCATTCTCTTCCCCTTCCTCCTCCATTGCTCTAGGGCTGAACATTTGACGTTTTTTTTCCATTTAAAGGAATTCGCTTTCCCCCAAAAATAGACTAGACTACGTCTATCTCAATCGACAGAGTTGCACAATAAACCGTTATATATACAGATTCATGAATGTAGTTTGGAACATACGTGGCTATTCCATGAGATCTGATCCATGAATCTGTATTTTTGTCTAGATCTTAGTACATAATGAACTAACAATAATGCTGAAAAATCAAGTGAGAGTACAATACCTTTCTTTCTGTCTGATGGAGGTGAAATCAATGTGTTGTATCTTGCGTCAAATGGAAAACAGCTTCAGTTAATAGACGGACATTTGCTCTTATTTCCTCTATCTGATGTTCCCATCTTTTTGCCAGCACAACCAGCGGCTATGGACAGAGCCAGGGCGCTTCAGTGACGTCAACCCGCGATGCGCGTTCACGGCAGTCATCATCGCCACGCTTGAATCTCTAAGCGCGTCCCCGACGCTATTTAAAAGGGGTCGATCTTGAAAACTCTGTAGGCAGGAGGCCTCCACTATAAAACAGTCTCTCAGTCTCCAGACTCTCCACGTATGAATGTTGACGACTGATTATGTTCCCTATTGGGACAAAACCACTAGCTATATTGGATAAAGACAATCCGGAAAGAGAATGAAAGGACATACTGACGTATGCTGAAATATTGTAAAATGTGTATTGATTATGTCAGAATAAAGATGACGCACAAACAGTTGTGTTAATATGAACTAGTGACATAGGATTGCATACTACTCATCACTCCATCTGATCCTAAGATGTCATGTAGAGAGAGGGGGGGGGGGACAGAGACATGATGTGGGGTAGACTCACTGTAGTTCTGTGTGGTTTGTTTGTTTTGACTATTTTGAGTTTATTCAATGACATGCGTAGTGCATGCAGAGCAGTGGAGGCTGGTGACTTCCAGAATTGAGGAGACCAATTTTTTTCCCTTGCTCGCTTCACTCGCGATGGAATGTTCCCTGTTCTTCTTATCTGTCAACGAAATCGACTACATTACAAATAAAACTATTCAATAAATCCTAAATGTTGTCTACCTATTCGATGTATAAATCGTGCCAGAATCTCGCCGACTTCCGAGGTCATTTTAAGCAAAAGTAATTTTCAGGGATAATAGCCATGGGTGTTCTAGACGTGTTCAAAGGACAAGTTGATAGGACACTCGTAGCCACTATGGCGAGTGTTTCTTTGACTGAAGTGACTGGCGAATTCTCAAAATGGCTTCATGTGATTGGACGAACAAAATGTCAATCTTTCAGCCCTGGACTCAATGCATGGTGAGGCCAGGCCTCCCTTGCCCACCCATTTTCAGTGATTTGGCCAATCACATATTGCCATGAAGAAAATTGCATTACATTGACTTCTATGAGAAACCACTTTCCTGGGGGAGGCCTGGCCTCCCTCAATACAAACGGATAGGGATTCTGGCCTGTAGGTGCTTTACAATTGCAATATTGGGTTTTAGCCAGGGAAAATGTCAGATTTATGAACAAAATGGAAATAATATTGATATAAAAAAATATACAGTATATATATGTTTTTTGTTAAATAAATAAATAAAATAAATATAATTATTGCTTTTTTAAATCTCTCTCTCTTCTCTCAAATTATTGGGGAGGCCAGGCCTCCTCCACCTCTATGGAGGAGCCTCCACTGATGCAGAGTATAGTATTTTGAGGGTCATCTTCTTATGTGTATGTGTGATATGTGTTCGTTATAGACCTACACTGTTTTGCAGGATGCACAAATATTTTAGTTTATTTATTTAACAAACAAGCAAGAGTCAAAGATACCCAACGTGTGTCTGTCCTGTCTTTGTCATGGAGATGTGCTGGATATTGCAACGCCTAACCCTGGCCTAGTGGACACTATAGGAAAACACATGATTCCAATAGATGGCAGTGTTTAAGTAGCAAATTAACTTGCCTGGCCCAGAGACACAAGCCAATGTGTGTGTGTGTGTGTGTGTGTGTGTGTGTGTGTGTGTGTGTGTGTGTGTGTGTGTGTGTGTGTGTGTGTGTGTGTGTGTCTCTGTAGAAGCTGCTTTTCAGACACAATACACTGTTTAAGAATACATAGATAAAACAGTTTATTCCATTACATTAAATACATTTACATATACATATATATACAGTATATATACTCACAGTTTTAGAACACCTCAAATCACTCAACCAAATCACTCAAAAGTGAGTCCATCTTAATGCAAGGATAATAGTTTATGTTATTTTGGAATTAATATCTTTGTTTTTATAGGGTCTCTCATTTGCGAACAGACCCTAGCTTTCTCCACCACTACCTAGAGATTCTCCACCGCTACCTAGAGATTCCAATAATGACCTTTTCATGTCCTCCAGTTAGGGGAGGGTTGGGGCAGGGGAATGCAAGAAATGCTATTGGATAGATAAAGATATTGGATAAACTTATATAATTATAATTCTATTTACTAATTTCAAAGCTGATCTATCCCTTAAAAACACAAATTCCCAGAGCAATCAATTATGATTTCATTTGCGAACAGACCCTAGTTTATTTGCCGAGCCAGAGCCCATGATCTGGCTAGCCAGACATGAAACAGACTGAACTCTACTACACAACATCCAAATCCTATTTGTTTATATAAAGTGTTACAGACAGAAATATATCAGTCTGTCAAATATACTGTATCACAGTCTGTTAAATATACTGTATCACAGTCTGTCAAATATACTGTATCACAGTCTGTCCTTAGCTACCTCCTCTTTCCTCCTCCAGAAGATCCACCTCAGTCCTCCTCTCGGGTCCTCCTCCATAATATACTCCTCCATAGATGCATCCTATCGTCTGTTGCCTTGAAACTAAATAACAGCAGGGTTTTATTACACACAGTCAACGGTCCAGTCAGTATTATAAGACAATATGATCAACTATGAGGACAACCCTGTGGTCATCATTATTAAGGCCTGCCCATGTTGCTGTTGTTGAGTATGCTTGGTACTGAAGCAGAGGCTCTGTAAACAAAGAATCACGTGACAACCCAGATAAGGACGGGAGATTTCCACTGGATTTCAATTTGGACAGAGAGAGTATGAAATATGTGGTGAGAAAAGGTTTGAACTTTGATCAAAAAGATTCTCTGTTCTATTTTTTTCTCAAAACATAGTTCAGCATTTATCAGTGTAAGACTTGATTGAGAAGAAGTACCTGCTGGTTGGCCTGGCTTCACTGAGCTTTCACTGTGGAGTGGCGGGTTAGAATGGGGGATTTCAACTTGAAGTTGTGTCCAGTATGATCATATATACACAGTATACAGTACAGTACACAGTAAGGCATAATATACATTGAATACAGTATGCAAATGTCATTTTCCCTCAGAACTAACCTGCTGTTGATATCTGGAACACTAACTCTTCCCAGTAGCTATCCAGCTGCTTATTCAGTTATAACTAAGCTATAACCTTTTAGCAGCTAATGGCTAACATTGCTGTTCTGTCAAGCATTACACATGTTATTGCTATATATAGGCCCATCTTTAAATGTATTTGAACAAAATGTTGATGTTGAGACTGATGTCAAGATGGATGTTGCACTAAATCGTGCCTCAAAGGGACAGAAAATATGAAATATGTGAGTAACGGTTTTAACTTAATGGTGGTACCAGGCAACTCCTCTGACACATCATAACCACAGAGGCCCCTGTAGTTCTGTAAACCAAGAGGAAATTCTATCTGGACACAGTTATACAGGAGGAGCCTCCACCTCTGGTGAGATATATTTTTTAAATGTATAACCGATCCTCTGTACATGAGAGCTGCTCCATCTCAACATCTCTCCTCCTCAGCTCAGCGACCTCCTGCTCCAGACCTCCTGCTCCAGACGCTCCAGGAGTCCTTCAGCCTGACTTCAACCTTCTCCTGGACTCTGATCAGCTCTCTTTACTTCAGTGCCTCTTCTCTTAAGGGAGTGGATCACCGCAGCAGATATCCTATCACTGTCCTCCACTGCTGCCTTTGCAGAATGTGTCAGTGACATTATAGACTTGTTGAGCTGTTTTTTTATGTTGGAATATTTGACGTCTACTTGATACAACATTCTGCAAACAGACATAGCCCTGCCCTGAGTTAGAACAAACTGTAAAGAAAGTTAATACACTAAAAAGAAAAATTAAAGAAAGTTGCTGACTAAATCTGAATTTCCGAGAAGAATTTCCAGTGATCATACTTTCTAGTGAAGAAGTAGACTTCATCTGTTTCTAGGCAACCAGCCATATACTGTAGCATAGAAGATAGGTAACCTGGGTCTCTACCTGTTTCTCTGCTGCAGCTGAGACTCTACCATGGCCTTTATGAGCATCTACTGTACATACGTAGATAACAGATACATTGATTATTAGTCCGGCAGTATATCTCCAGCAGTTTGTCATGAGGACAGCATATCCCAGCCTGAAGTTGTTCAGTTGTTCAGTGGCACCAATAACCTTGTTTTTTCCCGGGGTTTAGGTCATGGTGAAGTTTAAGTTGGCTCTCACAATAAGTTGTGTATAATAGTCCACACCCTGTATTTTTGTATACTATCTGTTACGGTCAGATAGGGAACCCAAGCGCAGACACAGACAGAGACAGGTTAAAGTAAAATAAAGTATAATTTATTTTAGGGAGTAGGCAGAGAATGGTCGTAGGGCAAGCGGGGGGTCAGGCAGGGGGCGTAGTCAGCAGGCAGGCAGGGTTGTCGGCAGGCAGGCAGGGGGGTTAGGCAGGAGGGGTAGTCAGCAGGCAGGCAGGGGCTTACGCTGCGTGCACACCGCGGACCGTGACCCACCGTTCTGGCGCAACCTGGTGGGATGGACTTGACATACTTGTTAGAGTTGAACGATGTTTTCATAATGTTATAATGTTATAACATGTTTTAAAGAGGACACTCTGTACATTCTGTCCTATACATTTTGTATTCTGTGAATTCCGTACACCCTGTGCTCTGTGCTCTGCACTTCTTAACTACATTCCTGGGGGCCCCGTCATAAATCTGATTTTGCTAACACTGTACTTGTTCATGAAACCCCATCCCCCTACCCATGTGTGTCTCTTTGTGTTTGATAATAAAAATACTGGCTCGGAGGGGGAAAGATTCAGTTTTGAATTCGAGGTCTCTGGGTTGAATCAGAATATAGTATTTAACCCTATCTGACAGTACTTCAACGTGCGATGCAGATGCAAAGCTCTACTCGTGTTGCTAGCGAAGTTTCCCACAGAAGTGGGGGAAAAAACGTCAGCTTAGATATATAAACGGGTTATTTTGATAAACTGGACACATTTTGTGAATATATATGGTTACTTTCTCACCTGAAAACATATACAAACTTCATAAAATGACATTAACACTTGTAGAGCCAAATTACAGATTTTAGCTAATGGCAGCCAAAATTGAGGATTCAAAATCTGAGGCGAGAGCTTGTTAAAATGATCATGCGGATACGGTTATAATCAAAGTCTTTACTCTCAGTTCAAGGACAATACAGAACGTACATCTTAAGTCTGTGCTAGCATAGTAATGAATGAATCAACAAGCTCAACAAGCTCAACAAGCTCACTGGTAAGTAACACTCACTGCAGGTGGTGCCACCTGCAGGTCAACTCTCGAAACATCTCCTTTCACATAATCAATGAAGCGATTGAAGCGATTCTCTCAGAGGTACTGAACTTAAACATTTAGACTTTGATTATAAACGTATCCGCATGATCATTTTAACACAAAAAAAAGAAAAAGAAAAAAAGAAGAGGAATGATAATGGAATGTTTATTATCTTATTTACTGTTCATTGTTTATTGAGTGGCCACAATAAAGTGAATGTAATCTAATCTAATCTGTCTGCCCTGGGGGCAGCTGTACACATGCTTCTGATCATCTTGATCCCAGCAGTCCTTAATACAGCCCATACAGTAGCTGTGTCCACAGGCGGTGGTCACCGGATCCTTCTATAGATCCAGACAAATCGGGCAGCTGAATTGGTCCTTCTCTACAGACATGTTAGTTGGTAAACTGGACTGTACACAACATATTTGTACTACCATTGTACTAACACAACACTTCTAGTAATCAATTGAATTTCAACCATGAAACAAAGAATTATTGACCCTTTACTGTGTCCTCCAGTCACAGTGGCAATAATTGTTCATATGACTGATGTTTGAAACTCAGTTGATTCTAGAAGTGTTGTCTAGTACAGTGGTAGTGGAAATCATGTTTAGCCTTGGAAATTATATTGAGTACAGTCCATTATGTGTCCGCTATACAGTACAGCAAGGTTAATTTTGATATTACGAACCCTTAAAAACACATATTATACATACCTCTGAGCTTAAGTCTGGACATTAAACTCAAGAGCTGATAGTCTTCAAGTCTCAAGCAAGTTTATTCATCAAACTAAAGTTGTGTAGTCAAGCACAGAAGCCGCCATCAAATAAGAAATATTACCAAAACATGTCTGGATACTTTTTTTTTTATTGTGAAGTTTTTAAAAACAAGCAGTAAAAAGTAAAAAAGAAAAGAAAAAAGAAAGTAACATACAATATATATATACAATATAATAAAAAATAAAAAATAAAAAATAAAAAATAATAAATAATAAATAAATAAATAATAAATAAATTATATAAATATAATATAAAGAAGCATACAATATACAACATGACTCCTTGGAACATGGAGAAAACAAATAACGTAAAAGGCTTCCCTCCAGACGATCCAGTCCGCTTTTCAAGTCAGAACGGGTGGGGTGGGGGGGGGCCTCTGTGCAACACAAGGCACAGGACTGAACACCCAAAACATAAGACACAGTACCAGCATAGATAGTGTAACACACAGACACACGCATACACACACACATTCATACAGTACACAGACAAGCTTCACCCTCACACACACACAAACCCAGGCTCATCCCTAGGGAACAGAAGAGGGGGGCAGAAAATGAGCCTGCTACTTTAACACTGGGAATGTTTAAACAGAACTAGAGATTTTTTAAAAAGGAGAAAAAAAAGCCTAAAAGCAAAAAAATATCATTTTGCTTGCAAATAAAAAATAACATTTTTTTCTTATCTTTTTTTTTTTTTTTTTTTACAAACTGATGCTCAATATTAGAAGAAGTAATACTCAAAGAACCAAAAACCAAGATAATCTTTTTTTTGTTTTTTTGTTGAAAGACCGAAAACAAAAAACATTTAAAAAGTCCAGTCCACTGGCTGAGGTTGCAGCAGGGATCACAAATTAATAACACTGTGCAGATCCTCGTTGGTCATGCGGTTGATGGAGCGGGAGCTGCTCTCAGGAACGAGGCAATTCATCACCATGTTCTCACACGACTTCCTGTAGGAAGTCCACACACTTCCACTGAGAGAGAGAGGGGGGGGGAGAGGGAGAGAGAGGGGGGGGAGAGAGGGAGAGAGAGAGGGAGAGGGGGAGAGAGAGGGAGAGGGGGAGAGAGGGGGGGGGGAGAGAGGGAGAGAGAGGGGGGGGAGAGAGGGAGAGAGAGAGGGAGGGGGAGAGAAAATTATATTTGTACCCTTTTTTTCTACACTATACAGTGTTTGTTTACAACTAAAGCAATCATCATCATTTCAAAGACTAACATGTTTCTACCATGACATATCCATATTCTCCTAAAAACAGAAAGGGGGGGGGTGGAGGTAACAAGAGTGGGAGAGGAAAACAATGAATGAAACCCTCACCTGGTCTGACCCTTGACCTCTGTGAGGTCACCAACGCCCACAGTGCGACACATTCCGGTGTTGAGGTCCCAGCTCACCTGCAGGCTGGAGTGGTAGTTGTTGGGCCTGGGAACACACACACACACGCAGTTACAGACCACCGCCAGCAGAGGGGGCTACTCTGAGAGACAGATTTTCTGACAGTTAGGCTAGGCTCAGGTTTGCTGTGACAGAGCTGTGATTTATTTAATTTTATTAATTGAGTCTCTCTCTCATTCTCTCTCGTAGGCAGCAGTGGGGATTACTCACCCAATCCATTACATTGCAGTAGTTTTGGCTTGACTAGCGAGTTTGTGTTGTGATACTCAACAACATTGAAACGTAGTTCCGTGTTTCAAAAGAAAAGTCTGAACATTTTGATTGGTTGCCGACATGCGGATCAAAACACTAGAACGTGTCACATATGCCCAAACTAACCAAATTTGGGGGGAAATGCTCCCTGATTCGGCCCAAACGAGCTAGGTGTGAACGCGCCGCGCCCTTAGATGAAGATCAGATCACATTTTATGACCAATTAACGCAGAAAACCAGGTCATTCCAAAGGATTCACATACTTTTTTCTTGCCACTGTATATAAAACCTTGAAATTAAAAAAGGCAGAGATTCAAAATCTTGGTTGCCCAGGCAACAAAGGCGACGTACCTCCTATGCACTAAACACCTGTTTACACGCCAAAAATACACTACAAACTACATGTGAGAGAATAAACAACCTTTTGTTCTTAGAGAGGAAGAGGAAACAGCCTGGCTGGCAACCAGTCAGAGAGACACGCACTGACACACACACACACGTAGAGAGACAGTGTACCTGCAGTGCTTCTCCTCTGCGTTGGAGAAGGCCAGCAGCAGCAGGCCGATGTTGATCACCACTGTGTTGGTCTCTGGACACACCTGGCACACACACGCACACACACACACACACACACACACACACAGACGGAGTTAGTATTCGTGTGTGTCAGAGACAGAAAGAGAGAAAGTGTGTTTGTGTGTGTGTGTGTGTTTGAGAGAATGTGTGTCAGTGTGTGTGTGTGAGCCACAGAGATAGAATGTGTGTGTGTGTGTGTGTGTGTTTGAGAGACAGAGATAGAATGTGTGTGTGAGCCAGAGAGATAGAATGTGTGAGTGTGTGTGTTTGAGAGACAGAGATAGAATGTGTGTCAATATGTGTGTGTGAGCCAGAGAGATAGAATGTGTGTGTGTGTGTGTGTGTGTGTGTGTGTGTGTGTGTGTACATCCAGGATGACGACGTCGTAGTCACTGAAGGAGCAGAACTGCTGCTGCCAGGAGGCGTCGCTGCGGATCACCTCGTTGATCAGATACCCAAAGTCCAGCGTGAGCTGCTCCACACACACACTCTGAGAACACACACACACACACACACACACACACACACACACACACACACACACACACACACACACACACACACCTAGTTAGGTACCAGGGTGAGCTGCTCCACACACACTCTGAGAACACACACACACACACACACACACATCTGGTGAGCTGCTCCACACACACACTCTGAGGAACACACACACACACACACACACACACATAGCTCCACACACACACACACACACACACACACACACACACACACACACACACACACACACACATATAGGGTGAGCTGCTCCACACACACACTCTGAGGAACACATATGGTGGAATAATATGCCTGCTAAGACATTTTATTTATTGATAACACATTCATTACCTTTGAGACTGAATTCACAAGAGTCACTAGACAGTCAGACTGTCTGGGCAGAATCAACACATTGACGACCTCAGCCTAGTAGACAATGAAACCAGTTTCTCTACTTGAAGCTTGACATTGGCTAGACAACAGACACATTTAAATGATCACAAAGACCTAATTGCTCTCTTTTCTCTTAAACCTGCATCTAGAGAGACTGAGCAATCTAGAGCAGTTCTGGGCCTTTGTTTTGCCTCGGTCCAGTGCTCTGAAACTCGACCAGACCAGTTTGTGACTTTTGTTCCCCTTTTCCACCTTTGTGTCTCTAGGAGAAAGTGGGGGTCGATTCCCCCCTAACCTCTTCTCAATCTGCATCACAGCCAGTCCTTCTCATACAGGAAATGCCTGTGATTGGCCTGTACCTCACCTGAGGGCGGGCTTGTTGCCTGAGTGTACCTGAGTGTATAAAATACAGATTTGCCCCTGTGTCTGGACTTTCAGAGAACCTTTGTCGTATCAAGACAGATCTTGACACGCTGTAAACTTTCTCCTTTTGCAAAAGTAAATTAAATACCTTTTCCTCTGCAATTTGAAAAGAAGCAGGCTGCCTTTTTGATTCTATATTTAGATATTTCAATGACACACACACACACATCTAAGGTGAGCTGCTCCACACACACACTCTGAGGAACACACACACACACACACACACACACACACACACACATCTAGCATGAGCTGCTCCACACACACACTCTGAGGAACACACACACAGACACACACATCTAGTCAGCTGCTCCACACACATATACACACTCTACAGAGAGAAACACACACACACACACACACACACACACACACACACACACACACACACAGACCTGGCCTCCAGACATGGTGGTGTTTAGTCTAAACTAGCACACCTGCCCTACTGTAGACTCATCACCTACCAGCCATAACAGATGGTCTGCAC
>NC_137684.1:14718702-14753702 GCF_963989245.1 Nansenia antarctica | reverse complement strand
GTGGTGAAAGGTGTGTCGGTGTGTGTGAGAGAAGATGTATGTAGTTGCAGAGGTGGTATGAACAGAGACTACACTCTTTCAGAGAGGGAGATACACACACACTCACCCGGCTCTGAGCAACGCCTCGCTGACAATTTTCTTCATCTTCAATTTGTCTTCACGCACAAGCAGCTTCCGGAACAGCCGTTGAGAAAACTGACCTGACAGCTGAGGAACAGGGGAGAGAAGAGATGAGAGGGGGAGTGTGTGTGTGTGTGAGAGAGAGAGTGTGTATGTAAGACAGAGACAGGGGGAAAGAGAGAGAGAGTGTATGTAAGACAGAGACAGGGGGAAAGAGAGAGAGTGTATGTAAGACAGAGACAGGGGAAGAGAGAGAGAGAGTGTGTGTGTGTGTGTGTGAGACAGAGAGAGAGAGAGAGAGTGTGTGAGACAGAGAGAGAGTGTGTGAGACAGAGAGAGAGAGAGAGAGAGAGAGAGAGAGAGAGAGAGAGAGAGAGAGAGTGTGTGTGTGTGTGTGTGTGTGTGTGAGACAGAGACAGGGAGAGAGACTCAACATGAGAAAACTATGCACCGTGAAAACAACTTAGTGATCCCCCTCATAACGCGTAATGTCAACCCTCATTCAGCATGTCTATCCAATGCCCAAGTCGCCCCTGCAGGCTTCTGGATATCGGACATACATGTACATTGGCTAGACTGACCACCACCCCTCACCGCACCTGTCAGTACACAGATGAGAACCGAAAGGCAACTGAGGACATAGCCACGAGCATGCCTACTAGTACTCAAGTAAACACCAGCAGCACAAACGGGTGGATGTGGACAGACACCTAGCATTGTACCTAGCTAGCACTGCCTAACGTTAGCTAACTAACTACAGGGTTGTTTAAAAAGCAAGGTCATGGGCTTGTACAACTGACTTGTAAGCCACCATCTCCTGAGAGAGAATTATCTAACCATGCAAGAGGTGCTAAAGCAGTTTGCGAGCCGTGGCTGAATTTGAAAACTGAATGAAAATAATGAAAACTGAATTGAATACAATTCAATCTGTCGAATACAATAGGCTAGGTGCACGATCTCACTACTTCCTGAAAGGCAACTGGTATGAACATATCCTGTCTCACTCTATTGGTTTAATTGATTAATCAGCTGTGCACTGTGTGTTCCAACGGTTTACCGCACAGCTGATTAATCAATTAAACCAATAGAGTGAGACAGGATATGTTCATACCAGTTGCCTTTCAGGAAGTAGTGAGATCGTGCACCTAGCCTATTCAGTTTGTGCTCAGATTCAATCCAATCTGTCAAATACAATTCAATTTGTGCTCATATTCAATTCTTCTTCTTCTTCTTCTTCTTCGGCGTATGGGTAGTTGTTTTCCTCTCCACTCCACCAGGCTCGGGGCCGAGGGGCTACGTACCCTTTTACCACCCCGAGACCTGGTTGAGGGGCTCACCCGGGCTATATTTCTGGACACCCCTCCAGAAGCCACGTCATCGTCTCATCATCTAATACCGACAGACCATGCATCCCGTTGGGTGGGTGGTACACCGGGCAAGCCAGGATAATATGGTCTGCGGTTTGGTCCTCTGCGCCACACTCGCACGACGCATATTCAATTCAATCTGTCAAATACAATTCAATTTCTGATGGCACTAAAATAGCTCCATACAAGTGTGACGGGGAGATGGCGAGCTGCCGCGACCCCGCTGGAACACTTTCCGTTGGCTAGTTCGACAAGACGGTCAGTTAGAAATGGCTAGTTCGTTAGCGCTGTCGAAAACGTTGCTCGGTTGGTGTTTCTACGTTCCCGACGGTGTCGTGGTTTGTGCCCGTCACTTGTTTTGTGTCAAATGCATTACCTTGGTACGGTTAAGAAGCTTGACGACATTTTCGGATTTCGAGCTGGTCGCCATTTTCCGATGTACTATTCTCTCCAAGTATATCCAGCTGCGGTCCATTTTTGGACCACGTCATCGTAAGCGCGTCGGTAAAAGTAACCGCGAGAAACCGCGAGATTTTGAAGGATCTTAAATGGATTTTAAAAACACGGCGACATTGTATAGGACATTTAACGAACAATAATTTGAACACGCAATTGATAAGAAGAAGAAGAAGAAGAAGAAGAAGAATTACAAATACAATGGCAAATGCAGCTCAGGTGAGAATTTCGAAATATTATTAATGAACATGTTATAGTTTTCAGATGTGTATTTATTATTTAGGTTGTTGCATGTGTTAAGCGGCTGTTTCGCACGTAGTTTTGTTCATCTGCCTTGGCTAATTGGGTAATCCTATGTGGTTTAGCGTTATCAGAGATATTAGAGAGATATTAGATTAGATTCAACTTTATTGTCATTGCTGAGTACAAGTACCAACAACAAAATGCAGTTATGCATATAAGATGTACAGCTGGCAGGGCTAAAAAACGCAGCGTTGTCTTCAACCACTTAATGTAATTTAAAAGTTCACAATAGCTACATTCTCAGATGTCTACCGATTACTTATCCCCCTATTTTTATTGCTTGTTTTCTTGTTTTTGAGAGCTGACTTTTTGCAGGCGCCGAGCTGTGGTCCCGAGCAGAGGGACGACTGGCCACCAACGGAGCTGTCCGTGTCTGACCACTGGGGGTTGGACACAACACTGAACACTACACTACACTGGACACTGGACACAACACTGAACACTACACTGGACACTGGACACAACACTGAACACTACACTGGACACTGGACACAACACTGAACACTACACTACACTGGACACTGGACACAACACTGAACACTACACTACACTGGACACAACACTGAACACTACACTACACTGGACACTGGACACAACACTGAACACTACACTGGACACAACACTGAACACTACACTGGACACAACACTGAACACTACACTGGACACTGGACACAACACTGAACACTACACTACACTGGACACTGGACACAACACTGAACACTACACTGGACACAACACTGAACACTACTGGACACTGGACTCAACACTGGACACAACACTGAACACTACACTGGACACTAGACACAACACTGAACACTACACTGGACACTGGACACAACACTGAACACTACACTAAACACAACACTGAACACTACACTACACTGGACACAACACTGAACACTACACTGGACACTGGACACAACACTGAACACTACACTACACTGGACACTGGACACAACACTGAACACTACACTGGACACTGGACACAACACTGAACACTACTGGACACTGGACACAACACTGAACACTACACTGGACACAACACTGAACACTACACTGGACACTGGACACAACACTGAACACTACACTGGACACTGGACACAACACTGAACACTACACTGGACACTGAACATCTGTCATTACGTGAAGCGCATTGAGTCGCATCTTGTAAGAAATGCGCTATACAAATAAAACTTGAATTGATTTGATCCCTTGTACACTTTTTTTGGGCATTTGTGTTGCAACACACCTGTACATTCTGCACTCTACCCTGTTAGGCCCTTATTTTACTCTAGACAGAAGGGTTGTAACACTTGTTATTAATTCCATTTGGTATACCTCATAAACTTTCTTGCATTTCTGGTGTTTGCATTTTACATATTCTAAATATATGCTATCTACATGTCGCACTGGATGGGGTTATTGCTGTTGACTCATCAGAAAGTAAAGACTAATTCACAGAGTGTATGAAGATTCCAGTAAGGGTTTTGTGAAGGAGCCCTAGTGCTGTTGACTCATCAGAAATAGAATGTTTTATTTAGCTCATCAGTGTGCACTCAGCACCATGGACACCTCCAGCCCAGCACCTTGCACCACGGTTCCTGCCCTGCTCCATGGATTACAACGATGATCGCCTGACCCTTGCCTGACTCCACCAAGTCCTTTGCCTGACCCCTCAAACCTGTTTGACCTAATAAAGTCCCACACCTGGGGTCATTGACATTCTTTTATTTATATACAGTTAGGTCTGGAAGTATTTGGACAGTGAGACAATTTCCATAATTTTGTCTCTGTATGCCACCACAAAGGATTTGAAATGAAACAATCAAGATGTAATTGAAGTGCATACTTTCAGCTTTAATTCAAGGGGTTGAACAAAAATATTGTATGAAACATTTAGGAATTGCAACCATTTTAATACACAGTCTCCTATTTTCAGGAGCTCAAAAGTAATTGGACAAATTAACAATCATACAGTAAGTAAAATGTTCATTTTTAATACTTAGTCGAGAATCCTTTGCAGGCAATGACTGCCTGAAGTCTGGAACACATGGACATCACCAAATGCTGGGTTTCCTCCTTTGTGATGCTTTGTCAGGCCTTTACTGCAGCAGTCTTCAGTTGTTGTTTGTTCGTGGGTCTTTCTGCCTTTAGTTTTGTCTTCAGCAAGTGAAATGCATGCTTGATTGGGTTGAGATCAGGTGATTGACTCTGGCCATTGCAGAATATTCCACTTCTTTGCCTTAAAAAAGTCCTGGGTTGCTTTTACACTATATTTTGGGTCATTGTCCATCTGTATTGTGAAGCACCATCCAATCAACTTTGCTGAATTTGTCTGAATCTGAGCAGACAGAATATCCCTAAACACTTCAGAATTCATCTGTCTGCTTCTGTCTTCACATCATCAATAAACACTAGTGACCCAGTGCCATTGGAAGCCATGCATGTCCATGTCATCACACTCACCAGTGCATTCTTTTTTTCTCAGAATGTACCAAACAGTTAATTTGGCCAGTATTAATGTTCCCACTATCTCTCTGATGGATTTTTGTTTTGTTTTTACAGCCTAAGGATGGCCTGTTTCAGTTGAATTGAGAGCTCTGTTGACTGCATGTTGTGCGTATACAGCAACAGCCTCCAAATGCAAATGCCACACTTGGAATCAACTCAGACCTTTTACCTGCTTAATTGATAAAGAAATAATGAAGGAATAAATAGCCCACACTGGCCCATGAAACAGCTTTTGAGTCAATTGTCTAATTACTTTTGGTTAAAAAACAGAAGATAAGAGCTATAATTCATAAACCCTTCCTTCAATTTGGATGTGAATACCCTTAACCTAAAGCTGAGAGTCTGCACTTTAAGCCCAGTAAATTCTGTTGGAAATCTCATATAAGATACGTTAGATCCAAAGTATCAAGGAGTATTGCAGTATTGTGCAGGGCAAAACATATTCTGGAACAGAGGATGTTGTATACTCTATATTGTTGTCTTGTCTTACCCTATTTGAGTTACTGTGTGGAGATATGGGGAAATGAATATAAAAGCACTTTAAACCCATTGATTACACTACAGAAAAAAGCTATGAGGATTGTACATGAGGTCGAATATCGTGATCACACTAATAACTTGTTCCTAATGTCAAAAATATGAAGAAAATATGAAGGAAAGCAGAAATATTGCTCTATTGCTCTATTTAAAAAAAGGTTTAAATTATTTTTAATGAAAAAGTATTAGAACGGATGATACTGAAATATATGTATTAATTAATTGGATTATATAATGTAAGCATAATTGTTAAGTATAAACAGGGGTAGGACAGGCTTCTTCCTACTCCTTTTCGAACAATTGATAGGACTGTACTCTACATATTAGTTTTTTCCGTAGTTTCCACCGTAGTAAGGCGATTCATGGTTTCCACCGTAGTTTCCACCGTAGTAAGGCGATGACGTAGTCTATGCAAATATGCAGGCGCGGTATGATGACGTATGGTACATCACATTTCCGGGTGATGGATTTGATATCCGCAGCTGGACCCTTCTCATTCTCTGAGGCTTCGCTACCTCCCCGCCCCCTTGGCCCTTCCCATTGGCTGCCGGAGTCCGAGGGAACGCTCCGATTCGCTGATAAGGACGTAAATCAAATCCGAACTCAACACCGTTCACTCTCTGGATTGTTTACCGGGGCTTGCCTCAATGTACAAATTCATCAGAGCTACGCATCCGGGTACTTTCCCCTCCCGTAATGTCCACGCCCCTTTTTGGGTGATAGAAGAGTAGAAGTTTGAATGGCGGTCAATGGGAATTTCTGGTCTTTGCTACTGTTAGGGATTTGTATTAAATACTGTGTGTTCATTTAAATAACATGTGACTGGGATCAGTTGAAGTCTCACAGAGTCATGGAAGAGAGGCTCTGCTTTTGAGCGACGTGGGGGGAAGGGGCTCCTGACTGGGAGAAAAGTATTGTGGTTCAAACCGTCTGTAGATTGCTTATTTTTACCTATGTACTAACAACCATTTTGTACCTGCTGTTATGATATCCTATTTTCCTATACTCATTTTATACTATCATAACTAATGATTAATGATAAGTCTATTCTTCAATATTGTATTTTAAACTTGTTAATCGAATCCCAAGTCATGAGAGTCTGTGGGCCTGGCAACAGTGATGTTTACACAAGCGATCCTGATAAGGACATAGAACTTACAGACCTGAATGTGTGTGTGTCTAACGTCGTGCTAGGCTGTGCAAGTACCGTTGCAGACAGAGTGTCCAAACACTCCCACCATGACAAACGACTGGGGGGTCAGAAGAAGAAGATAACACACTCGCACGGACACCGAAAGGAGTATTCCGATATAAAACAGACGTTTACCATAAAACCTACCAGAGAGGGACAGCCCATCCCAAAATAGATAAAGACTGTGGTCCCGGGGGAAGCGGGGCTCTTCTCTGGTGAAGCTTCTGCAGTTAACCAGCTAATCCTGGTCTGTGGAGGTGAAGCTAGATAAAGACCCCTTTCCATGGAATGAAATGCTATTGTATGCTGATATTATTGTTTGCAGATGTGCTCGAATAAATATTCTCTTAAAGAACAGTTCAGTAGTGGTGCCGAATATTTGATTGGATCATTTTATCTTAGAAGTTATATCAAGGACGTCTCGTTGAGAATAAACGGACTCGCTTGTAAGTGACGACTCAATTAAATCAATTCTGGAGAAGTTGATCACCTTACAAAATTGGTGACCCCGACGTGATTTTCAACGGGATGCAAGGAGGAGTGGGCGAGGCTGGGTTCGGACTAAGCACTTCCACGGTACCAACACAAAAGAGGTGAGCAGAGCCATTTAATGAAATCTGCTTAGGTAGACAATAGTATTCTAGGTGGAAGTGCTGGGCCTGAATCGTCAAACCCATTCTGATCTGTGTCTTTGAAGATCCGTCACAAAGTAAGGATAATCATTAATTAAATTGACATTCTATACATTATTGAACACCACTGTCTGATATTTAAGCACATCTTGTATTAACGTGTAATAGACCCGCCGAGGTCTAAGGAAGGGACAGTAGCTAAGTCCATATTAAGGGGTAACCAGGGGTAGACAGGCCCAGGCCCCAGGAAAGGACACTATAGTCCTATTAAGGCAGTGGTGTGCCGTCAGGGCCAGCAAGGCCTTCTCTGCTGGCCTAAACATCATCAGAATATACATTTTATTTTAATATATATTTTCCACAAATATGTATTAATGATTCCCCATAGTCTATTCTCTTCATTTCATAGCTTTCCTCTTGGTTGCGCTGCTTCCAGTCTCCGATTGAGATTTGGAGGGCTGGCCTTTATGTTAGAGCTTTTATCCAATCAAAATGTGTTGCTAGGGGGCTCAAAAATCTGCCCGCCTTCACATTAAACGGTGAAGCGGATTCGACCTGTTACTTAACGTTGGAACGAGAAAACATGTGGCGTACCTAGTAAACCTACGTAGATGCGAGCAAAAGCAACAACGGCGCCTGCTGTAAGGCTCAATGATGTCAGCACCCAGCACGTCTTTTGATTGGATACGCACTATTGCTACGCACTATTGCTACGCACTATTGCTATTCACTATTGAGATGCGGAACTATGCCGGTAGATGTGAAACTTTTGAAAGTGCACAGGGAAACGGAGCCTCACAACGAAAGCTTTCGTTGACTGATCGATAATACTGATCGATTGTGTCCTGTTTTTGGGTAAACAATAACTTTCATTTAGGGGACAGGATGAAAGCGCCAAGTCCACAAACAGAGGAAACTACGTTGAGCTTCTTTCTTTTCTGGCTGAAAACAACCCAGATTTACATTACCACCTGTCCACAAACAAAGTGTTTACTGGGACGTCAGGCAAAATACAAAACGACCTGATTTTTGCTATTGCTGAAGTGATGGAAGAAGAGATCAAAATGGAGATTAAAAAGGCACCCTTTGTCGCTATTATGGTGGACGAGACGACAGAAGTGGGTAATGTAGCGATCTTAAAGATGTTAGTTTAACACTCTTCATTGTAAATGCGGATTTATTGATTAAAAATGCTTCGGAAATATTAATATAACTGTTGTACTTGTCTGACTATGTTAAGGTGATGCAACGCCCGGTTATACTGTGTTTCTGTCTAGTTTCTAGAGCCATGGCGTCATAACGATGGTATTAAGAGGTAGAATAATTCAGGTAGGAATGTGTCGGACATCACTGAAGGCCTAGGTGTGAAATGCACCGCCCGCCACTGTATTAAGGGGTAGCCAGGGGTAACCATGCAGGCCCAGGCCCCAGGGGTAACCAGGGGTAATCAGGCCCAGGCCCCAGGGGTAACCAGGGGTAATCATGCAGGCCCAGGCCCCAGGGGTAACCAGGGGTAATCAGGCCCAGGCCCCGAAGGTTGAAATACCTTGCAAACCAAGTGAGGAGTGTAGGACATTGCGGATAGGGTAGCGTTCACGGCAGGACTGCAGTCCGGTGAAGGTCCTATAGTAGCGTGCCTTCCCTCACAGCGGGCGCTAAAATAATTGTGACGTTAGGATTATATGGTTCTATCATCATTTTAGTCAAAATTGAGTTTTTTGCATAATCTGATCCATTAAGTGGTTTATTAATGTGTGGTGGTATTTTTAAAATGTTGACATTTTGAGTGGGTAATTCATAAAATACAACGGTTCCATCTCACAAAACATAATGGAATGTAAAAACTTTGACGCTCAGTGTCTCTGAACTACCCTAAACGGAGATAGAACCTTATAATTCTAAACTCATGCAAAGGTGTTACGTAATATTGTATGTAAATCATAGATGGAATTGTTATTATTATTGTAATTATTACTATTAAAAGGGATAGTTGTATGTTATGCCTCGTTCAAGGTGTTTAAAGAAGTGTTGCGGGTGTGACCCACCATTGAAGCGCAGACAGCAGAAAAAAAAAAAAAGGCTCACTAGGAGTGTCTCTGTGGATACGTGGCGATTTGTGTCTCGTCGTCTTTGCAATAGTGGTATATTTGGGGTGTTTGATTAAATTGTGGTTTTGTTTAGTTGTTCAGTTAGTTTAGTATGGGTTGGCAATAATAATATTGATGATAAGTGCAGCGTGAGAGGTTGTTGAAAATGCAGGTGACCGTAGTTGTGGCTACGACAAGGAAGAAGGAATGTAAAGAATGCAAGATATTGGTCCAGCTTGGAGAGGTGCCGCAGGCCTCTGCAGCACCACAGCCCCCGGCTCAGTACCAATCCTTCCCCGAATATCAACAGAGAGGCGGAGGGAGAGGACGTGGGCGAGAAGGCCGCGGAAGAGGCCGCGGAGGACAAAGAGGTGCCTGCCACTCATGTGGAGTAACAGGACACTGGAAGTATGAATGCCCTAACCAAGGGGGCCAACAGCAGTCATGGGGACCAACGCAACAGCAGCAATGGCAGCCCCAGCAGTTTCGACCCCCCACACAGCAACAGTGGGGGGGGCCCGATGCCAGGCCAACCGGCCCCAACCATAATGGCCCCCATGATGAATCAACCACAAGGAGGGGCTCCTTATGGTCAAAGCCTATAGGGATGCCCGGGAGGCGAAAGAGGAACCTACCACTTCCACCCGAACGAAGAACCAATGATCGAAATACTGGTGGGAGGAGAGAAAAAACAGTTCATGGTAGATACTGGAGCAGCAGCGTCCACCATGACAAACCACAAGGGTAGAGTTCCTCCTCTGTCGGAAAATCTGGCCATGACGACAGTAGGCTACTCCGGACAGGCACAGACACAGAAATAAACAATCCCCCTAGAAACAGAAATAGGCCACCAGAAATTGTCACACAACTACCTGTTCGCTCCCCAATGCCCCGTAAACGTAATGGGGAGGGACCTGCTATGTAAATTGAACGCGGAGGTAACTTGTGGACCAGACGGATTAACAGTAACACTTCCCGGCGGCAGGAAAGTCACCGGGGAAGCCCCATGCAGAATACTAATAATGAGAGATATGTATTGACTTCACGGACATGGGAGTGATTGATAGATTGTCAAGGTGGCCTGAAGCATATCCGTGTAAACGGGAGGATGCCGCATCTGTAATAAAGTGCCTCTTAAAGGAATTCATACCACGGTTTAGTTTCCCTACAATAATACACTTTGATAATGGGTCACATATAAAATAAAATAAAAGTCCATATGGCTGCAATTGAGACAGCAATGGGGATTAAGCATCGATTTGGTTCAGTCTACCACCCCCAGTAGTCACAGGGTTAGGGTTAGGTTGAGAGGGATAACCAATCTATTAAAAGAAAGTTGGCCGACATGATACAGAGACAGAGGGAGGTGGCTTGAACCCCCTCTCCATGAAAATGAATATATGTCAAAACTCTAACTAATCTCAATCGAGTTTTCTCTTCACAGGAACTGAATGCTGCGGAGAAAGCAGACAACGGCGCAAAACAGACTCCTATTTTAGACCCAGGCGACGTGGTGGACAAGACCGTGGGAGATATATTGACCACCTCACACGCTGTCAGAGTCGAAGGTAAACCGGGTACAGGGTGGCCTCTCTTGTCACACTGTACCAAAGCAGACCCACCACATGTATAACATTTTCAAATTCCTGGCGACTCTGTCAGCATGCACTAAGCCTCAAATAATGTGGAAAGTAACACAACAAGTGGACTATTAATCCATGATATTAGCGATCACCTGCCTGTCTTTTCATTTTATGAATGTAATTATAGAAAGAAGAGGGAGTTAAAGGAAATGACATACAAGACAGTAGAACTGAGGAATCCATATCTGCTTTTAGAAATGAGTTATTAAAATGGAATTAGAAGAGTATATATATGAAGAATCAGATGTGGACAAAGCGTATGGGTTATTCCTAGAAACATTTAAAGTTCTATATGACAAAAACTGCCCACTAAAACAATGTAGCAATAAGAATAAATATTCTGAAAATCTGTGGATGTCCAGGGGCATTCAAAATGCATACAAGAAAAAGTATACTCTATAAAGTGTATGTATAAAGCATAAAACAAAGGAGGCAGGGGTTACATATAAGAAATACAAAAAACAAACTAATTAGTATTATGAGAATATGTAAGAAAGATTATTATACCAGATTATTAGATGAGAATAAAAAATAATGTTAAAGGAACAAAGTAGAACATTTTACAGACAATGACGGGAAAATTAGCCTTATAAATTAGGTGGTGGATGGATTTAAGAAAAAAAAAACATATATATATACAGTATATATTATATATATATATATATGTTGTTGATATGGGGCCAAAACTAGCTAAAGAAATAAACGGCACTGGAAAGAGATTTGCTGAGGAGGACTGTGGAGAGAGAATCACTGACTCAATATCGATGGGAACTATAGGAAAAAATAAAAATATGTTACTGATATACTGATATGGTAAACAAATGTATGAACAAAACTTCAACAGATAAACACCTCTTCACCAATTACAGACCGGTATCCTTATTATAACAGTTAGATTTAGGGTTAGGGTTAGAGAAACTATATGATGAAAGACTGGCCAATTTCATTGAAAAACATCAACTACTAATGGATAGTCAGTATGGTTTTAGAACAGCTAGATCTACTGCCATGGCATTAATGGAGCTAGTAGAAGCAAATAACAACTTGTACAGAGAGAAAGAAATATGCATTGGGCATATTCATTGACCTTAAAAAAGCATTCGACACAATAGATCATGAGATTCTACTTTTAAAAAAAAACAAAATGGACAGGTATGGTGTCAGAGGGGTTGCACTCGAATGGCTTAAAAGCTATATTAGTAATAGACAGCAATTTGTTCAAATAGGCCAGAACAAATCAAGGTGCTTAAATATTACCTGTGGTGACCCACAGGGGTCGAATTGGTTGTCTTGGCAGATGACAGAAATATGTTATGTTATGGGGAAGATCTGCAGCAGCTTTTAAAGGTGGCAAAGAAGGAATTGTACAAATTAAAATGCTGGGTTGAGACAAACAAGCTATCATTAAATCTGAATAAAACCAAATTCATGCTATTTGGAAATTGCAATATAAATACAGAACTCCATCTGGAAATTGAAAATGTCTAAATCAATAGAATATATGAAATCAAGTTTTTGGGTGTCTTAAATAGACCACAAACTCTGCTGGAAACAAAGTGAAAATATCTGTGCTCAAATATTGCGAGAAGCTTGGGAGTTCTGGGTAAAATTAAATACATCTTAAATCAGAAATCACTATACACTCTATATTGCACACTCATTGTACCCTATCTGTCATATTGTGTTGAAGTTTGGGGAAATACAAACCAACCTAGAAAAGATATGCACATAAAAAAAAAGAGCTATAAGAATTGTACTGGGTATAGAGGTCATACCAATTATTAATAAAATAAAATAAAAGTCAAACTCTGAAATGTTGAGAATTGGTTAAATTCAGAGCTGCACGATTCATGTTTAAAGTAACACAAAATAAGGTCCCTAGCAACTTACAAAAATTGTTTTGTTCATGAGCAGAGACGGGGGTTGTATAGTCTAGGAGGGAAATTGAATGTAGAACAGCCTGTTGTCCGTGCAGTGCTCAGGGGCAGGTGCATCTCAGTTTGTGGGGTGTCCATTTGGAATGGCCTTGATGTAACAATGAAAACAAGTAATACTATTGAGTGGTTTGGAGGGATATAGGTTGGAGGAGCTTGAGAATGACGTGAACTGGTATTTTTGTGGATATTTGGTTCCTGGTTCGCTATAGTGGATAGCCATATTATTATTGATATTGATAGATAATCTATTGCGTAATGGTATGATATTGTGGGGAAAGGGCAGGATCAGGTGGGTTTTGTTTCTTTCTGTCTTTTCTCGAACAGGGCCATTGCCGACTGTTGCTTCCATGTCGAGGAAGATATATTTTATTTCAATTTATAGCTTATTTTATTTGTATTTTATTTGTATTTCTATTTATTTTTTGGGGTTTGCTTTTGTTGTTTTTTTTGTTGTTACAGATGTGTGTGTTTTTGTGGTTGAAATGTTCGAGATAAATGGAGATGTCCACCATCTCTAAGGTGACATGTTTAGTCTGCAAACAAGGGGGGAAACAAATAGCTGGTTTTGGGGTATTTTCAATTAATGGTGGTAGTGAGGGTATGTACTGTATGTACGACTGCATTTTATTGATGGGCCTACCTGTCAACCACTCTCTCTATAGGAAAAACTGTCCCGGTATGAATAGAACTAAAAGTCAGATGTTTACCCCTCACATTTAGAAAAAGGCTATGACTGCCTTAACAGGACGGGCAAGGGGGGCGACGTGTGACGTCTTAATGCTACGCGCTATATAGGACTCTGTGCCAGTGCGATAACAGCACTACTTGTATTTTTAATGGTTACGGCTTTCCGACTTTTCAGGTGTGGAAAAAAAAAAAAAAAAAAAATGTCTTTAAAACAACAACAATGTGACAATGTTTAGTGAAAACTGTGTGAATACTGAAAACTGTGTGAATGACAAGAATGCAGAGCAGGATACTCTCATGTGATAAACAAAGGTTTTACGACTACTGATAAGCAGAGGGCTTCGGAGGAGAAGAAGCGCTGTTCCTTCTCACTCTGGGACAGTTATGTTTAGTATTCTGCGTATTTGACTCTGACATCAGGGGACAGGGAATCAGACACAACCTGTAGCAGACATGTTTTGGAAAGGTGGGGGATCACAGTTGTATAGATATCTGCCTTTAGATTGGAGGCACCGCTGAAGGGACACTCGAAAGCCGACACAAACGAAGATAAAGGAAATGATGCTGCAGATGCAGCCGCTAAATCAGGAGGGGGTGGCTGTGATGCAGGAGGTAGAGCCGCCATCTAATGATCGCAAGGTTGGCAGATCGGCGGTTCGAGCCCCGGCAGGCCACATGTCAGAGTGTCCTTGGGCAAGACACTGAACCCCGAATTGCTCCCAGGGCCGGCGCCTTGTATGGCAGCTTGCCACCATTGGTGTGTGAATGGGTGGATGAGAAGCCATTGTAAAGCGCTTTGGATAAGGGCGCTATGTAAGTGCAGTCCATTAATATGTCCCCAGAGAACATCAGTTGGTTTCAATCCAGCTAGACAAACCTAAATGCTCTGTACAGACTATAGATGACATACAGGGGGCCGCCTCCCCCCAAGAAAGGTCAGTGTGGGTAACAAGGGGGGTGACGCAAAGCTGGTCCTCTGAAAAGGGCTACGGGTTGTGAGCGCATGAATGTTATTGGTGCTGAGGCACATGGTCCCACTCATGGGTCGGTGCGAGACACTTGGGCGCTGATAATGAGAAATTTGGGTAGATGATGTATCGTGACGTAGGGGTTGAAGAGATGTTATGATTATGGAGGTTTGTGATGGAATGGTGTAAATAAAGGCATTTGCGGTCTGTCTTAGACCCATCTCACCACGTCCGGCTACAAATTCTCTGTGATGGTCATAATTTTATTTATGACCAAGGGGGGATTTGTTAGGGATTTGTATTAAATACTGTGTGTTCATTTAAATAACATGTGACTGGGATCAGTTGAAGTCTCACAGAGTCATGGAAGAGAGGCTCTGCTTTTGAGCGACGTGGGGGGAAGGGGCTCCTGACTGGGAGAAAAGTATTGTGGTTCAAACCGTCTGTAGATTGCTTATTTTTACGTATGTACTAACAACCATTTTGTACCTGCTGTTATGATATCCTATTTTCCTATACTCATTTTATACTATCATAACTAATGATTAATGATAAGTCTATTCTTCAATATTGTATTTTAAACTTGTTAATCGAATCCCAAGTCATGAGAGTCTGTGGGCCTGGCAACAGTGATGTTTACACAAGCGATCCTTATAAGGACATAGAACTTACAGACCTGAATGTGTGTGTGTCTAACGTCGTGCTAGGCTGTGCAAGTACCGTTGCAGACAGAGTGTCCAAACACTCCCACCATGACAAACGACTGGGGGGTCAGAAGAAGAAGATAACACACTCGCACGGACACCGAAAGGAGTATTCCGATATAAAACAGACGTTTACCATAAAACCTACCAGAGAGGGACAGCCCATCCCAAAATAGATAAAGACTGTGGTCCCGGGGGAAGCGGGGCTCTTCTCTGGTGAAGCTTCTGCAGTTAACCAGCTAATCCTGGTCTGTGGAGGTGAAGCTAGATAAAGACCCCTTTCCATGGAATGAAATGCTATTGTATGCTGATATTATTGTTTGCAGATGTGCTCGAATAAATATTCTCTTAAAGAACAGTTCAGTAGTGGTGCCGAATATTTGATTGGATCATTTTATCTTAGAAGTTATATCAAGGACGTCTCGTTGAGAATAAACGGACTCGCTTGTAAGTGACGACTCAATTAAATCAATTCTGGAGAAGTTGATCACCTTACACTACTTTAATCTTTAATTTTACTTATTTTAGTCAGGGACTCCATCTTCCATAACTAAGTAATCAGAAGTTAACATTTTAAAAATAACACCACACAGGCATTAATAAACACCTAATGGATCAGATTATGTAAAAAACTAAATTTTGACAAAAATTGAGATAGAACCTTATAATTCTAAGCTCACGATTTGTGTGCTGTCGGTCAGCCCTGTGCTGCAGCTCAATGTCGTACTGGCTCAGGTCCTCCATTGTGCCAGCTGTCCTTCCGGATGCTTGAATCGGAACAGCCATGTGAGACTGTGATCACTCCGAGGGAGGAAGCTCTGCCCCAAGAGTTAGAGATGGAACTGGTGAGTGAATCGGTGCAGTGTGGCTTGGGGGTGTTCGATATGCAAATTGATTTATATGGTATATTGATGTTTGGATACTGGTTATATGGAGAAAAGTAATGAAATAGGCAGTGTGTCCTTTCAGTCTGCCTCCAGAGCAGTCATACGTCATCTCCCTGTCATCAGGACGATCACGCGACCGCTTAAAACTGTTGGCGCCTTATTGGAAAATGTAGTGTCACCATGCCTAGGCTTGCTGCGTAGTGTTTTGCACGGCAAACAATATTTTTTTTTTCCAGATTTACGATTTTCTTTACTTCCCCAAAAAGCAAAGGACAGTAAAAGAAGAGATCTGTGGCTTCAGGCCATCCGCAGAGAGGATGAAGGTGGTCAGCAGTGGGACCCTTCCAGTCAATACGTGTATGTCTGTGGCAAACACTTCATCACAGGTTAGTTAATGATGTTAAATGAAGTCAACAGTTATAATGTTAAAAGTCAAAGTAGTGAATGTTGATGCTGCATTGAAAGGGAAATATATAACATATATACTGTATATAGGGAATATAAAACAAACTGAAAAGCCAAGGAAATCCCAATGTAATGTTAAAGCTTGTAGCTTGTAGCTTTAGCCTGTAGCTAGGTTTACAATGGCCTCTCATTCACACATAAATGGCGGCAAGCTACCCATGCAAGGCACCTGCCCGCTCATTGGGAGCAATTTGGGGTTTAGTGTCTTGCCCAAGGACACCTCGACATGTGGCCATGTAGGGTTCAAATTGCCGATCTGCTGACCTTGCGATCAGACGCCGGCTCTACCAATACATGGTAAAGGGCGGGTGTGGTGCAGGAGGTAGAGAACCCCACATGGCCACATGTGGAGGTGTCCTTGGGATCACCATGACATTAATGTCATGATAATAAAACTATAGGGAATCGAATCGTCATGGATTAAATTAACCCATACATGTAATTGTTCATTTTGCAGCAATACACATCATTTACTTTACCGAAATGTGATTACGGTAATTGTAATCCAGAATTAGAATTGGTGACTATTGAGTGAAGTATCAGCTGGCATACTTAATGACTACATTTGATGAGTGCATTTAATCAAAGCTGTATAAAGTTATTTTGAATGAGTATCTGCATTTGGCTTACACTTACTCTACTGGTTTCAGGATTCCATGTGAATGGTTGTAGTCATCCGGATTATGTACCATCTATTTTTCCACATCGGCAGCAATTGACACAAGGCAGAGTTAAATTACGGCGTTACAAAAATGCCAGGAAGAGAGAGGCTGGTGATGATGGGAAGGTCCTGTCAGCCAAAAGAAAACAAAGGTCACCTTCAGAAGAAGAACCTCTCACTGAGCCTACTGAACAACCTCTCACTGAGCCTACTGAACAACCTCTCACTGAGGACGGTACACTGAGCAACAGGCCAGTTTCGCACAGGGAGCAGGTTGCTATTGCCATAGAGGTAGCCAATCTCAGGAGAGAGAGAGATGAGGCCAGAAGAGAACGTGATGCTGCATTGCAGCGATTGTCTGTGAATGCTGTTCGAGGCAACAACAGTGCATGCAGGGCCATGACTGGGCTTGACTGGGCAGTGTTTGACTGTCTACATCGCTACCTTCTTCAGTTTATCAAGTCACCACCTAAGGTTTTTCAATTGTCGACCAAGGACCAGCTTTTCCTCTGTTTGCTCAAGCTACGCCAGAATCCGTCTATTGCTTTGCTGAGCCAAATACTGGACCAACGACAGTCTACCATCCGCCACATATTCCAACGTTGGCTGAATCTTCTGTATGCAAAGATCACCTTCCTCATTCACTGGCCTGACAGGGATTGCATCAGACAAACCATACCACCAACGATAAAGGCCAAATTTCCTCGCCTCACATCAATCATTGATTGTTTTGAAATCAGAATTGTACATCCAAAGGGGCTTAAAGCCAGGTAAAGACACCAAAAAATATGTAATTCATGATTACTTGGCCAGGTAACTTCTGAATGCTAACCATGCTTTGTTTTTTCCACAGGGCCAAATCTTACTCCAGCTATAAGAAGTGAACTACGGTAAAATATTTGATTGTGTGTAGTCCTGCAGGCAGCATCACCTTCTTGTCCAAAGGCTGGGGTGGAAGAGCATCCGATGTTAAGATAGTGAGGGAATCTGGCTTCATTTCACCACTGTACCACCATCCTGGGGACCAGGTAATGTAGAACTCTACATACTGTATACTATACTGTAACAGTTCATCACATACACACATTTTTTTGTACTCATTATGTACAGGTGTAAATTAGTGTTTCACCACAAACATTAAAAGCAATAGACTTACTCTATTCAATCGCATTCCTTGTTTCAGATCTTGGCTGACCGGGGTTTTACGCTTAAAGATGACTTTGGCCTGCTTGGTGCCAGTCTCCTAACCCCAGCCTTCACTCAGGGCAGGAAACAACTTCCAGGCAAAGACGTGGAAAAGTCCAGAAGAAAATCCAAAGTTCGGATTCATATTGGCAAGTATATATATTTATTTATAAATTATTAACAATTTCATTGAAACTCCTGCCAATATTCAACAACACAGCACAACGTATGACTGTAGCCATTTGTATAACAGTGCTATGACAAATACTGAGAACATGGGTAAAGTTATGAGAAGTTTTTCCTAAAAAGATTATCAAAAGACTTATTGGGGATCACGTGGGCTGGCAATGGAGTAGGACGTGTTTCGCTTGAGCTCCCGTCGGACTTCTGTTTTATTTAAGTTAATAAGCGTTTTACATTACAAAATACTGGGAAACCTGTCCCTAACATATTCCTAATATCAAAAGTCTGTGTATTTAGGGGTCAATGGCTGCAAATCTGCGCAAATATAAGTACAATCCGTCCACTACTAGGCCAAACGCCACCGCGACATCGAGCCCACAGCTACCCCGGCTCAGACAGCCCCGCCCCGGACAGACAGCCCAGTGATGGACGCTGTAGCATTGAAAACAAAGATTCTCCTCTCACTGAAATCCGACATTGTCGAGGTGATAAAGACAGAGATTAAGAATGCACTAGCCGAAGATTTCAACTATATTAAAAGTGAACTTCAAGCAGTAAAATCTGAAATAATTAACAATACTGCGGCGGTTCAGTCTGAGATTGACCAAATAAAGGCTACAATCACGGAGGTGGAGGGCGGCCTATCAACGTGGTCGGACGAGGTGGTGGCCCTGCGGACTACGGTGACGGGCTTGAACGCAGAGGTAACCGGGCTCAGAGAGAGATGGACATGGAGGGAAGAATGAGGAGATGCAACATCAGAATACTAGGGGTGGCCGAGACGAATGGATCATGCTCTACTGCATCGGTCTCGAAACTACTGAGGGAAGCGCTACAACTGGATAGAGATGTGCTTGTGGACCGTTCACACAGAACCCTGGCTCCGAGGAGACCGGAGGGGAAACCACGCGCCATCATTGCTAAACTCCATTACTACCAGGACTGCGTTGAGGTGCTGAGCTGCGCGCGCACTCGAGCTCCTCTCCGGGTCAACGGGCAGACCATCGCCATCTTTCCGGATTATGCTGTCGGCGTATACAGACTTTTCCAGAATAGAAATCTAATCAGTAAAAACTAATCTAAAACTAATCTAAGCAAGCCTTTAGAATATGGATAATAACACATACAATACATACAAATCTTACTTACTCCTCTTACTGTAGGCTATTGTCTTTATATAATGTGTGCATATAATGCACTTTGAATTGCCCTTGTCGTATGAAATGTGCTATACAAATAAACTTGCCTTGCCTAAACCCTTTTGGAAGGTTTTGTTTATGTCCAGGTTTCACACATCTCTGTAGTTACATGTTCAGTGAGTGAGTCTAGTTGATGGTGACCGCTAGGACCATAGGCAGATGCCTTGTTGGTAAGTAATTTGTTCAAAGCAAAAAAACAAATAACGTGTGTGTTTACCACCTCAAATAAATTAACTTAGCCCCAGTCAGATACATATTTAGAGGTAAGTTACCTCAGGTAACTTTAGCTAGCAAGCTAGTTTAGAGTTAGTGGTAATGTTTATCTAGCTAGTTACTAAGCGTCCTTATTACATTTATTTTGAACTTATATTCTCAATTGACTTTCACATTGATCTAATTACAGTATAATCAAAGCTGTAAAGAAAATACAGGTGATGAACAAGAATAGAAATGAAAGAAGCAAACTAAGATTGTTTTTGCCAATAGCTATGAAATACATCTCTTAAAAATGTCTGCAAATGCTGAATCACAAAACACGGACGGAATGTACACTATTTTCACTGTCACTGTCGAAATACAGTATTATGTCTGAAAAATCTCAAATAATTTTGAAATTAAACTGGCTACAATTGTGTGTGCATGGGTATGTATGCCTGTCTACACAACACATGAAGCACAGAATGTGACAGTGTGTGTACCTCAAATGTACTTTTTGAAGTTGCTGCATACTTTCTGTACAGAGCAAGTGTAGTATATTTTGGCCTGTCCTGCTGGGAATGGGGGTTGGGAACGGGGGTTTTACGACTCTGTGTTGGAGAGAGCTCCTGGCCTCTCCCTCCTGACTATCTAGGTAATATGATAGGACCTATGGCCTGTGACTGTAAATTAAGTTAAGTTTAAGTTACTTGAAACACACACATACCATGAATTTGTATAATAAGGCTTTGTAACATTTACATTTACATTTTTGGCATTTGGCAGACGCCTTGTTCCAAAGCAACTTACAATCAATACTTGTAATACTTGCAATACTTGTCTGACCCCTCCTGTTGAGCTTTTTGGGCCTACAAGCATGCTCTCTGAAACAATGGGGGTTTTACGACAGACCACATGGTCAAACACACACACACAGACACACACAGACACGCACACGCACGCGCACACACACACACACACACACACACACAGAGGTTGAGGAACGATCGATCAGCTCCTTATTAGGGCAAAGGCCGGGGAGCAAGGGTCACGATTGGTCAAGACATATGGACCAAGCCTTGAGCCGATACTGTGATGTGGTTGGCTCAAATGTGAGCTGGGACAGGATAAAACCTGAAGAGACAGCAAGGATCATTCTCTTTGTTCCTGACCCACCCAGATGCCTGTGTTGACGACCAGATGCTGTGATGACCTGTTTGCTGTCTTTTTTGAATAAACAGTCTTCAACTTTGCTCAAGACTTTTCCTCATTTTTGACAATCATCAGACGAAGAAATGATATACAACACAAGAAAATTTAAAAATGTTTACAATGTTGCACTTCAAAGAGTAAAGAGTGCAGAGCAGACGGTACTTGGCGTGGGAAAGGCAGAGCAGACGTGTTGACCCGAACACCACACAAGGGTTAAGAGGTGATAACCACTAATAAGCTGCCAAACCAAAGTCTACCACATCAAAACATAATCTAGGGATGTATAGGAATAAAAAAAATCACATCTAGAATTTGCCCACCCAGATGGTAATGAAAAATGGTTTGGCCCAAGGACTATAAAGCAGGTTTCCCAACGGACCATAAAGTCGTGGAACAAGGAAGGTGTGAGCTGGAGCTAATAAGACAAACTATTTGTAGACCAGAAATTGTACAACATGGCAGGGCACTTAACCCTCGTAGAGACAATTCGCCAAGCAGGGTCTCTTCTGATGAACGCGGCGGAGGAATTGCAGTGTAAGTATGATTACTTGATATAGTAGTTTTACTTGATAAAGTAATTTATTAGTGCTAGCTAAAAGCCTATAGCCATCGCTGTGCGCGCACGATGCTGCTCGATGCTGCACGATGCTGCACGATGCTGAAGGTGATTCTTCAGTGAGCTGCATGAAGTTTCAATGAAAGGTAGCCTACCTACAGGGTTGCAAATGTGACACCGTTAGGCGAAAATAGCTCTGTTTTAAATCCAAGATAGCTCAGTTGTTTGATTTATGTATCAGTTGCATCTTTGGCAGTGTTATTTCAAATGTCTAGTGGTTGCCTATTCACCTTTATTTTTAGGACCATGCTTAGCCTCTCTTTACTTAGCTTTTATACGAGGGAACTATACATTGTAGCTAATGTTAATTTATTACCAGCAGCAACTTTTTCTGGGAGTGGCACCGGAACTCCAGCGCCAGGAACTCCAGCAGTGCTAGGAACTCCAGCGCCAGGAACTCCAGCAGTGCCAGGAACTCCAGTGCCAGGAACAAGCACCCCATGGCACCCTGTTGATGGTAGGAAATTATTTTTTACTCAAACTGCATTTACATGCATCTACATCAGTTTCAAATTAATATAAGCTGTGCGGGCCTGTGTAGTAGTGGCTCTGTGCACAGCAGCCTTGTCAGACACTAGTCTGCACTAATCTGGACTCAAATGCCTCAAATCCTGGTGAACGGGGCAGAGGTAATCTAAATACCTGGAAATCCAGGAATTGAACAACATGACCTTGGATTAACTGTCAACTTTTCTTTTGTTAGCAGAAGTTGTGAGACTGTTCCTTCCTTACAATGCAGCCTCCCGGGGAAACAATACAGCCTCCAGGGGAAGGCACCTCCAGAGAAGCCCAGCTCAGGGATTGGGGGTAACCCCCTACACCCACAATTTCTGCTGCCTGGAGAAGAAAGATATGAGGATGGTCCCTACAAGGGTTGTGAAAGACAACCTGCTGGGCATGGGTTTGGGGGACGGTCGCCTGACCTTTCGAGGTATGTCACCTGACAGTCTGTACTGTGTGTAGCCAGTTGTACACTGTAGTGTGTAGCCAGACAGTCTGTAGTGTGTAGCCAGACAGTCTGTAGTGTGTAGCCAGTTTCTGTCATCTCAACCCAGCACCTGATCTGTGCATTATTTGTCTTGTCTGTCCCTCTCAATTTCACAGGAAACCAACACAGTGCAGAGGAATTGGCAGAATTGCTCTTCTCAGCCTACCCTAAACTGCGTGAGGGGGGTGGGTTTGAGCTAATGAAAGTTGCGGGGTCTACACGGAGCCGCAATTTGGAAGTGATTCCATGCCCAAATGAGGGGTACACGGTTCAGTATCTGAAGGAGATACTGAACCATGCAACGGTTTATGTCCGGCCACTGCAACGCAGTCTGACCTCTGTGAATGTAAGATTCGATATCAGTTTGTGTTGTGTCCCAAATATTAATAAAATACTGAATGAATGTTCCTGAAGTTGAACTAATTTATATTTAAATGTGATTTGTCTCCACAAATAGGTCGTGAATAACAGACAGGCCCAGTGTGGACCCTCGGTCCAGTGTGTAAATTGTGGGGAGGAGTTTGACTTCTCCACTATAAGGGCACACAATGCAGTGTGTTCCAGGTAATACTGAATGTAAAGCAATTTAGAAAAGTATCTTCTAACATGCTAAATGTAATTACTTACCCCTGATTCCGTATTGTGAATTGGAAACAACAGTGTTTGTTCAGGAAATACTGTGTCTACTCATTATTACAAGTACTGCAATACTCTGGTAGGAAAATAATGATTTACTGTTGTAAATAAATAGTTCTTGTGTGTAGACAAGTATAAGTATGTGATAAATCCCTGATGTTATTAACTGTTTTAACGCCCTCTTAAGTATACTGCAGGGTGAGAGAAGGAGAGCTGACAGTGCCACACAGCAGGATCTTATAGGTTAGTCAGTGTAGACCGACGGTTTCTGACATTTTAGTGCTTTAAGACATGGCTCAAATGTGAATTAATTTCTGTGAAAATGGCGAACTGCTTTTGTACTAGGAAAAAACAGAACTTTTACTGTTCACGTTTAGATTAAGAATCTGAACTTTTATTGTTTACCTAGATGATCAAAACATTTACAGTTTCCTGGTGACTAAGCTGTGGACTGTGCTAACTGCTTTTACTTATTATTTCTTTATTAATTGAACCAGCAGGATCCTCCACAGCCACTCGCCGCTCTGCTGCAGCTGGGTCCTCTGCAGCCTCTCTCCTGTCTGCTGCAGCTGGGTCCTCTGCAGCCTCTCTCCTGTCTGCTGCAGCTGGGTCCTCTGCAGCCTCTCTCCCGTCTGCTGCAGCTGGGTCCTCTGCAGCCTCTCTCCCGTCTGCTGCAGCTGGGTCCTCTGCAGCCTCTCTCCTGTCTGCTGCAGCTGGGTCCTCTGCAGCCTCTCTCCTGTCTGCTGCAGCTGGGTCCTCTGCAGCCTCTCTCCTGTCTGCTGCAGCTGGGTCCTCTGCAGCCTCTCTCCTGTCTGCTGCAGCTGGGTCCTCTGCAGCCTCTCTCCCGTCTGCTGCAGCTGGGTCCTCTGCAGCCTCTCTCCCGTCTGCTGCAGCTGGGTCCTCTGCAGCCTCTCTCCTGTCTGCTGCAGCTGGGTCCTGTGCAGCCTCTCTCCTGTCTGCTGCAGCTGGGTCCTCTGCAGCCTCTCTCCTGTCTGCTGCAGCTGGGTCCTCTGCAGCCTCTCTCCTGTCTGCTACAGCTGGGTCCTCTGCAGCCTCTCTCCTGTCTGCTGCAGCTGGGTCCTCTGCAGCCTCTCTCCTGTCTGCTGCAGCTGGGTCCTCTGCAGCCTCTCTCCCGTCTGCTGCAGCTGGGTCCTCTGCAGCCTCTCTCCTGTCTGCTGCAGCTGGGTCCTCTGCAGCCTCTCTCCCGTCTGCTGCAGCTGGGTCCTCTGCAGCCTCTCTCCTGTCTGCTGCAGCAGGTTCTGCCGTGGCAGCAGGTTCCTCTGGCACCCTACAGTCAGAGGATCACATCATGGATGGTAAGCACATGTACAGTGTTAAAGCTGGTTGCTAGGAAAATCAGCTAATGGGGATCCTTAATAAAATGCAATAAAATACTGGTGACAACTGTGGACTTATACTGGTGACAACTGTGGACTGTGGACTTAATTGATTATCTTTTCTATATCGATAACAGACCTTGATCCATCTGAGTCGTTGGACTCCATTGCTGGTAAGCACAAGCTGTGAATAAGAAAAACAAAGGTTCTACACTATGTTTAAGTGTGTGAACACCATGGATGGGGTTGAATCCTACAATCACATTCAGGCTATTGACAGGCTACATGTCTGACTAAGTTATATCAATTTAGAACTGTGTACAGTGAATGCAATCTTGTGTGTAGTGTAATTTGAGTTTCTTTCTGTTAAAGCGTGGATAACGGAAGCAGACTCTACAAAGGCTGCCAAGCTCTTCTGCGCGTCGGCCCTCGCAGATATGAGTAATCAGTTGCCGCTCAACTTCACTCTCAGTTTGAGCGGTTCTCTGGAGGAACGAACACGAGCGATCGTTTCGTTCTACAAAAGGCCGAAGGTGAACTGGGCGAGTCCTCTCACCTGCAAACTGATTGGTAATGATCTTAATAATTTTTCTTGTTTTTAAATGTATTTTTGGGGCATTTTATGCTTTATTGTAGAGAGATAGTAGAGACAATGACAGGAAAGGGGGATAGAGAGAATGGAGAGGACATTTGGGGAAGCAAAAAACCAGTTACCCATGGGCCAATCAGGATAATCTATAGATCTGTACAGTACCATTACACTAATGGTTTTCAATAACTTGTTAAGCTAAACTTGTTATTTAAAAATGACTGATTATTTCATTTTTACAAGGGGACCCCGCCGTCGGTGAGGGTGTGGCCAGATTTGTCCTCGCCACCGCAATGGAGAGCCTCCAATATGGCTTCCACCTTGATGAAGAGAAAGGTAATTAAGTCTTGTTACTCGTACATATGTGATTTTTATTTTTTTAATGCATAGGCTATATTTTCCTAGCCTGGTGGTCATGTTAATATTTTCCAGATGTCTAAAATAAATGTTTTACCTTTTTATTCTTTTAAGGGAAAACCTTACTTTTCCACGGGGAGACGGACCATCTGGTTCCGTCTACTGACCAGACCCTCCTCGACAGCGACTTCTTCATTGACGCGGGCCGCATGATGGGGCACAGTTTCCTGCATGGTGGACCATGCTTGACCGGCCTGAGCCCAGCCATTGCACATGTCCTGTGTGGGGGGGCGCAGCACATGACAATTGTCTCCCCATTGGATTGTGTGGACATGGATGTTCGGGAGGCGCTGGAACTGGTTAGAAATAGCTTTTTAATTGCTAGTATTGTGCAGTATTTCATGATGTTATATTGCTCTCTATTTACAATGTGTTAAGTAATTGCTTTTTACATTTGTTACATTTCACAATTACATTTCTTGTCAGCTGAACAATGGTCATGACCTCACCGAGGACAACAAAGAGAAGGTCCTCTCCCTATGCCAGGCATGGGATTTCCCAGGGCCTACATCAGCAAACAGGATGTGGCTGGCGGAGAAACTATTGGTGCATGCTGTAAGTTTGTCTTTCTTAAGTCTTTGAATTTAAACGAAACCACTGGTTCTCATTGAATTCACTGTTGCCTTAATATAACCATGACACGTTTTTGGGGGGGTTTATTTGTTTTACAGGTGCTGTAAAGGACGAAAAAGCAGGTCAAACACCTGAGGAGGGGGCTAAAAGACACCGGTGGCTGGGAGCTATTAAGTTCCAGGCCGGACACTGTGCCAGTCTTTAAATGTGAGAGCCGCAGAAACCAGGATCACGCCACAGGTAATGCAAATGAAAACATTAAAGCTACATGTGACAGCATTTTTATTGCTAAATATTCACTTGTTTTTGTTACGAGAGTATAGATTGGCCTTAGCAAGATCCCCAAAATATTTTTCGTGACATGAGACCCTGTGAATTTCAGATTTTAGACAGGTGTCTAGGCTAGATACCGTGGGAAATATTGCCAGAAGTGACTTTTTAAGCATGCAACGACATCAACACTCCCCCCTCGGAATCCACAAAGCAGTGTCACAGCAAGAGAGGAGGGAATTGTAGGAGATATGGTTCTTAAAACACATGATCATTTTTATCATGACCAGTGGGGTCGCCAAAGTGCGAACTTATCACATGTAGCTTTGCATTAAATGTGTCTCGATTATTTTTTTAAAGATTGTGTATTGAAACGGCTTTTGTAATTGAAAAAGCATAAAGGGGGAGCAAATTTTAACCGGTGCATTTATATTAGATGATTCTGGAGAAAATTGAATGGCCGGAGGCAGATTCGGAAGATGGCGATGAGGAGGGCCAGGAGAGGATGCTGGGATTCCTGAGGACCTTCATCGAAACAAGTATGGCTATTTTTCATTATTCGATACTGATGCCCTTACATGGATGTGTATACAGAACAAGCACCAAGCGCATTAGACCACAGCACTCTCTAGGGCACTTGCAATTAATTACTTTATTCTGCCAAAGTCTGCCACCTATTGCTCTAGGATAGGTCTCCTAGGGCGGAGACATTCGTTGTTGGCCCTTGTTGAAATGGATTGTTTCTGAATTGATATCCTATCCACTACCTAGGTTCGTCTGAAGGTCTGAAAAGACTTCTGGCTTTTTGGACTGGGTGGGATGTCCCTCCAGAATACCTGCAAGTGGAAGTGGTTGACTGTGTTCTACCACAGTCATCCACTTGCTTCCTGAAGCTGAAATTGTCAAAACATCAACGGACATATGAGGACTTCCACCGCGACCTGATGGCCAGCATTTCGGCCGCTTCCTATGGCTTTGGCCAGTATTAAAGGTAAATAACATTGAATAAAATAAATTATAAAGTATACTTTCATGACATGCAGGCACACACATATACACACACACAGACGTACATCTGGAGATACCACTATCATTACATCCATCTATCATTTATACAGAGCGATTAAGACCCCAGTCATGTAGCTCTATACCATAGATCTGACATGATCACCTTTTCCTTCCCTCACAGGTGCCTGATCTCCCTCTGTGTTGTTATTGTTGTTGTTCCTGGAGATGGTGTCAGGTGTTGAATAGGACGTCCTGCTTCCTGCTGCAGCAGTGGGTGTGGCAGAGGCCCTGGAGGGGTGGAGGGGTGGCTTCGCCAGGCTGCATGTGACTTAATAAAAGGCCTCTTTGGAGATAATTGATTTAAGCTCTTTGTGCTTTATACGTTTTACTCAATCTAATAAGAATCAATTAAATCCACGACAATGGCCTACACTGCTGTTCTTTTATAGCCTAAACTGCTGCTGTTCCTAGTTACAGTTTTTTTACGGTCGCTAAGTCACAGTGTTCAATACTGAAGTCACAGAGTCACAACTCTTCATACAGTCTGCATTACTAACACGCATGTTGGCCAATCACTTCATTCATGTCTCAAAAGAAGCTCGTTCAACCATACACTGGCAACAATATTCACTCAGAAAGCATACACAGTCATTCATAACATTCTGACTTACAAAACATTAACAACAGGGAGCATTACATAGTCTGAATGATTTTCACAAGAATGAATATTTCATTATAAGAATGGTTTGATTTATAGTAATCATAGACAGAATAGTTGACTGTAAAACTGTAAAGTATTAGGCAACAAGAATGAATCAGAAATGCCGCAATTTGCTTCTATCCTTAAGTGTATTTATTTTTTTCAGTATCTTTGCAGAAAGTAAGTTACGGTACATTTACTTCAAAGTACACTACATTTACTTGTGTAAAATGAAAAGTGGAAAATAAAGTGGAAGATGCAAAGTAAAAAATAAAAATAAAAAAAATAATCCAGGGCTACAATACAATAGCAATCACACCAAAAATGTCTCACTCCTGAGGGTTTTGGTCCACCCTCTGGTCTGCATCTGGTCACATCTAATGTCTTCCCTGGCAATGCATCTAGTCTATTTAATTTCATTGTATATATTCTGCTAATATTTTCTAGACATGTCAATATGATTACTGCAAATAGTGAAAATACCACCGCTCATCCCTTATCAGACTTTGCTGAGGTGCTGGAACTGAAGAGTATCAATAGAGTGCAAAATAACAGTCACTCAAACACTGTGCAAAAAAACTGTTTATTGTGAGCTTTCTGTCATAGGAATATGATTACTGCAAAAATACACCAAATCATTTTGTTTTGAACGTGTTCTTCACAGTTTTGAACACAGTATGTTAACAATGAAAAAATGTCATTAATGTGACTTACAATCAGTGCATTGGGCATTGAAGGTCAGGAGAACTGCCAGTCATCAGAAATCGTAAGTAGCCTATGTTAAACCAGCATCCAAGAGCATAACCAGTGTTGAAGTACCCGTGCCAGAATAAGAATTAACAAATGCATGCCTTCGGATATGTGGCATGAAGGTCGCTTTTACCACGTCACGCGCGGTATCAACCAATGAAAATGCGTGGGGCATCAACCAATGAAAATGCGTGGGGCGAGGACAACATGCAAGACACGCCCCTATATGTGCATACATTACTGATAATCGGGGAAAGAATGAAAGCATGAATGTGGAAAAGAAAGAATGAATGTGGAAAACAATGTGGAAAAGAAAGAATGAATGTGGAAAACAATGGAAAAGAAAGAATAAATGTGGAAAAGAATAAATACATATAGAAATGTATTGCGTTATACTGTGTGTATTCATTGATGTATTTGTTCATACATTCATTTATGTGTCTATATATTTATTGTTAATTTTGGCAGACTTGGTCCTCCATACCTCTGAGCTTAAGTCTGGACATTAAACTCAAGAGCTGATAGTCTTCAAGTCTCAAGCAAGTTTATTCATCAAACTAAAAGTTGTGTAGTCAAGCACAGAAGCCGCCATCAAATAAGAAATATTACCAAAACATGGATACTTTTTTTTTATTGTGAAGTTTTTAAAAACAAGCAGTAAAAAGTAAAAAAGAAAAGAAAAAAGAAAGTAACACACAATATAAATAAATAAAAAAATAAAAAAATAAAAAATTATATAAATATAATATAAAGAAGCATACAATATACAACATGACTCCTTGGAACATGGAGAAAACAAATAACGTAAAAGGCTTCCCTCCTGACGATCCAGTCCGCTTTTCAAGTCAGAACGGGAGGGGTGGGGGCCTCTGTGCAACACAAGGCACAGGACTGAACACCCAAAACATAAGACACAGTACCAGCATAGATAGTGTAACACACAGACACACGCATACACACACACATTCATACAGTACACAGACAAGCTTCACCCTCACACACACACAAACCCAGGCTCATCCCTAGGGAACAGAAGAGGGGGGCAGAAAATTTGCCTGCTACTTTAACACTGGGAATGTTTAAACATAACTAGAGATTTTTTAAAAAGGAGAAAAAAAAGCCTAAAAGCAAAAATATATAATTTTGCTTGCAAATAAAAAAATAACATTTTTTTCTTATCTTTTTTTTTTTTTACAAACTGATGCTCAATATTAGAAGAAGTAATACTCAAAGAACCAAAAACCAAGATAATCTTTTTTTTTTTTCTTTTTGTTGAAAGACCGAAAACAAAAAACATTTAAAAAGTCCAGTCCACTGGCTGAGGTTGCAGCAGGGATCACATATTAATAACACTGTGCAGATCCTTGTTGGTCATGCGGTTGATGGAGCGGGAGCTGCTCTCAGGAACGAGGCACTTCATCACCATGTTCTCACACGACTTCCTGTAGGAAGTCCACACACTCCCACTGAGAGAGAGGGGGGGGGGGGGGAGAGGGAGAGAGAGGGGGGGGGGGAGAGGGAGAGAGAGGGAGAGGGGGAGGGAGGGAGAGAGAGGGGGAGGGAGAGAGAGAGGGAGGGGGAGAGAGGGAGAGGGAGAGAGAGGGGGGGGGAGAGAGGGAGAGAGAGAGGGAGGGGGAGAGAAAATTATATTTGTACCCTTTTTTTCTACACTATACAGTGTTTGTTTACAACTAAAGCAATCATCATCATTTCAAAGAGTAACATTTTTCTACCATGACATATCCATATTCTCCTAAAAACAGAAAAGGGGGGGGGGGTGGAGGTAACAAGAGTGGGAGAGGAAAACAATGAATGAAACCCTCACCTGGTCTGACCCTTGACCTCTGTGAGGTCACCAACGCCCACAGTGCGACACATTCCGGTGTTGAGGTCCCAGCTCACCTGCAGGCTGGAGTGGTAGGTGTTGGGCCTGGGAACACACACACACGCAGTTACAGACCACCGCCAGCAGAGGGGGCTACTCTGAGAGACAGATTTTCTGACAGTTAGGCTAGGCTCAGGTTTGCTGTGACAGAGCTGTGATTTATTTAATTTTATTAATTGAGTCTCTCTCTCGTTCTCTCTCGTAGGCAGCAGTGGGGATTACTCACCCAATCCATTACATTGCAGTATTTTTGGCTTGACTAGCGAGTTTGTGTTGTGATACTCAACAACATTGAAACGTAGTTCCGTGTTTCAAAAGAAAAGTCTGAACATTTTGATTGGTTGCCGACATGCGGATCAAAACACTAGAACGTGTCACATATGCCCAAACTAACCAAATTTGGGGGGAAATGCTCCCTGATTCGGCCCAAACGAGCTAGGTGTGAACGCGCCGCGCCCTTAGATGAAGATCAGATCACATTTTATGACCAATTAACGCAGAAAACCAGGTCATTCCAAAGGGTTCACATACTTTTTTCTTGCCACTGTATATAAAACCTTGAAATTAAAAAAGGCAGAGATTCAAAATCTTGGTTGCCCAGGCAACAAAGGCGACGTACCTCCTATGCACTAAACACCTGTTTACACGCCAAAAATACACTACAAACTACATGTGAGAGAATAAACAACCTTTTGTTCTTAGAGAGGAAGAGGAAACAGCCTGGCTGGCAACCAGTCAGAGAGACACGCACTGACACACACACACACATAGAGAGACAGTGTACCTGCAGTGCTTCTCCTCTGCGTTGGAGAAGGCCAGCAGCAGCAGGCCGATGTTGATCACCACTGTGTTGGTCTCTGGACACACCTGGCACACACACGCACACACACACACACACACACACACACACACACACACACACACACAGACGGAGTTAGTATTCGTGTGTGTCAGAGACAGAAAGAGAGAAAGTGTGTTTGTGTGTGTGTGTGTGTTTGAGAGACAGAGATAGAATGTGTGTCAGTGTGTGTGTGTGAGCCACAGAGATAGAATGTGTGTGTGTGTGTGTGTGTGTGTGTGTTTGAGAGACAGAGATAGAATGTGTGTGTGAGCCAGAGAGATAGAATGTGTGAGTGTGTGTGTTTGAGAGACAGAGATAGAATGTGTGTCAATATGTGTGTGTGAGCCAGAGAGATAGAATGTGTGTGTGTGTGTGTGTGTGTGTGTGTGTGTGTGTGTGTGTGTGTGTACATCCAGGATGACGACGTCGTAGTCACTGAAGGAGCAGAACTGCTGCTGCCAGGAGGCGTCGCTGCGGATCACCTCGTTGATCAGATACCCAAAGTCCAGCGTGAGCTGCTCCACACACACAGTCTGAGAACACACACACACACACACACACACACACACACACACACACACCTAGTTAGGTACCAGGGTGAGCTGCTCCACACACACTCTGAGAACACACACACACACACACACACACACACATCTGGTGAGCTGCTCCACACACACACTCTGAGGAACACACACACACACACACACACATAGCTCCACACACACACACTGAGGAACACACACACACACACACACACACACACACACACACACATATAGGGTGAGCTGCTCCACACACACACTCTGAGGAACACATATGGTGGAATAATATGCCTGCTAAGACATTTTATTTATTGATAACACATTCATTACCTTTGAGACTGAATTCACAAGAGTCACTAGACAGTCAGACTGTCTGGGCAGAATCAACACATTGACGACCTCAGCCTAGTAGACAATGAAACCAGTTTCTCTACTTGAAGCTTGACATTGGCTAGACAACAGACACATTTAAATGATCACAAAGACCTAATTGCTCTCTTTTCTCTTAAACCTGCATCTAGAGAGACTGGGCAATCTAGAGCAGTTCTGGGCCTTTGTTTTGCCTCGGTCCAGTGCTCTGAAACTCGACCAGACCAGTTTGTGACTTTTGTTCCCCTTTTCCACCTTTGTGTCTCTAGGAGAAAGTGGGGGTCGATTCCCCCCTAACCTCTTCTCAATCTGCATCACAGCCAGTCCTTCTCATACAGGAAATGCCTGTGATTGGCCTGTACCTCACCTGAGTGTACCTTAGTGTATAAAATACAGATTTGCCCCTGTGTCTGGACTTTCAGAGAACCTTTGTCGTATCAAGACAGATCTTGACACGCTGTAAACTTTCTCCTTTTGCAAAAGTAAATTAAATACCTTTTCCTCTGCAATTTGAAAAGAAGCAGGCTGCCTTTTTGATTCTATATTTAGATATTTCAATGACACACACACACACACATCTAGCATGAGCTGCTCCACACACACACTCTGAGGAACACACACACAGACACACACATCTAGTCAGCTGCTCCACACACATATACACACTCTACAGAGAGAAACACACACACACACACACACACACACACAGACCTGGCCTCCAGACATGGTGGTGTTTAGTCTAAACTAGCACACCTGCCCTACTGTAGACTCATCACCTACCAGCCATAACAGATGGTCTGCACCAAGGACAAGGTCCTTAACACACACACACACACACACACACACACACACACACACACACAAACACACCTCAAAGTCACGTGGACATCACACACACGCACCTCAAAGTCACGTGGACATCACACACACGCACCTCAAAGACACATGGACACCTTTTAAAGACACATGGACACACACACACACACACACACACGCGCACACGCACCTGTCCGCTGTGCGGTCCTGTCACTAGCTGAAGGTTGCGTCCATTCAGGTCCGTCATTGTGAAGGGCAGCTTGACCGTGTCATCCTCATACCCTGAGAGAGAGGAGGGGGGGGAGGGAGGGAAGGGAGGAGGGAGGGGGGGAGGGAGGGAGAGAGAGAGAGGGAGGGAGAGAGAGAGAGAGGGGGGGGGGAGAGGGAGAGAGGGAAGGAGGGAGGGAGAGAGAGAGAGGGAGAGAGAGAGAGAAGAAGCTTTACATGAGCCTCACCAAAGTATAGGAGATGGCATGAATACATTGGGGCTACGTTCCCATATCCTCAGTAGCAGCATGCCACATCATATAAACAGCACAGGCTCCATCTGCCTGCCTATGCATTCAGGAGGAGGCTAATCCCACCATCCCACAACCTCACAGGGAAGTGGCTTACTTCAGTTGTGCTACTGACATTGATTGACCATTTTAGAAATCGGCAATAAAATAATAAAAGCAATTCTGATTCTGAATGAGTAGGCCTCTGGCTTTGACGGGCCATGTAGAATGTTTGCCATGTTGCTTGAGATTGATTTCATTCACAAATAAGTTATTATTATTATTATTATTATTATTATTATTATTATGAAGTGTCATTGTAGCTTCTGGGTGGCCAGCCCATATGGACTTACACAACACCAGCCTAAAAGAAAACATCTGTTCCCTGTTTATCCAAACATGTCTTTATACCAGAGTGTATGACAAGCGGACAGCGGTTGAATAGTTGCAGTAATATTTACTTTTATCTAGATCTTATTATTCATTGTCTTATCTATTATTGTTAAATGTTGATCTATTTATTTTCTCTCTATATATATGTATCTATTCTTGCCTTTTTTATTTTCTTACTATCCTCCTTTTTCTGTATTTTTTAATGCTGTATGTACAGCACTTTGAATTGTCCCTGTTGTATGAAATGTGCTACACAAATATACTTGCCTTGCCTATGTTCTGCCTGTCTGTCTCTCTGTCTGCCTCTCTCTCTGTCTCTGTGTCTTACCACTGGCGTCCTGCTCTTCCCCCCCCGGCTGTTGGAGGGGGTACTGCAGCCGTGTGTAGTTGACGTATCCCGGCTCGTTGGACCCGGCGTCGTGCAGCGAGGGGGGGGTGGGGGGGAGGCCTGAGGGGGGCGCTGCTCTCTTCCTGTAGAGGATCTGAGACGTCTGACCCAGCTCACCTGCTGGACACACAGATGAGAGGAAGAGGGTTTAACACACACAGGTAACAAACACACACACCAGACTGAGAGAGACAGACAGAGACAGAGAGAGAGAGACACAGACAGACAGAGACAGAGAGAGAGAGAGAGAGGGA
>NC_137684.1:14658702-14716202 GCF_963989245.1 Nansenia antarctica | reverse complement strand
GGGGAAGAGAGAGAGGGAGAGAGAGAGAGGGGAAGAGAGTGGGAGAGAGAGAGAGAGTGGGAGGGAGAGAGAGAGTGGGAGGGAGAGAGAGAGAGAGGGGAAGAGAGAGAGTGGGAGGGAGAGAGAGAGAGTGGGGAAGAGAGAGAGGGAGAGAGAGTGGGAGGGAGAGAGAGAGAGAGAGTGGGAGGGAGAGAGAGAGAGAGAGTGGGAGGGAGAGAGAGAGAGTGGGAGGGAGGGAGAGTGGGAGAGAGAGCGAGAGAGTGGCAGGGAGAGAGAGAGAGAGAGAGAGAGGTACAGATGAGAAAACAAAGAGACTAGACAACATCCTGTCCTTCCACCAACTACAGAACTACCATTTTTTTACGGTACTGCAGACGAGCCAACGCCTGGGCACAAATAATACTGGAAATCATTTAAAATACTCAATTGTAAGTAGCCTTGAGGACCGATGGTTCGAGCCTAACGGCCCACAGGAGCCTATCTCCTGTTTCCGTAGCGTGAGGCGGCTTGATGTACAAGTACACCCCCCCTGGACATGACGCTGGTATGTCGCAGGGTCTTACCCCCCCAATCCAACCCTTAATGCTGAGTGCCAAGCAGGGAGGCATCGGGTACCAGTTTTATAGTCTTTGGTGGTATGACTCGGCCGGGGATCGAACTCACGACCTCCCAATCTCAGGGCGGACACTCTAACCGCAAGGCCACTGAGCTGGTAAAAATACTCAATTGGGATAGTCCCAAATGTGCAAAGCCTGTCCATCTGCCACTCCAAGCAGGCTCAAGCTAATGATACAAAAAATAAAAATAGAACAATAGTAATCAATAAAATAACAATAGCAGAGAATAGCAATAACATAAACTACATAATAAAACAAGAATAAACCAACTTAAGCGTTGTTAGCGCCGTGCTCTACCAACTGTGGACCACATAGCACCACAAAGTCCTCCTCAGCGTGAGAGAGGCATCTTCTATTGAGCTCTAAAGTATGTGGCTGGACGGTTTAGTGGGTTGATGTGTGACAGTCAGTCCAGGTAGATTGTAGAAGGTGTGGTCACCTGTTCGAGACGCTGGCTGTGCAGGTTGAACACCCACCAGTGCAGGTGGTAGGTGTCGTCGTCGCCATAGGCTAAGTAGGTGGTGGTGGTGTAGGACAGCGCGTAGCAACCACACTTGCTGAAGCCCAGGAACTTGTGTCTGGAAAGAGAGGAGGGTGTGAGTGTGTGAGTGTGTGTGTGTGTGTGTGTCTGGAACAAGAGGAGTGTGGGTGCATGTGTGCGTGAGTGAGTGGGGTGGTGAGAGGGGTGTGTGTGTGTTATTGTGAGTGAGTGAGTGAGTGAGGTGGTGAAGGGTGTGTGTGTGTGTGTGAGTGAGTGAGTGAGTGGGGTGGTGAGAGGGGTGTGTGTGTACGTGTGTGTGTGTGAGTGAGTGAGTGAGTAGGTGAGTGAGGTGGTGAAAGGTGTGTGTGTGTGTGTGTGTGTGTGTGTGTGTGTGTGTGTGTGTGTGTGTGTGTGTGTGTGTGTGTATGTGAGTGAGTGAGTGAGTGAGTAGGTGAGTAGGTGAGTGAGGTGGTGAAAGGTGTGTGTGTGTGTGTGTGTGTGTGTGTGTGTGTGTGTGTGTGTGTGTGTGTGTGTGTGAGTGAGTGAGTGAGTGAGTGAGTAGGTGAGTAGGTGAGTGAGGTGGTGAAAGGTGTGTGGGTGTGTGTGAGAGAAGATGTATGTAGTTGCAGAGGTGGTGTGAACAGAGACTACACTCTTTCAGAGAGGGAGATACACACACACTCACCCGGCTCTGAACAACGTCTCGCTGACAATTTTCTCCGGCGGAAAACGCACAAGCAGCTTCCGGAACAGCCGTTGAGAAAACTGACCTGACAGCTGAGGAACAGGGGAGAGAAGAGATGAGAGGGGGAGTGTGTGTGAGAGAGAGAGAGAGTGTGTATGTAAGACAGAGACAGGGGGAAAGAGAGAGAGAGTGTATGTAAGACAGAGACAGGGGGAAGTTGGCTAGCCGTTGGCTAGTTCGACAAGACGGTCAGTTAGAAATGGCTAGTTCGTTAGCGCTGTCGAAAACGTTGCTCGGTTGGTGTTTCTACGTTCCCGACGGTGTCGTGGTTTGTGCCCGTCACTTGTTTTGTGTCAAATGCATTACCTTGGTACGGTTAAGAAGCTTGACGACATTTTCGGATTTCGAGCTGGGCGCCATTTTCCGATGTACTCTTCTCTCCAAGTATATCCAGCTGCGGTCCATTTTTGGGCCACGTCATCGTAAGCGCGTCGGTAAAAGTAACCGCGAGAAACCGCGAGATTTTGAAGGATCTTAAATGGATTTTAAAAACACGGCGACATTGTATAGGACATTTAACGAACAATAATTTGAACACGCAATTGATAAGAAGAAGAAGAAGAAGAAGAAGAATTACAAATACAATGGCAAATGCAGCTCAGGTGAGAATTTCGAAATATTATTAATGAACATGTTATAGTTTTCAGATGTGTATTTATTATTTAGGTTGTTGCATGTGTTACGCGGCTGTTTCGCACGTAGTTTTGTTCATCTGTCTTGGCTAATTGGGTAATCCTATGTGGTTTAGCGTTATCAGAGATATTAGAGAGATATTAGATTAGATTCAACTTTATTGTCATTGCTGAGTACAAGTACCAACAACAAAATGCAGTTATGCATATAAGATGTACAGCTGGCAGGGCTAAAAAACGCAGCGTTGTCTTCAACCACTTAATGTAATTTAAAAGTTCACAATAGCTACATTCTCAGATGTCTACCGATTACTTATCCCCCTATTTTTATTGCTTGTTTTCTTGTTTTTGAGAACTGACTTTTTGCAGGCGCCGAGCTGTGGTCCCGAGCAGAGGGACGACTGGCCACCAACGGAGCTGTCCGTGTCTGACCACTGGGGGTTGGACACAACACTGAACACTACACTACACTGGACACTGGACACAACACTGAACACTACACTGGACACTGGACACAACACTGAACACTACACTGGACACTGGACACAACACTGAACACTACACTACACTGGACAGAACACTACACTACACTGGACACTGGACACAACACTGAACACTACACTACACACAACACTGAACACTACACTACACTACACTGGACACTGGACACAACACTGAACACTACACTACACTGGACACTGGACACAACACTGAACACTACACTACACTGGACACTGGACACAACACTGAACACTACACTACACTGGACACAACACTGAACACTACACTGGACACTGGACACAACACTGAACACTACACTGGACACTGGACACAACACTGAACACTACACTACACTGGACACAACACTGAACACTACACAACACTGAACACTACACTACACTGGACACAACACTGAACACTACACTACACTGGACACAACACTGAACACTACACTGGACACTGGACACAACACTGAACACTACACTACACTGGACACTGGACACTACACTGAACACTACACTGGACACAACACTGAACACTACTGGACACTGGACACAACACTGAACACTACACTGGACACTGGACACAACACTGAACACTACACTACACTGGACACTGGACACTACACTGAACACTACACTGGACACAACACTGAACACTACTGGACACTGGACACAACACTGAACACTACACTGGACACAACACTGAACACTACACTACACTGGACACTGGACACAACACTGAACACTACACTGGACACTGGACACAACACTGAACACTACACTACACTGGACACAACACTGAACACTACACTACACTGGACACTGGACACAACACTGAACACTACACTGGACACTGGACACAACACTGAACACTACACTGGACACTGGACACAACACTGAACACTACACTGGACACAACACTGAACACTACTGGACACTGGACACAACACTGAACACTACACTGGACACAACACTGAACACTACACTGGACACAACACTGAACACTACACTGGACACAACACTGAACACTACACTGGACACTGAACATCTGTCATTACGTGAAGCGCATTGAGTCGCATCTTGTAAGAAATGCGCTATACAAATAAAACTTGAATTGATTTGATCCCTTGTACACTTTTTTTGGGCATTTGTGTTGCAACACACCTGTACATTCTGCACTCTACCCTGTTAGGCCCTTATTTTACTCTAGACAGAAGGGTCGTAACACTTGTTATTAATTCCATTTGGTATACCTCATAAACTTTCTTGCATTTCTGGTGTTTGCATTTTACATATTCTAAATATATGCTATCTACATGTCGCACTGGATGGGGTTATTGCTGTTGACTCATCAGAAAGTAAAGACTAATTCACAGAGTGTATGAAGATTCCAGTAAGGGTTTTGTGAAGGAGCCCTAGTGCTGTTGACTCATCAGAAATAGAATGTTTTATTTAGCTCATCAGTGTGCACTCAGCACCATGGACACCTCCAGCCCAGCACCTTGCACCACGGTTCCTGCCCTGCTCCATGGATTACAACGATGATCGCCTGACCCTTGCCTGACTCCACCAAGTCCTTTGCCTGACCCCTCAAACCTGTTTGACCTAATAAAGTCCCACACCTGGGGTCATTGACATTCTTTTATTTATATACAGTTAGGTCTGGAAGTATTTGGACAGTGACACAATTTCCATAATTTTGTCTCTGTATGCCACCACAAAGGATTTGAAATGAAACAATCAAGATGTAATTGAAGTGCATACTTTCAGCTTTAATTCAAGGGGTTGAACAAAAATATTGTATGAAACATTTAGGAATTGCAACCATTTTTATACACAGTCTCCTATTTTCAGGAGCTCAAAAGTAATTGGACAAATTAACAATCATACAGTAAGTAAAATGTTCATTTTTAATACTTAGTCGAGAATCCTTTGCAGGCAATGACTGCCTGAAGTCTGGAACACATGGACATCACCAAATGCTGGGTTTCCTCCTTTGTGATGCTTTGTCAGGCCTTTACTGCAGCAGTCTTCAGTTGTTGTTTGTTTGTGGGTCTTTCTGCCTTTAGTTTTGTCTTCAGCAAGTGAAATGCATGCTTGATTGGGTTGAGATCAGGTGATTGACTCTGGCCATTGCAGAATATTCCACTTCTTTGCCTTAAAAAAGTCCTGGGTTGCTTTTACACTATATTTTGGGTCATTGTCCATCTGTATTGTGAAGCACCATCCAATCAACTTTGCTGAATTTGTCTGAATCTGAGCAGACAGAATATCCCTAAACACTTCAGAATTCATCTGTCTGCTTCTGTCTTCACATCATCAATAAACACTAGTGACCCAGTGCCATTGGAAGCCATGCATGTTCATGTCATCACACTCACCAGTGCATTCTTTTTTTCTCAGAATGTACCAAACAGTTAATTTGGCCAGTATTAATGTTCCCACTATCTCTCTGATGGATTTTTGTTTTGTTTTTACAGCCTAAGGATGGCCTGTTTCAGTTGCATTGAGAGCTCTGTTGACTGCATGTTGTGCGTATACAGCAACAGCCTCCAAATGCAAATGCCACACTTGGAATCAACTCAGACCTTTTACCTGCTTAATTGTTAAAGAAATAATGAAGGAATAAATAGCCCACACTGGCCCATGAAACAGCTTTTGAGTCAATTGTCTAATTACTTTTGGTTATTATATATAAGAGCTATAATTCATAAACCCTTCCTTCAATTTGGATGTGAATACCCTTAACCTAAAGCTGAGAGTCTGCACTTTAAGCCCAGTAAATTCTGTTGGAAATCTCATATAAGATACGTTAGATCCAAAGTATCAAGGAGTATTGCAGTATTGTGCAGGGCAAAACATATTCTGGAACAGAGGATGTTGTATACTCTATATTGTTGTCTTGTCTTACCCTATTTGAGTTACTGTGTGGAGATATGGGGAAATGAATATAAAAGCACTTTAAACCCATTGATTACACTACAGAAAAAAGCTATGAGGATTGTACATAAGGTCGGATATCGTGATCACACTAATAACCTAATGTCAAAAATATGAAGAAAATATGAAGGAAAGCAGAAATATTGCTCTATTTAAAAAAAGGTTTAAATTATTTTTTATGAAAAAGTATTAGAACGGATGATACTGAAATATTTGTATTAATTAATTGGATTATATAATGTAAGCATAATTGTTAAGTATAAACAGGGGTAGGACAGGCTTCTTCCTACTCCTTTTCGAACAATTGATAGGACGGTACTCTACATATTAGTTTTTTTCCGTAGTTTCCACCGTAGTAAGGCGATTCATGGTTTCCACCGTAGTTTCCACCGTAGTAAGGCGATGACGTGGTCTATGCAAATATGCAGGCGCGGTATGATGACGTATGGTACATCACATTTCCGGGTGATGGATTTGATATCCGCAGCTGGACCCTTGAATGAATGAATGAATGAATGAATGAATGAATGAGGCTGAGGCTGAGGCTGAGGCTTCGCTACCTCCCCGCCCCTTTGGCCCTTCCCATTGGCTGCCGGAGTCCGAGGGAACGCTCCGATTCGCTGATAAGGACGTAAATTAAATCCGAACTCAACACCGTTCACTCTCTGAATTGGTTACCGGGGCTTGCCTCCATGTACAAATTCTTCAGAGCAACGCATCCGGGTACTTTCCCCTCCCGTAATGTCCACGCCCCTTTTTGGGTGATAGAAGAGTAGAAGTTTGAATGGCGGTCAATGGGAATTTCTGGTCTTTGCTACTTTAATCTTTAATTTTACTTATTTTAGTCAGGGACTCCATCTTCCATAACTAAGTAATCAGAAGTTAACATTTTAAAAATAACACCACACAGGCATTAATAAACACCTAATGGATCAGATTATGTAAAAAACTCAATTTTGACAAAAATTGAGATAGAACCTTATAATTCTAAGCTCACGATTTGTGTGCTGTCGGTCAGCCCTGTGCTGCAGCTCAATGTCGTACTGGCTCAGGTCCTCCATTGTGCCAGCTGTCCTTCCGGATGCTTGAATCAGAACAGCCATGTGAGACTGTGATCACTCCGAGGGAGGAAGCTCTGCCCCAAGAGTTAGAGATGGAACTGGTGAGTGAATCGGTGCAGTGTGGCTTGGGGGTGTTCGATATGCAAATTGATTTATATGGTGGTGTAGTGACTACATTATGGGTTCATGTTCTCCTCTTACTGTTGGTTGTGTAGTGGGAGGGAACCAGTTCTGGCACTAGGGGCAGAGGGGAGGATTATTAACGTTGCAACTTCCTGTTTAGACACAACAGTTTTGGTGATCTATTTTCTGGTCCTGTACTGAGAGTACAAGTTGTTATTTTGATTAAACAGTTATCATTACGTTGCCTACGTCTTTCCTTTTTCCTCCGGCACTACACTGGTGACCCCGACGTGGATTTTTGTTAACGTAATTGTGTTCAAAAACCAGCGAACGAACATTACAATCCTGCAAAATGTCCGGGCGAGGAAGACGTTCAAACCAGCGGCAGCCATCACCATCCCCTGTCAGGGTAACGCGTGGTGCGCACACTCCCACTCTCAAGCTACCAGAGTTCTGGGACTCAACGCCTGCTGCATGGTTTGCTATTGTAGAGGCACATTTCAACAAAAGTGACATCGATGACGACGACGACCGGTACAACCATGCTGTGGCAATGTTGGGCAGCTCCACCGCAGCTCGAGTGGTAGGTTTTTTGTCTGCTCCCCCGACGACGAACAAATATGAGCGCCTCAAGGCCCTGCTTCTAGAGACATTTGAACTGTCCACTGCGGAGAGGGTGCGTCGCCTATTTGCCATGTCGGACTTGGGTGACGAGAGGCCTTCTGCGCGCATGGAGAGGATGCTAAACCTGCTCGGTACAGAAGACCCCATGATCCTCTTCACAGAGCTGTTCATGCGCACATTGCCAGCTCAAGTTAGGATGGCGCTGGCCAACACCGCCATCATGGAGCCCCGCGCCCTGGCCAGGGAGGCGGACCGGTTCGTCTTGGCCATGCCTCAACGGTCCCCCGACCTGCTCGCTCCCGCGGCCGCCCCGCCACCCGACCGTCGCAGGAGAGCGAAGGATGACGCCAGACCTTCTGGCCAGCAGGGTAACGCTGCGGGCCATTGTTTCTACCACGCCACTTTTGGCGCCAAGGCCAAACGGTGCCGCTCACCCTGCACCTTCGGACCGACGGGAAACGGCGGGGCCGGCACTCAGTAGTGGCCCTGAGCGCTGGCGTCACCAACAGGCTGCTCTTCATACAAGACACCGCCTCTGGTCGCAGTTTCCTTTGTGACACAGGTGCCCAGTGGAGCATCATTCCGGCAGAGAGATCGGATGTGGCGAAGGAGGAGCGTGGTCCGCAGTTGGCAGGCGCGGACGGCACACCTATCTGCTCTTATGGCACTAGGGCGGTGGACGTGTGCTTCGGAGGGCAATGCTTTTCGTGGGATTTTGTCATAGCGGCTGTCACATTTCCCCTCCTTGGTGCGGATTTTCTGTGCGCCCACAACCTGTTGGTGGACGTGGGGAACAGGCGCCTGGTCAACTCACAGACTTTCGCTTCCTTCGCCTGTACGCAGGGGGAGGCGGTCTACAGCGGGTGGTCCAATATGCTCGCCGAAAGTGACCAGTACCTTCGGCTGCTCGCCGAATTCCCCGACCTTACCAAGCCCACCTTCTCCGCGCCCACGGTGAAACACGGAGTGGAGCACCACATCGAGACCGAGGGGCCTCCCCTCCACGCCAGGGCCAGGCGCCTCAACCCGGAGAAGCTGGCCATCGCCAGGGCGGAGTTTGCGCATATGGAGCAGGTGGGCATCGTTCGGCGCTCGAGCAGCCCCTGGGCGTCTCCCCTGCACATCGTCCCTAAGTCAGACGGCGGGTGGCGCCCATGTGGGGACTACCGCCGCCTCAACGACGCGTCCAAGCCTGACCGCTACCCGGTCCCACATGTCCAGGACTTTTCAGCGAACCTGGCAGGCAAACGCTTCTTCTCCAAAGTGGACCTGGTACGGGGGTACCATCAGGTGCCGGTGCACCCCGAGGACGTCCCTAAGACGGCCGTAATCACGCCATTTGGACTCTTCGAGTTTCTGCGGATGCCGTTCGGCCTGAAGAACGCGGCGCAGACCTTCCAACGCCTCATGCACTCGGTGCTCCGGGACCTACCATTCCTCTTCGTCTACTTGGATGACATCCTCGTCGCAAGCACCACAGAGGAGGAGCACCTGTCCCACCTCCGGGCCCTTTTCACACGGCTCAGCCAACATGGGCTGATTGTCAATCCGGCGAAGTGTGAGTTCGGACGGAACACCATCGACTTTCTCGGGCACCGGGTCTCCGCAGAGGGGGTGACCCCCCTCCCCTCGAAGGTGGAAGCTGTCGCTGCTTTCCCGCGCCCCAGCACAATCAGCGAGCTCAAGGGGTTCATCGGGATGGTAACCTTCTACTATCGCTTCCTCCACCACATCGCTCACATCCTGCGGCCTCTGTACGATGCCCAGAAGGGCAAGACTCTGAAGCAGCCGGTGGACTGGACGGCGGAGCGTGTCAAAGCCTTTCAGGACACCAAGGCGGCCCTGGCCCGCGCTGCCATGTTGGCCCACCCCTCGCCCTCGGCACCCACTGCTCTCACCACGGACGCCTCTGACTTTGCTGTGGGAGCGGTGTACGAACAGTGGGTTGGGGACGCCTGGCAGCCTCTTGCATTCTTCAGCCGCCAGCTGTCTCCCAGAGAGCAAAGGTACAGCACATTCGACAGGGAGCTCCTCGGGCTGTGGCTTGCTGTCAGACACTTCCGTTTTTTACTGGAGGGCCGTGAGTTTACGGCCTACGTGGACCACAAGCCACTCACGCACGCCATGTCCAAGGTGGCGGAGCCGTGGTCCGACCGCCAACAGCGCCAGCTCGCCTACATATCCGAGTTCACCACAGACATTCAGCACGTTGCTGGGAAGTCCAACCAGGTCGCGGATTGTCTCTCCAGGGCGGTGGTTGGTGCGGTCCAACTGGGTTTGGACTACGCGCGCATGGCTGCAGACCAGGCCGCCGACCCCGCCGTCCAGGCTCTCAAGTTGTCGGACACAGGACTGCGCCTAGAAGAGGTGGTTTTCGTTTCCATCGATCCATGAAGGCCGCCCTTCGAGCCAGCCTCACGGACAGCGACTGGCTTGACAAGCTGCCGTGGGTCATGCTGGGGCTCAGGACAGCGCCTAAGGAGGACCTCCAGTCGTCGTCCGCTGAGCTGGTGTTTGGACAGCCGCTGCGGGTCCCCGGTGACTTCATTCCCAAGTCAACGGAGCCCTGGTCCGCCGCCGTTCAGCGCGCCTCCCTGCTGGACAGCGCCAGGACCTTCGTCCCGGTCCCGACTACGCAGCATGGTGTCCCTACTTCGAGGGTGCCCCCGGAGCTGCACTCAGCGAGGTTCGTTTTCATTCGTCAGGATGGCCACAGGACTCCGCTACGTCCTCCTTATGACGGGCCTTTCCGTGTCATCGAGGCCGGAGCCAAGAACTTCATGGTTGACATGGGGGGTAGGCCTGAGTGTGTGTCCGTTGATCGCCTCAAACCGGCCCACTTGGACCTTGAACTGCCCCTGGACTTGGCCCTGCCACCGCGCAGAGGCCGGCCTCCAGTCCTACCTCCCCTGCCGCGCCCTGGCCATTCCCCCCTCCGACCCCGACAACCCCCCGCAGCTCGCGAGCCCCCGGTCGTCACTGCCCCCCGTCCTTCCCTGCAGGAGGACGTGATGGGCGATGTCACACCTCCTCCCGCACCTCCTGACTTTACCTACGATCGTAGGGGCCGGGCCATACGCCCTCCTCGCCGTGAGGATTTCCAATATTGAGGTGAACACTGGGGGGGCTGGTGTAGTGACTACATTATGGGTTCATGTTCTCCTCTTACTGTTGGTTGTGTAGTGGGAGGGAACCAGTTCTGGCACTAGGGGCAGAGGGGAGGATTATTAACGTTGCAACTTCCTGTTTAGACACAACAGTTTTGGTGATCTATTTTCTGGTCCTGTACTGAGAGTACAAGTTGTTATTTTGATTAAACAGTTATCATTACGTTGCCTACGTCTTTCCTTTTTCCTCCGGCACTACAGTATATTGATATGTTTGGATACTGGTTATATGGAGAAATTTAATGAAATAGGCAGTGTGTCCTTTCAGTCTGCCTCCAGAGCAGTCATACATCATCTCCCTGTCATCAGGACGATCACGCGACCGCTTAAAACTGTTGGCGCCTTATTGGAAAATGTAGTGTCACCATGCCTAGGCTTGCTGCGTAGTGTTTTGCACGGCAAACAATATATTTTTTTCTCCAGATTTACGATTTTCTTTACTTCCCCAAAAAGCAAAGGACAGTAAAAGAAGAGATCTGTGGCTTCAGGCCATCCGCCTTCCAGTCAATACGTGTATGTCTGTGGCAAACACTTCATCACAGGTTAGTTAATGATGTTAAATGAAGTCAACAGTTATAATGTTAAAAGTCAAAGTAGTGAATGTTGATGCTGCATTGAAAGGGAAATATATAACATATATACTGTATATAGGGAATATAAAACAAACTGAAAAGCCAAGGAAATCCCAATGTAATGTTAAAGCTTGTAGCTTGTAGCTTTAGCCTGTAGCTAGGTTTACAATGGCCTCTCATTCACACATAAATGGCGGCAAGCTACCCATGCAAGGCACCTGCCCGCTCATTGGGAGCAATTTGGGGTTTAGTGTCTTGCCCAAGGACACCTCGACATGTGGCCATGTAGGGTTCAAATTGCCGATCTGCTGACCTTGCGATCAGACGCCGGCTCTACCAATACATGGTAAAGGGCGGGTGTGGTGCAGGAGGTAGAGAACCCCACATGGCCACATGTGGAGGTGTCCTTGGGATCACCATGACATTAATGTCATGATAATAAAACTATAGGGAATCGAATCGTCATGGATTAAATTAACCCATACATGTAATTGTTCATTTTGCAGCAATACACATCATTTACTTGTGAAATGTGATTACGGTAATTGTAATCCAGAATTAGAATTGGTGACTATTGAGTGAAGTATCAGCTGGCATACTTAATGACTACATTTGATGAGTGCATTTAATCAAAGCTGTATACAGTTCTTTTGAATGAGTATCTGCATTTGGCTTACACTTACTCTACTGGTTTCAGGATTCCATGTGAATGATTGTAGTCATCCGGATTATGTCCCATCTATTTTTCCACATCGGCAGCAATTGACACAAGGCAGAGTTAAATTACGGCGTTACAAAAATGCCAGGAAGAGAGAGGCTGGTGATGATGGGAAGGTCCTGTCAGCCAAAAGAAAACAAAGGTCACCTTCAGAAGAAGAACCTCTCACTGAGCCTACTGAACAACCTCTCACTGAGCCTACTGAACAACCTCTCACTGAGGACGGTACACTGAGCAACAGGCCAGTTTCGCACAGGGAGCAGGTTGCTATTGCCATAGAGGTAGCCAATCTCAGGAGAGAGAGTGATGAGGCCAGAAGACACTGTGATGCTGCATTGCAGCGATTGTCTGTGAATGCTGTTCGAGGCAACAACAGTGCATGCAGGGCCATGACTGGGCTTGACTGGGCAGTGTTTGACTGTCTACATCGCTACCTTCTTCAGTTTATCAAGTCACCACCTAAGGTTTTTCGATTGTCGACCAAGGACCAGCTTTTCCTCTGTTTGCTCAAGCTACGCCAGAATCCGTCTATTGCTTTGCTGAGCCAAATACTGGACCAACGACAGTCTACCATCCGCCACATATTCCAACGTTGGCTGAATCTTCTGTATGCAAAGATCACCTTCCTCATTCACTGGCCAGACAGGGATTGCATCAGACAAACCATACCACCAACGATAAAGGCCAAATTTCCTCGCCTCACATCAATCATTGATTGTTTTGAAATCAGAATTGTACATCCAAAGGGGCTTAAAGCCAGGTAAAGACACAAAAAAATATGTAATACATGATTACTTGGCCAGGTAACTTCTGAATGCTAACCATGCTTTGTTTTTTCCACAGGGCCAAATCTTACTCCAGCTATAAGAAGTGGACTACGGTAAAATATTTGATTGCGTGTAGTCCTGCAGGCAGCATCACCTTCTTGTCCAAAGGCTGGGGTGGAAGAGCATCCGATGTTAAGATAGTGAGGGAATCTGGCTTCATTTCACCACTGTACCACCATCCTGGGGACCAGGTAATGTAGAACTCTACATACTGTATACTATACTGTAACAGTTCATCACATACACACATTTTTTTGTACTCATTATGTACAGGTGTAAATTAGTGTTTCACCACAAACATTAAAAGCAATAGACTTACTCTATTCAATCGCATTCCTTGTTTCAGATCTTGGCTGACCGGGGTTTTACGCTTAAAGATGACTTTGGCCTGCTTGGTGCCAGTCTCCTAACCCCAGCCTTCACTCAGGGCAGGAAACAACTTCCAGGCAAAGACGTGGAAGAGTCCAGAAGAAAATCCAAAGTTCGGATTCATATTGGCAAGTATATATATTTATTTATAAATTATTAACAATTTCATTGAAACTCCTGCCAATATTCAACAACACAGCACAACGTATGACTGTAGCCATTTGTATAACAGTGCTATGACAAATACTGAGAACATGGGTAAAGTTATGAGAAGTTTTTCCTAAAAAGATTATCAAAAGACTTATTGGGGATCACGTGGCTGGCAATGGAGTAGGACGTGTTTCGTTTGAGCTCCCGTCGGACTTCTGTTTTATTTAAGTTAATAAGCGTTTTACTATATACATATGGATCCATCAACATTTTTACATACACAATGGATGTGGATGGGCATACAGAAAATCCTACAAAAACCACCATAACCCGCAGCGCAGAGTTCAGATTCAGATTCATTTATTTATTCAAGGGACAGTGCATATTAATAAAACAAAAATAAATTGTAAATACGCCAGAGTCAGCCCGAAAGCTAGTTTTCATCCGCAGTCCCTATGCCATGATGTTGTATACGGCTCCCTGGAGGAAAAAAGTACATTTAAAAGATAAAATATAGGTAGACCTTGGCACAAAAAAGCAGACAGGACAAGCATTTAGCTTAAGGGCATAACATAGGGGGTTAAAAGAGCATACATTAATCATAGGCGGTTAAAAGGAGGGTACATATTCGGTAAGCAGACTAAAAGCAAGCAACATATACGCACGGTAAGCAGACTAAAAACAAACACACAGACTGTACAGGTAAGACATGTTAGGCGGTACACATGACATACAGGTATAGGACAGGACATTTCAATGTTGGCAGGTGTGTGTGTTGATCATCCACTGTTTTAGGTGCTTTCTAAATGATTTAAAGGTGCCTAATTCTTTGAGGTGCCCTGGAATCAGGTTCCATTCACGTGACCCTCTAACTGAGAGTGCATAATATATTATGTTTAATTGAGTCAACTGGTATTATGCTTATCACCAAGTACTCCCATACTGTGCTTATGGACTAGTATCAACGGTAATCAAGTGCTTTAGTTGGTGAGCGCACTTGGTGATGGTAAGCACTCATAATACCAGCTGAGACAGGCGCGCAAGACCACTCACCACACATCTGTCATATCATACCTCCGTCCCACATGTATTTATCATCATATCTTTCAATATAAAACAGAGGTATGATATGATACATATATATGGTACATGGCAGTTCCACGTGCCCGTCCCGCTCCAGTTCTGCAATTGAATGCATGCAATGATTCAAGTAGATCTATAGACTCATTTTCAAAAACGGGAAGCTCACAGAGTGGTCACTGGTGTCTGCACCACGCTATGACAGGGCGTAAATACAAAGCTCATTCACCTGCGTTCAATTTCAAGTATATTTGGTATTTATAGAACGACAGACATACGCAATTTTAAACAAGCGCAGCCCGTTTTATAAATAATGCTTACGTCCATTTAGAAAAATGTGCTTATGTGCAAGTCAAAGATGACGTTCAAGTACTTTTTTATAAATGAGGCCCCAGGTTTTGCGAATGTGTCTCCGCTGGTTGGCTCATTTTTCAGATAAAAACGTGAAAATTATTTAGATTCATTATCGCAGTAAGGCACAATACTGCATATGGTGCCTTTAACAAAGGTAAGATTACGCTTGGTTATGATTTGTTTGTGCACCTTTGGGATTCATTTAAAGAGATATACTGACAAATCTAAATCTGTCTCAAATGAATCACTTTTCATAAATAGTTTTGATCAAACCTTTACAGCAATCATGTGGTTTTTGTATGTTGCTGTTTTGAAGTGCTTTCAAATATATCCTTCATCAAGTATTCACCTCCCTGAACATTTTCCATATTTGGTTCCTGGGTCATTCTGCCCCTAACACTGGGTCATTCTGGCCTGTAACTCTTTCAAACTTTCAGAGCTTGCCTCAGGGCCATCAGCGGAGGTCACATACCCAGGATATGTGGGGTAAAATTTGGTAGGAGAGGGGGTGGGGTCCCCCTCCCCTGGGGAGGGTGGGGGAAGCAGAGGTATCAGTTTAGCGAGAGCATAATCAATCTCAAACCCCTCGAAAATCAGTCCGACCCCCCAAGCGCCCAACCCTTCTTGAAGAAGGCTCGACGCCTTTCGTGTTGCTAGCACCAGCCCCCTATACTCCTCCTCTTCTAGCCTAAATATATCGGAGGTCAAAGGGCGGCGGGGGATCACCACTGTGAGGCCCGGGGCGTTGGGGAAGGGGGTGAGGAAGGCCACGTGTCCCTCGTCCTCCCACACCCGCCACTGCTGCTCCTCTCCGCGCACAATACGTGGGAACAACCCGGGGTGAGACGGGTCATCCCCCAGGAAGCTATGGTCAGGAGGGGCGTCGGGGGAAGGCAGCTTGGCCCTGATCTGGGCCCGGACGCCCTCCAGCTCAGCGTCTGCCCAGCGAGGGCCGCCCTTGGAGGTGCAATAACCCGGGTCGTGGGGGGTGTACTCCTCCACTCCCGCCAGGTGGGGGCGCCACTCAGCACTCAGGCCATGTAGGGGCAGCAAGCGGATCTGTCAACCACAAAGGGTTACCAGTTAAAGCACCTTTAAAGGGACGGTTCACTCAACTACTATGATGGCTTGTCCTGGGGTCTGCCAGGTTCATGTCACTGAAATACTCTAATAGGCAAATCAGCCAGTCGATGAATAAGGCGGAAAATGATTTTGACAATCGTTAAGTGTGTTAACTATTTTGAGAGACTACATCACAAAAGAAATGCTTGAATCTATTGAGAAAAAAACCCATAATGCTGTGAATACACCAAATGTAACTGTCGTAGAGACAGACATAAAACTTGAATCATCCAGAAATAGAAAGTGTCTCACAACAGACCTGAGCTGGACTGTGTCTGTGAGGCCTGTGGACCATGGCACAGCACCCCACCTCCAGTCTCTCACACAGCAGCCCCCCCACCACCCTCGCCCCCTTCAGCATCCCTAGGTACTCTCCCTCCTCCAGCTGAAAGATACTGCCAGGCCCCCCGGGGCGCTTCTGCTCCACGACGGCCGTACCGGGGGTCCAAGGATGAGGGTGGAGGAAAGACACCAACTCCTCTGTCTCCCAGATCACATGCCAGACGGGAAAAGATGACATTCTGTGAGATGGGCGTGAGTGGGAGGAGGAAGAGAAGGGGTTTCTCTTGTTTTTATGACACATTCTGTTGAGACATTCCACACTCAAACTTGATTTCCTCCACCTTAAGAATTGACTCAAGAAGATTTGCATTTGGAGACCTGGGCCCTATTCCACAAAGCTCGATAAAGTTCTAAGCCTCGATAAAGTTCTAAGCCTCGAAAATGTTAGCTTGCGTTCGGTGCCATCAATGTGGCTCAAATAATTCGCTGCTTGGTTGAGCTCCTTCTGAGTCAGATATAATTAGCCTGGTCCCGACCAGGCTAAAACACAGGCTATAGTCATCCGTGCGTCAAAAAAGGCTCACAGGCGGAAACTAAACCCTGAACGAAAGTTCCTCATGTGTCTTTTAGGAAATATTAGTTCCCACTTCACACGAAATAGATAGATTAGATAGTTTGATTAGATAGTTTGACTGTGTGATAGATAGATAATTTGATATTTTGAAAGTGTGATCGATCGATAGATAGTTTGATTGTGTGATAGATAACTTGATATTTTGAAAGTGTGATAGATAGATCGTGTAAAAAAAAAAAGAAGTAATTGTCTCAACTTGCATTGCCGTCATCACAGCGGTCTGGCTGGCGTAGTGGTTAAGGCTGCGGACTCGAGTTCCAAAGGTTGCGAGTTCGAGACTTGACTAAGTCAATCTTTTTTTTTTTTTTTACATTTAACCGAAGATTTCATGCAAAGGTTTCAAACACCATTGTAATCGTGTCAGTTCTTGTAAATTAGCCTGCACCATAATTTTATAGCCTACATACTTTTTTAGATGAGATTTTAGATTAGATTCAGACAACGAAATGCAGTAAAAAGTGCGCCTGAAGAGGGATTTGAACCACCGATATAAAATGACGAATAAATCCTATGGCAGCGGTCGATACCACTAGGCCATTGTGGCGATATGACGGTTTGTAGCCTGCTGCTGATATCACCACAGTAGTAAATATTCATTTATTAAAATATGAACATATAACAATAACTGGGGCTAGTATGACCTACGCATTTAATCGGTCAGCAATTTCTTGCCAAACCATTTCCCTCGCCTTGTTAATTGCGGCAGTATTGCACTATTTTACATCTTATTTTTCCGTCTTCATAAAAATCAATAATTCGGAATGCTGCGCAAATGTAGTACCCCTGCAGAGTGGAGTATCTTCATTTCGACAGATCGACTCTTCTGGGCTGAGTATGTCTGCGTGCACGCGCCCATATCGAAGATTTGTAAGCCTGTCTTCTGTGAACACTGATGACACAAGGCTGATCCTCATTCGAGGAATCACCTGAGGCTTGAATACCAATCTCGAGTTCCCTGAGCGCCGCATTTATTTATAGCGCCGCTATATTAAGCCACCTTTAGTGGAATATGGCCCTAGTTGAGTGGCCGAGATTAATGTTGGAGTTGCGCTATTATGTCATTTGAGGGGCGTGATTAAAATGTAAAGTCCGATCGACTCTGTTGGAATCCTTTCCTATCAATGTGTTTGGGTGTGATTTGCTGTATTTGTATTTTTTGGGGGGCACTTTGTCAAATGTCATGTTTTACAAGACGGCAGAAGCAGAAATTCTTCAATTGTTCTTGGATCTGGCACGTGCACAATGAGCAAAAACAGGACTGCCATTTCAAAACCTGACATTTGATGAAGTGCTCAAAAACATTTAGGTCAAAACGGCTGTGAGCTCTGGAATGTTGAGGTGTCAAAGCTGTGATCACACCCCAATACATTGATACAAAGGACTGCAAATATCATACAGGGCTCTCAAGTCTCACGCATTGGGCGTGAGACACACGCATTTCAACCCGTTCACACCCAATGCGTGAGACCTGAGAGCCCTGATCATAACAACTAGCGTTAGGGAAGATATTCTGAAAATGTATTTGTAACTAGATTACCAATGACTTTACAAGCAAGGAAGTTGGGCTACACCCAAGCTACCCTTGAGAGAAACAGCCTATAGTATCAAACTAAAGCTACTTCAACCAACACAAGTCTAGACAGTCAGTTACTGGAAGATGTGGCAGCGTTGAAATCCTGTTAAATCACTGGGAGACACACGTTATGAGATGGAGTAAAGTGGGGACCGTCGGCAGAGAAGAAATAGTAGGGAAATTGAAGTTCAAAGGCTGCAAAAATAGTTTAATTCCAACGATTTGTTATGTTTCTATTTGGAAAAGTGACAGTACCTTACTAGTGACAGTAACAAAACAAAAAAAAAAAATTCTGAATGAGCTGTTCATGGACCGCTTGCGGGTTAGGTCAGTTTGGACAAGACAACCATATTAAATGGCGGGCGGTGCATTTCACACCTAGGCCTTCAGTGATGTCCGACACATTCCTACCTGAATTATTCTACCTCTTAATACCATCGTTATGACGCCATGGCTCTAGAAACTAGACAGAAACACAGTATAACCGGGCGTTGCATCACCTTAACATAGTCAGACAAGTACAACAGAGTTATATTAATATTTCCGAAGCATTTTTAATCAATAAATCCGCATTTACAATGAAGAGTGTTAAACTAACATATTTAAGATCGCTACATTACCCACGTCTGTCGTCTCGTCCACCATAATAGCGACAAGGGGTGCCTTTTTAATCTCCATTTTGATCTCTTCTCCCATCACTTCAGCAATAGCAAAAATCAGGTCGTTTTGTATTTTGCCTGACGTCCCAGTAAACACTTTGTTTGTGGACAGGTGGTAATGCAAATGCGCTTCTGCTCCACGACGGCCGTACCGGGGGTCCAAGGATGAGGGTGGAGGAAAGACACCAACTCCTCTGTCTCCCAGATCACATGCCAGACGGGAAAAGATGACATTCTGTGAGATGGGCGTGAGTGGGAGGAGGAAGAGAAGGGGTTTCTCTTGTTTTTATGACACATTCTGTTGAGACATTCCACACTCAAACTTGATTTCCTCCACCTTAAGAATTGACTCAAGAAGATTTGCATTTGGAGACCTGGGCCCTATTCCACAAAGCTCGATAAAGTTCTAAGCCTCGATAAAGTTCTAAGCCTCGAAAATGTTAGCTTGCGTTCGGTGCCATCAATGTGGCTCAAATAATTCGCTGCTTGGTTGAGCTCCTTCTGAGTCAGATATAATTAGCCTGGTCCCGACCAGGCTAAAACACAGGCTATAGTCATCCGTGCGTCAAAAAAGGCTCACAGGCGGAAACTAAACCCTGAACGAAAGTTCCTCATGTGTCTTTTAGGAAATATTAGTTCCCACTTCACACGAAATAGATAGATTAGATAGTTTGATTAGATAGTTTGACTGTGTGATAGATAGATAATTTGATATTTTGAAAGTGTGATCGATCGATAGATAGTTTGATTGTGTGATAGATAACTTGATATTTTGAAAGTGTGATAGATAGATCGTGTAAAAAAAAAAAGAAGTAATTGTCTCAACTTGCATTGCCGTCATCACAGCGGTCTGGCTGGCGTAGTGGTTAAGGCTGCGGACTCGAGTTCCAAAGGTTGCGAGTTCGAGACTTGACTAAGTCAATCTTTTTTTTTTTTTTTACATTTAACCGAAGATTTCATGCAAAGGTTTCAAACACCATTGTAATCGTGTCAGTTCTTGTAAATTAGCCTGCACCATAATTTTATAGCCTACATACTTTTTTAGATGAGATTTTAGATTAGATTCAGACAACGAAATGCAGTAAAAAGTGCGCCTGAAGAGGGATTTGAACCACCGATATAAAATGACGAATAAATCCTATGGCAGCGGTCGATACCACTAGGCCATTGTGGCGATATGACGGTTTGTAGCCTGCTGCTGATATCACCACAGTAGTAAATATTCATTTATTAAAATATGAACATATAACAATAACTGGGGCTAGTATGACCTACGCATTTAATCGGTCAGCAATTTCTTGCCAAACCATTTCCCTCGCCTTGTTAATTGCGGCAGTATTGCACTATTTTACATCTTATTTTTCCGTCTTCATAAAAATCAATAATTCGGAATGCTGCGCAAATGTAGTACCCCTGCAGAGTGGAGTATCTTCATTTCGACAGATCGACTCTTCTGGGCTGAGTATGTCTGCGTGCACGCGCCCATATCGAAGATTTGTAAGCCTGTCTTCTGTGAACACTGATGACACAAGGCTGATCCTCATTCGAGGAATCACCTGAGGCTTGAATACCAATCTCGAGTTCCCTGAGCGCCGCATTTATTTATAGCGCCGCTATATTAAGCCACCTTTAGTGGAATATGGCCCTAGTTGAGTGGCCGAGATTAATGTTGGAGTTGCGCTATTATGTCATTTGAGGGGCGTGATTAAAATGTAAAGTCCGATCGACTCTGTTGGAATCCTTTCCTATCAATGTGTTTGGGTGTGATTTGCTGTATTTGTATTTTTTGGGGGGCACTTTGTCAAATGTCATGTTTTACAAGACGGCAGAAGCAGAAATTCTTCAATTGTTCTTGGATCTGGCACGTGCACAATGAGCAAAAACAGGACTGCCATTTCAAAACCTGACATTTGATGAAGTGCTCAAAAACATTTAGGTCAAAACGGCTGTGAGCTCTGGAATGTTGAGGTGTCAAAGCTGTGATCACACCCCAATACATTGATACAAAGGACTGCAAATATCATACAGGGCTCTCAAGTCTCACGCATTGGGCGTGAGACACACGCATTTCAACCCGTTCACACCCAATGCGTGAGACCTGAGAGCCCTGATCATAACAACTAGCGTTAGGGAAGATATTCTGAAAATGTATTTGTAACTAGATTACCAATGACTTTACAAGCAAGGAAGTTGGGCTACACCCAAGCTACCCTTGAGAGAAACAGCCTATAGTATCAAACTAAAGCTACTTCAACCAACACAAGTCTAGACAGTCAGTTACTGGAAGATGTGGCAGCGTTGAAATCCTGTTAAATCACTGGGAGACACACGTTATGAGATGGAGTAAAGTGGGGACCGTCGGCAGAGAAGAAATAGTAGGGAAATTGAAGTTCAAAGGCTGCAAAAATAGTTTAATTCCAACGATTTGTTATGTTTCTATTTGGAAAAGTGACAGTACCTTACTAGTGACAGTAACAAAACAAAAAAAAAAAATTCTGAATGAGCTGTTCATGGACCGCTTGCGGGTTAGGTCAGTTTGGACAAGACAACCATATTAAATGGCGGGCGGTGCATTTCACACCTAGGCCTTCAGTGATGTCCGACACATTCCTACCTGAATTATTCTACCTCTTAATACCATCGTTATGACGCCATGGCTCTAGAAACTAGACAGAAACACAGTATAACCGGGCGTTGCATCACCTTAACATAGTCAGACAAGTACAACAGAGTTATATTAATATTTCCGAAGCATTTTTAATCAATAAATCCGCATTTACAATGAAGAGTGTTAAACTAACATATTTAAGATCGCTACATTACCCACGTCTGTCGTCTCGTCCACCATAATAGCGACAAGGGGTGCCTTTTTAATCTCCATTTTGATCTCTTCTCCCATCACTTCAGCAATAGCAAAAATCAGGTCGTTTTGTATTTTGCCTGACGTCCCAGTAAACACTTTGTTTGTGGACAGGTGGTAATGTAAATCTGGGTTGTTTTCAGCAAGAAAAGCTCAACGTAGTTTCCTCTGTTTGTGGACTCGGCGCTTTCATCCTGTCCCCTAAATGAAAGTTATTGTTTACCCAAAAACAGGACACAATCGATCAGTATTATCGATCAGTCAACGAAAGGGTGACACTTGTTCGTTGAGCTGTAAATCCACTCGCGTGTCCCCAAAGGTGTTCAAAAATCCCACATCTACCGGCATAGTTACGCATCTCAATAGTGAATATCAATAGTGCGTATCAATAGTGCGTATCCAATCAAAAGACGTGCTGGGTGCTGACATCATTGAGCCTTACAGCAGGCGCCGTTGTTGCTATTGCTCACCAACTCGAAATCTACGTAGGTTTCCACTAGGAACGCCACAGGTGTTCTCGTTCAACGTTAAGTTACAGGTCGTATCCGCGGCACGGTTTATTGTGCAGGCGGGCAGATTTTGGAGCCCCCTGGCAACACATTTTGATTGGATAAAAGCTCTAACATAAAGGCCAGCCCTCCCAATCTCAATCGGAGACTGGAAGCAGCGCAACCAAGAGGAAAGCTATGAAATGAAGAGAATAGACTATGGGGAATCATTAATACATATTTGTGGAAAAAAAAATATTAAATTAAAATGTATATTCTGATGATGTTTAGGCCAGCAGAGAAGGCCTTGCTGGCCCTGACGGCACACCACTGTTAAATACCAATATAGTGTATTTACAAATGCGCTATTAGCTACCGAACTGTAGTTAACATGGTGTGCGGTCGTAAATACGTTCTGGAAATCTGATCAGCAGTCATGGAATGCCTCTTGTCCAATCAAATTACTTGGTTGGTTTATGACGTTGAACCCAGTGTGGGCTCCGGCGCTCTCAGAGCGAAGTTACGAACGCAGCCATAAATTCACCCACGACATACCTTCGTATTAATCTGGCGAACTGCAACAGCATCAACACTTTCGACTCAAACCGACCTACTGACGATTCTTCCAAATTCTTCTAATGATTCCCTTCGATAATCACGTCACCGTAACTACATTTTATCAACCGATTCACAGCGCTTTGCGGAAGTCACGTGACTGGTGGCTGCGTTCGTAAAGTCGCTCTGAGACGCCGGAGCTGTGTAGCAGCAAGAGACATACAGGCCCTGTCAAAGTCTAAGCATAGATTCAGCACAAGATGCAGCTTCAGAATTCCCCTTTTTTCGAGGAGAAAATAACATTGCAAGTCATACACAGTTAGGCAACAGGTTGTGTGGTCGGGTGTGTGGTGATGGTGTGGTTGGGGCACAAGGCGGCAGACAATTAAACAAGAGGCAAGCTTTCTAAGAAACTACTCGCTACCCCTCTCTTGGGCGTCAGGGGTTTCCGCTTATCTCCTTGCACCTGCACTTATCTTGCAAACATGTCTGGCTTTTAGAAATCCCCACCCCAATGACAAACCCACTCAGTAATACAACAGAACACAGTCTATGATCAATAACATATTATGGGCCTATCAAATGGCCTTTGACCAGTATAAGCAGTATATATCATGTAACCCTAATCAAACCGTTGTGACACGAATGTACAGAAGCCATAATCCACTCTCCAATTTCATGCTTCAAATTTCACAACCTGATTGGTGATTGGTGAAATCCTAATAAGGACATGCAGCCAAACAGCCGCTTCCTGTGGGGTGTTTGTTTCACGCTGCCTTGTTTCACCAACCTCCTGGAGGCACTGGCGGACTCAGGGGGGGGCGGGGGGCAGGGGAAGCGACCGCCCCTCCTGGTGCCCCCACGGTTGGAAAACGTCTGTCTTAATGGAATGGAATGGAATGGACTTTATTTGTCATTGCTACAGTACAGGTACCAAACAACGAAATTTAGGAGGGGTGGCTCCCCTGGTGTTAGGAAAGGAAAAAGAAAACACATTTTAGAAAAAGCATAGATGCATAAAATCACAAGAAGGTAAGGAGCTGGTTTACATCAATAAAGGCTATGTACACAATCCACTGTACTATACTGCACAGATAGTCAACTAGGGTTGTCATATTGCACAAAGAGTATTTTTTCACATTATTTTAAAGTGTCACAGTTTGCAGGCTTGAAAATGTACATGTTTGTGCCTCAGCACTAGCTGCCATACAATCCGTCCGGACTGTCCTGGGCCCAGAACTTAGGCCTTTTCTGTGTTCAGGGCCTTGACGGCCCTGTGGTAGAAGCAGTCCTTCAGTCTGTTTGTCTTAGCGGCCGGGGTCCTGTACCTCCTGTTCGAGGGCAGCTTGACAAAGTGTACGTGCCCAGGGTGGTTTTGAGTGTCAAAAGTGCCATTTTGAGTGGAAAAATTAGAAGATGTGCCCTATTGGCTGCCCTTCCAATGGTCTAAACTTGACCATGTGCACTGATGGGGTCCCATGTTGTGCAGTAGGTGCACTTTTTTTCTTTTTGCCCCTGCCCTTCAAACAGCCTGAGTCCGCCACTGCCTGGAGGTGACCTTCTGAAGGTACAGAGACAACATTGGACTCATTCTTGATCAAGACAGAGGTCATTCTAGAATGACGTGACCTAACTATGAACCATGTAGCACAGTACCATGCAATCTGCCCTTACTGTATCACATCACAGGGCAGGGCAGGGAGTTTTACCCTTGAGAACTGTTAGGAACCGTGAGGAAGAGCATAACGTCCACCAGATACATAGTCTGTTAACTCAGATTGTTGATTCAATATAAAATATTGGCTACAACTTAACTGTCATTTCTGAGACATCTACTGCCGCAATAGACTGTTTTGAAGTAATACTGTCAAATCCTTGAAATGAATCAAATAAGCACTACAAGCTCCGGTAACTGTTCAGCCTACTCAACTCTTCAAATAAATGCAAAATGCTAAAAAGTAATTTTTAAAAAGTAAATGTTTAAATTGACATATTCGTCTATTACTTGCCATTTTATATAGGACATATAATGGACTGTATACAAATATTGTGCCTTCATCATGGCTAAACTTGATGTTTAGTACCAATCTACTCAGCAACACTTCTGGAATATGGAGCAAGTGAGTTTCAACCATGAGCTGTGTCATACATGTTGATGCCCTGTAGGCCTACACAAATATGTTTCCAAGGCTAAACTTAGGTTAGGTTATTTACTACCATTTCACTCAACATTTCAAGAATATGGATCAACTGAGTCTCAACCATATGTGTGTACAGTCCTTTATACCCTCAGCTGCCTCCCTGTGGTTACAGGAGTAACGTTCAAATGGTATTTTCACTAACTCTTAGCAAGACTGCTTTTGAATAATAATCATTTTTTAAAAGCATTGTGACTGCCAATGGCACCTGGGGGGTGTTCCATCAACGTCGCTAAAGGACAAATTTTTTTTATAGATCCCGCGAGGAAAACATATCCAGCCTTATTTTGATAAGTCTCGCGAGACGACCATAGATTTGTGCTTATGGTGACTGATGTGTGACTTACTTTAGACAAATGTACTTGTTGTAAGTCGCTTTGGATGCGTCTGATAAATGTAAAAAAATATATATAGAGCGTGTATACTTTTGTTGCAAAACACAGCCATAATAGAAAGTCAGATAATTCCAACAGAGGGCGCTGTTTACTTATAGTAACGTGCCTCCCTCAGGCTAAACAGGGAGACATTAACCGTAATCTCATAAGAAGACGGCAGACACACCAGATAGGACTTGATGGCTCAGAGTTTTCTCTCAGTGAAAATGTCACAGTCAATAACTTTCCCCATTCCATCATAACGCTGGAGAGAACAAGTATCTCTTAAATACTGTCTTCAAAAGTCTCTCCACTAACTCAGCCAGCATGGTGTTTCTGTTCAGAACAGGCCTTAGGAGGAGAGTCTCCCTACGCTGGGGCGGCTGTGGACACCCGTCTGGTCATCCTGACCCCAGCAGCCATTGATCCAGTCCACACAGTAGCTGTGTCCATACACTAGTTGTGTCCATACACTAGCTGTGTCCATACACTAGTAGTGTCCATACACTAGTTGTGTCCATACAGTAGCTGTGTACATACAGTAGCTGTGTCCATACTGTAGCTGTGTCCACACAGTAGCTGTGTCCATACACTAGTTGTGTCCATACAGTAGCTATGTCCATACAGTAGCTATGTCCATACAGTAGCTGTGTCCATACACTAGCTGTGTCCATACAGTAGCTGTGTCCAGAGGACCGAGCCGGTAGGGGAGGCCGGAGGAGCCGGTGTTACTTTAAATCATTCATCCCTTATGGAGGGGAGAGTGGACGGAGGGGGCCGTATTTTGTATTACACCAGCCATATTTTGATAAGTCTCGCGAGACGACCATAGATTTGTGCTTATGGTGACTGATGTGTGACTTACTTTAGACAAATTAAATGTACTTGTTGTAAGTGATGTAAAAAAATCTGACCTCCTCTCCAAACATTTTAGCTGCTCCCATTTTGCCAACAGTCTATACACAAAGTAGGAATTATATCAATTTTGAGTTTTGAACACGATTAAATGTAGAGCTGAGATCGACACAAATGTGCCTCAACATTGAATGTGTGGTCGTTCTGGTTGAACTGGTACGACAGTCAGTGGCTGCAGTGCAGTGTTCTTCATCAATATAGTGTGGAACAGTCACAGACTTGGGACCTAACACACAGTGCCCCTAGCATGGCACAATGCAGCAGTCCCTCAGCCGCTTCTCCGGGGTTAAAAGAGTAGGCACTATTTTACCCTCTACCTGTTGAATAGAATACTGCAAGTAATACATCTTTTGAATTACTTATATTCAGTACTCAAGTTGTAAAAGAAAATCAGGGGGGATGGTGGATTTTATCCTATGGGGACAATTTTCGCATCCCCACAGCGTCAGTGACTTCAGTGTCAGTGACTTGGTAAAAATGTAATTGCCTGTGTGCGTGCCCCCTCCTGCATATCACGTAGAGTCACTAGACCACTATCATACAACAGAATTTCCGGTTCATCTTTGTTTTTTAATAAAACGAATAAATTCACAAACTTTTACTTAAGGTTTTTAGGACTCAAACTCTTTGGACAGTCTAATTCAGAAAAATACCCAAAAAATTCAAGACCTTATAAAATACTTTTTAATACTTATTAAGGGTCTTGATTTTCCCAAAATTGATTTATCAACTTTTAATACTTTTCAAGACACCACGGATACCCTGTTTTCAAGTAATTTTTTCTGAGTGGGGCAGTCCCACTCATATTTATTTTTATTTCGATAGAGACATTAGAGATTTGACAGGAAGGATGGGTGAGAGAGAGACAGAAGGGATGACATGCAGGATATGTCCACAGCCGGAATCGAACCAGAAACCCTGCGGTTACATGGTCCACGCTTAGTGCGTTACACCACCAAGCTCCCCTATGAAGGGGCAAATTCAATGGCCCCCTCGCAATTGTTAGAAACTTGATTGCTCCTTTTTGTTTTATTTATTTCTTTTATAGCGCCTTTATCTCATTCACCCATTCACACACACATTCACACACCAATGGCGGCAAGCTACCATGCAAGGCACTGGCCCGCTCACTGGGAGCAATTTGGGGTTCAGTGTCTTGCCCAAGGACACTTTGACATGTGGCCAGCCGGGGCTCGAACCGCCGATCTGCCAACCTTGTGATCATTAGACGGCGGCTCTACCTCCTGTGCCACAGCCGCCCCGTCCTCTACTCGCTTCCTTCTCTGTAAGTATTGGAGGAGAATATCTGAGAGAAGGAACCGAGATCTTCTCCTCCAATGTGCTTTGAGTAGGAAGCGAGTAGAGGACGGATGAAAGGATGCGAGGAACTTAGTTTCTAACAACTGAGAAAGGGCCAATGTGTCCATTTATTTCAGCAGTGTGTGGAGTGATACCCAATAGAAAAGGAGCGAGAGAGGATGACAAAAACAGCCAAACAACACCATCAGCTGTAAAATGTTTATTTAGGTTTATATGTTTCCCCCATCAACTTACATGACTTCCATTCTCCCTTCAGCACCTTGACACGAAACCCAAGAGGAAATAGAGTAGGAGGATAAGCCTTCCCATGTGTCCCACCAAGCCTAATCTACATGTGAATTTATTGTATTTTGTGAAATAGAGGAAAAGGGTAATTCATGGAAGACACAAAGCCTGAACAAATAAAACATTCTCTGTTAATTAATATCTTAAGTAAATAATAGCCCAAGAGTAAACACTTCATTTGGAAAGTCCCTACTGTATCAACTATCAACAATCCTAAACCTTACCCAACTAATGGTTGTACATGGAGGGGTGGTGTGTATATATTGGGCAGGGGCCTATGCAAGGAAAGTGTGGCCAAGCATACATACAGTAGTAGCTATACACAATTCAGACTAGATCGTGGACTCACTGTATGGAAAATATGTCTGTGTTATACCAGACTGCAGAAGTAACACCATAACACATTAACATCTTTCACTTTTATGAATAGTTAAAAACGTTTTGGTCAGTAGTAGAGTAAAGTGGACTACAGTGCCCTCCGTAAGTATTGGAACAAGGAAGCATTTAGTCTTCTAGCTCTACACTCAGTCAACAGTTTGAATTCAAAACATCATTGAGGTTAAAGTAGAGATTCTCAGCTTTGATTCAATGTTTTCTTTTTTCAGATTGGTTTCACCATTTAGAAATGACAAAGAAAGAAATTACCCAACCCTTTTCCCCTTGTCAGGGAACGAGTAGTTTTGGAACATTGGCTTGACAGGTGGTTAGTCCGCTGTGTTCTGTTACATCATTGGTGCAGCATCAGAGAGCTGACAATGTCTAGTATTTATGTTTCCCTTTGACGTCTGCTATTGGTGTCTGTCAAATGAAGAAGACCAATGAGTGTCACTGCACGTCAAGGAAGCCATCATAAACAAACCATCATCAACAGTTTGCTCCTGATTGATCAGTCCCAAGGCTTGACAACAACAACAACAACCGTTTGGAACATCATCTAGAAGAACATCATCTAGAAGAACATCATCTAGAAGAACATCATCTAGAAGAACATCATCATCTAGAAGAACATCATCTAGAAGAACATCATCTAGAAGAACATCATCTAGAAGAACATCATCTAGAAGAACATCATCAAGAAGAACATCATCTAGAAGAACATCATCTAGAAGAACATCATCTAGAAGAACATCATCTAGAAGAACATCATCTAGAAGAACATCATCTAGAAGAACATCATCATCTAGAAGAACATCATCTAGAAGAACATCATCATCTAGAAGAACATCATCTAGAAGAACCAAACCACTGGTGGGCTCAGCTCTCAAACAGCCTGGCAGGCCAAGGAAGACTTCTACAGCGGATGGCCGAAAGAATGCTCACCATAATTAATTAAGAAAGACCCCCAAAATTACCCCAAAGATTACAGATCAGGAACTCTCCAGAAGGTAGGCGTGATTGTGTCTGAGACCACCATCCACAGAAGACTTCACCAGTAGAGCTACATAGGCTACACTGCAAGGTGCAAACCACTAGTTAGCATAACATAAACCTGATGGCCAGATTACAGTTTGCAAAAAAAAAAAAAAAAATACCTAAAAAGAGTCTGCAGAGTTCTGGAAAAATGTGTTGTGGACAGATTGGACAAAGATGAACATGTACCAGACTGATGGCAAGTGTAAAGTGTAGAGAGAAAAAAATAAACTGCCCAATATGGTGGAGTGGGTGTTATTGGCTGCCACTGGCTCACCTGATGTCACTGCTAACGGCAGCAGAATGTATTCTGGAGTGTACAGGCTGTATTCTGGAGTGTACAGAAACAAGTTGTCTGCTTTATTACAAGCAAATAGTTCCAATCTGGAACAACTATTGTACAGTGTTCTATCATACAGCAAGACAATGACCCCAAATGTCATCGTTCTAGAGCGGCCAAGTCAATCTCCTCCAGATTTAAATCCAATTGAACATGCATTTAATTTGATGAAGAGGGAACTTCATGCAAAAACGCCCAGCATCTGATGGGGTTAATGGGTCACAGACTTCAGGCAGTTAATTGCAAGCAAAGGATTGTTGAGCAAATAAACATGAGTGTTTTATTTGGACATTCAATTTTATATAATTTTTCCTAATAGTTTTGCAGCCCTGAAATAGGGGGAGTATGTTTAAAACATGTTGTACTTTCTAAATGGCGAAACCAATCTGAAAGAAAAACATTGCATTAAAGCTGAGAGTCTCTACTTTGACCCCATGGTGGTTTTACAACATAATAAATTGGTTTAGGCTTTCTCATAGTAAGTAATAAGGCACCTTTTGTAAAGCGTGTACAGCATTGAGTAGCAGTAGACATATACACAAACTCTACTTTTGAGATTTTCCCTGGTGGAGAAAAACATCTTTCTGGCTTTTCCACATTACACAATGAACAGAGGTTTGAATTCAAATGATTGAATTCAAATGAAGAAAAAAAAACTGTTCCACCAGCAAAGACATACTGGTGACATTGACTTCCCAAGCAGTGCATTGAAATCCACAACAGCACTGGAAGTGTCAAAGCCCAGTGTGGCGATGTTCTAAGGGAGCTGGGTGAGGAGTGTGCTTCTGGGAGATGCCAACCAGGCTCACTGCAGCGCACAGAGCAACACAATCAGAAGTCTCAGAGAGACAGAATCAATCAGAGAAGAGTCAAATGGAATGGGACAGAAATGTTCCCCAGGACGTGCCTGTGGTTGGGGCAGCACTGGCTCCCATGTTATCCCTGCAGCACAAAACCCACACGAGAAATCCAGTCTTCATTTAACTGTCAGAATTTAAAAATCACTGAACCGATCACTGCTTGTCTGTCAGGTGGAGTTCCAAGTTCATCTAAAACTTAACATTTCACAGACTCACAGTCATATCATATTCCAACAGTTTCAGGCATTTGTTATCATCACAGACCAATATGGGTGGTTTCTGCAATGCTGAGCAGAAAACCCCCCACATAAAGTCTCCCTCTTTGGTGGCCAGGCCAGATAGTATGGGAGTGGTCCGTAGACACGTAGGGATCAGAGCCTTGAGCCTTCCCCTCTCAGAGCCCTCCAGTCCCCTCCTCACCGTAGACTAAACCAGACAACCAGACCAAACCCAGAACATCACCACTTCCTCAGTCAGACTTGTCCTTCTTCTTGTCTCTTCCTCCTATAGGAACTCTGCTGGCCACTGCTGAACCCACGGCAGACACGCCTCCAGCCACAGCATACACTCCTCCTTTAACTAGGCCCACGCCCATGGCAGGCACAGAGATCACAGTGGTGACGGCACTCTTGGTCAGGTCCAGACTCTTCCCTCCGACCCAGGTCACTCCACCCACCGTGGCTCCCACGGCGCCCTTAGTGACGCTGAAAAGGCCTCCTGCCACTCGGGAGAACATGCCGGGCTGGGGCTGAGGGTGGTCCTTACTGGTGTCTTAGGGTACAAGAGGAAATAGACCACACGATGTTACTGCTGAGTGAAATGAAGCAGCGGAACATAATAATAATAACAATAATAATAATAATACATTTTATTTATGGGTGCCTTCTTAGGCTCTCAAAAACACTTTACAAGACAGTTTAAAACCACATATCAAAACATTAAAATCAACAAAGCAAAATCAGATAAAAACAGCAAAATCAGATATAACAACAAACAAAAATACAGGAGATCAAACCAAGTAAACCATTGTGAAAAGGTGTGTTTTAAGACTGGATTTGAAAGTGGTGAGAGTGTCAATATTGTGAATGTTAGGTGGCAGAGAGTTCCAGAGGCGGGGAGCTGAAGATTCTAGATCCCATAGTAGTCAGGCCGGCAGAAGGCATAATGAGTGAATCATAATGACGAAGAGTTACACATAGGGACTTCCTCAGCTTATTCAAAAGGCCTTTGTGACGAACTGATGAATACATAGAAGCTTGAGTCAAATCACAAAACAGGTCTTCTGGTCATCATGAGCATTAACCACATGATAGAGTAACCCCACTAAGCATGTTAATTATAGTGCCCTCAGCCCTCAGTAACCTTTATGGCAGGCAGCCTTATGAGAAAGGAATCACTGTGGTGGGCAGGAACAGGGGCGCCAAAAGAGGAACATAATATACAAATACCTCAGATACAGATCAGATACAGTGCATTCAGGAAGTATTCAGACCCATTCACTTTTTCCACATTTTGTTGTGTTATAGCCATTAACATGGATTAAGTAAAATAAATATTTGCCATCCATACACAATACCCCAGGATGACAAAGTGAATGACAACCTGATCCACACATAGGGCTTTCACACCGGCAAAGAACCGTGCCGGTTCGCGTTCGCGTTCGGAAACCTCTGAACCTTGGTGCTGTCTGGCGAACGAGCCCGCGTTCATACCAGTGTAACCTGAACCATCCGCGTCATCAACGCTGGGTGATGAAGGGGCGGGATAAACAAAACAATTCACAACTAGATGGCAGCTACTTCACTGGAAAAGAGGATAATATCTTCCACTACTACAGTATCTGAAATAAACACAATTTTCTGTGAAACAAAACAAAAGACACTTTCTATATGCGTTCTTTTACTAATCAGCTGCTCCATTACTGGAATAGAAATGGCTTACGAAATTCGCGTTCGCGCATGTCCGCGCGTGTGCGTGTGTGTGTTTGCTGAGCATGTGAGGAAGATAGAGAGAATAATGACACTTTTGATATTGTTTTTGATCACTAATGATTAGATTTAGATTAGATTACATTTTGTCTACTTCCTCCTTGCTGGTCTCTGAAGCCTAGAATAGGACACACCCACTGACGACGTGACTGTTCTACGTTTTGGTTCGCGCTTGAGAACCACTATTTTTTGGTGCCCGCTGCGAACCAACTTTTCAGGTTCCGAACCAATTGAGCTTCGGTCTGAACGCGCCGGCCGGTTCCAGACTTGGTTTGCGAACGCGAACCAGCACGGTTCTTTGCCGGTGTGAAAGCCCTAACAGTGTGTAATTGATTCCTATGCAAATCAGAGACCCTATAAAAACAAAGATATTCATTCCAAAATTACATTAACTATTGTTCTTCAATTAAGATGGACTCAATTCAACTCATTGAGTCATTTGTTGATGACAGTTTAGCATTTTAGCTCTTTTTAAGAGTGTCATAGCGAAGTGTGAATACTTACGGACATGGGGTATTTCTTGTATTTCAATTTTAATACATTTACTGACATTTCTGGGGTATTGTGTGTGTGGATTGATGGCAAATTCTTTTAATTTAATCCATTTTAAAATGAGTCTATAACACAACAAAATGTGGAAAAAAAGTGTTAGTAATATCTTCAGTAACAGTTTGCCATTGAAGTTACAGTGTTAGATTGGTAATTAATTAACACTACCGTATCCTTGTTTTGTGTCAGTGTCTTGGTGTCAAATGTTCAGTTTAGACCTACAAGCTCTACAAGCCTTGTGTTCATCTCTTAGTGGCCACAAACGAGGCTGACCTTACCTGCTGGTGGCTCATCTTTCATGTATGCGGGTACTTCATCCTGCTGCCGCTTGGTTTGACTCATCTTCCCTCTAGGCAGGGAGAAAATAGACAGGTAATTCCTCAAGGAGTATATTCTCTACAGTAAATTACTAGGCTACATGTGCAATGTCAAGAAAACATCTTCCTAAATCATCCAGCAACCGTAACTAGGCTACTAATTAGACAGTTTGGGCAAACATACCCCACTGATAGTTAGGAGTCTGATTGTTCTAGGAAAACAAGTCTGCCGACATCCACACGACACTAGGCAGACCTGTTTTCGTTAACTCCCTAGCTGGCGTCGTAATAGTCGAGTTGAAAACTGCTTTTATTTGATATTTTGCAACAAGGCACGTGTGGTTAGCTTGATGCCCGTCAGTCACAGGGGGCTGCTACCACACGACGAACCATCAGTCCACCAGCCTCTGAACCATCAGTCCACCAGCCTCTGAACCATCAGTCCACCAGCCTCTGAACCATCAGTCCAACCAGCCTCTGAACCATCAGTCCAACCAGCCTCTGAACCATCAGTCCACCAGCCTCTGAACCATCAGTCCACCAGCCTCTGAACCATCAGTCCACCAGCCTCTGAACCATCAGTCCACCAGCCTCTGAACCATCAGTCCACCAGCCTCTGAACCATCAGTCCAACCAGCCTCTGAACCATCAGTCCACCAGCCTCTGAACCATCAGTCCACCAGCCTCTGAACCATCAGTCCACCAGCCTCTGAACCATCAGTCCACCAGCCTCTGAACCATCAGTCCACCAGCCTCTGAACCATCAGTCCACCAGCCTCTGAACCATCAGTCCACCAGCCTCTGAACCATCAGTCCACCAGCCTCTGAACCATCAGTCCATCAGCCTCTGAACCATCAGTCCACCAGCCTCTGAACCATCAGTCCACCAGCCTCTAAACCATCAGTCCACCAGCCTCTGAACCATCAGTCCATCAGCCTCTGAACCATCAGTCCACCAGCCTCTGAACCATCAGTCCACCAGCCTCTAAACCATCAGTCCACCAGCCTCTGAACCATCAGTCCAACCAGCCTCTGAACCATCAGTCCACCAGCCTCTGAACCATCAGTCCACCAGCCTCTGAACCATCAGTCCAACCAGCCTCTAAACCATCAGTCCAACCAGCCTCTGAACCATCAGTCCACCAGCCTCTGAACCATCAGTCCACCAGCCTCTGAACCATCAGTCCAACCAGCCTCTAAACCATCAGTCCACCAGCCTCTGAACCATCAGTCCAACCAGCCTCTAAACCATCAGTCCACCAGCCTCTGAACCATCAGTCCACCAGCCTCTGAACCATCAGTCCAACCAGCCTCTGAACCATCAGTCCAACCAGCCTCTGAACCATCAGTCCACCAGCCTCTGAGCCATCAGTCCACCAGCCTCTAAACCATCAGTCCACCAGCCTCTGAACCATCAGTCCAACCAGCCTCTGAACCATCAGTCCACCAGCCTCTAAACCATCAGTCCACCAGCCTCTGAACCATCAGTCCACCAGCCTCTAAACCATCAGTCCAACCAGCCTCTGAACCATCAGTCCACCAGCCTCTGAACCATCAGTCCACCAGCCTCTGAACCATCAGTCCACCAGCCTCTGAACCATCAGTCCAACCAGCCTCTGAACCATCAGTCCACCAGCCTCTGAACCATCAGTCCACCAGCCTCTGAACCATCAGTCCACCAGCCTCTGAACCATCAGTCCACCAGCCTCTGAACCATCAGTCCACCAGCCTCTGAACCATCAGTCCACCAGCCTCTGAACCATCAGTCCACCAGCCTCTGAACCATCAGTCCACCAGCCTCTGAACCATCAGTCCATCAGCCTCTGAACCATCAGTCCACCAGCCTCTGAACCATCAGTCCACCAGCCTCTAAACCATCAGTCCACCAGCCTCTGAACTATCAGTCCATCAGCCTCTGAACCATCAGTCCACCAGCCTCTGAACCATCAGTCCACCAGCCTCTGAACCATCAGTCCAACCAGCCTCTAAACCATCAGTCCAACCAGCCTCTAAACCATCAGTCCACCAGCCTCTGAACCATCAGTCCACCAGCCTCTGAACCATCAGTCCACCAGCCTCTGAACCATCAGTCCACCAGCCTCTGAACCATCAGTCCACCAGCCTCTGAACCATCAGTCCACCAGCCTCTGAACCATCAGTCCACCAGCCTCTGAACCATCAGTCCACCAGCCTCTGAACCATCAGTCCACCAGCCTCTGAACCATCAGTCCACCAGCCTCTGAACCATCAGAGTGAAATTATTCATAAAAAAAAAAAAAAATCATCACAAACTGTCTGTGTCTCTGCAGCGTCATTTATTTCGATGACATGTCATGATGGCAAAGTGTCCGACTGTCTGTCCATCCCAGGACTGGATAGACAATGCTATCCGGCTAGGTGGAATGTAATTCATCCAAATAAATATCATTCAACAACATCTTGGAAATAGCTTTGTTTGACATCAGCATGTCTTTCAAATGTGTCATGTAAAGAAGTGGTTAAACGGGTCTCACCACTAACTGACGTGGCAACTAACTAACTAACTAACCAACCAACCAACCAACCAACCAACCAACTAACTACCTAACTACCTAACTACCTAACTAACTAGCTAACTAACTACCTAACTAACTACCTAACTACCTAACTAACTACCTAACTAACTAACTACCTAACTAACTAACTAACTACCTAACTAACTACCTAACTAACTAACTAACTACCTAACTAACTAACTACCTAACTAACTAGCTAACTAACTAACCCAGATGAACCATGGTTGTCTGTCAGGACAGCAAGTCAGCCAACTTTGACTCTTCCTACAACTTCAGACATTTAAATACATAAACCCCTTCAACACTAGAGCATGTAGGCATTTGCTCTGAAACAAGATGATCACTTTTAACTTCATGTTTTCCTGATCCAAGCGAGTTTAATGAGTCAGACACTATTAGGCAGCTGCTAACCCTAACCCTAACCCTGCCGTGGCACAAACACAGCCAGCTACAGTCAGTTAGCTATCAAGGTAGCTAGCTACCTACAACAACCTGACAGCCAAAAGTGAAGGACACTAGCTAGATTGACTTATGACAATACTATGATAATAATAATAATAATCATAATAAATTGTACTCCACACAAATCTACACACAACTTAACCTAGTGTTAAATGAGGCTGCCTGCCATGGCAACTTACCCTGATTCCTCCCCTGCTCTCTGCTAGCTGTGTTAGCTAGCTGCTCTCTGCTAGCTGTGTTGGTGACGTAGCAGTACTGTCAACTTTTCTCTGAACTTCCGACTAGCCAGCTGGCCTGCTGGTCCCCTCCCCACCACGGGGCGGCGCCAGAGACAAGCAAGTGAATGCCAGTAGCTACTTTTATATATATATATATATATATATATATATATATATATATATATATATGTGTGTGTGTGTGTGTGTGTGTGTGTGTGTGTGTGTGTGTGTGTGTGTGTTAACTATCCATAAAACAAAGGACACTTGTATATTCTGTGCATTTCCCTTTATATTGACCTGTTTGTACAGTGGCTGGGGGGTATTCCATCAATGTCGCTAAAGGAAAATCTAGGCTTGTTTCGATAAATCTCGCGAGATTTATTGAAATAAGCCTAGATTTTCCTTTAGCGATGTTGATGGAATACCCCCCTGTAAGCCTACTACTATTGATGTGTTTACCTCCCTTACAACAGTGTGAAATAATATGGGGCTTTGACAGTCAGCATTGAGATGTTACAGATGTTTCATACTCATTACATCAGGGCTGACTGAAAGATTGGATTCTCGTGAAATGCCAAGAGGAAGGCGTTGTTCTAGCAAGTAAAGAAAGAAGTGTTCTATTATCATGGTCTAATAATGTACCTCTTCCTGTATGAGGGTACATCGTGTAGGTTACATATAGTAGGGTCCAAAACCAAAATTCCGTGACCACTCTCTGGCTAACATGTTTTGATGATTTATTTGACTTCTAGGGACCTTTTATGAAAAAATTTAGCCTCCAGGTCCCTCCCAAAAATCCTGGGGTTTTTTGCCAGAGGGCCAAATCCAAAATACCTGTAACCTTTAAGGCAGGTGAATAGGGTAAAAAATTTAACTAATAGCTATCACTATGAAACTTCCCCAGTTAATCACTTACATTAAGACAATTCTTTTTTGTATTACAAGTTTTCTGAAATTGTATGTTTAAATATGCAAATGAGGTGTTACCTAATTAAATATGCGGTAATTTGCATAACATTCAAGAACTTAAATCTGAACATTGGATAAAGCCAGGTTAAAAATTCTTGTTTCATCTTGTTGACATATTAGAGTCAAAGGCTTGATTAATAATTAATAATGGTAGCGTACGATAACAATAGGTATGGGAGGTGGCTGCCTGACTTCTGGGCAATGCTGACTAGCTCTCCTTGCTGATCAGGTCGCCTTCCTTCTGACTGATTTCACTCAGTCCATCACAGGCAACCCCTAGTCCTACATGGCCTGGGACATGAGTGTACAATGAACAAGGGCAGCAAAATGAAGTCTGGCTGGCTCTCCATCCTCTAGAATGAGAAGCAGCTGCTAGTGCACTCCAGAAATATGAACAATGTGACCCAGATCCGGGCGGCTCACAACGCGCTGGTCAACCGAAAAGAAGCTAAGAAGAAGCACATGCAATGTGGCCACGGATGCGAGAGGATGAGCAGTGTGTGCAGGACCTGGTCGCATGCATGCATGAGTTTGACTCCTTCCCGTTCGACCCGGCCTCACCCACCCTCCGCACCCTACAGTCAGCCATGCCTGCCTCTGATGAGCTCATTGCTGACTTCAACTCAGCCCGTGCTGCAGGAGAGGAGAAGTTGACCAGCATTTTACGAGACAGAGTGTTCAGTAAGAATACCTCTCTCCATGCATCCGTCCCATTGAGCAAACGCTTGACATTTGCCAAGGGGCCATGCACGAAGAAACCCGGGGAGGAACCCAAGGTTCTGCTGAGATGGAGCAGGATGCTCTCAAGGCAGTGATCGACCTGGTTGAGGTCAGTTAACTTGTGAATCTCCCAGAGTTGTTGGAACACTGTGTTGTCGAGGAGTGTATGGCCTTATTCAACTCCAATGGCACATACAGGAAGACGCAGAATAGCAAGCTCATCCAGAAGCTCTCTCTCCAATCTGTAGTTCTGAAAGGACCTTACATCGCTCTCGTCGACATGGGCATGATTTGGAGGATCAGCAGAAGATCGACAGACACAAGATGACACAAGATGACACCCCATACAAGTGGTCGGACGACGTCCACAAGGTGTCATCCATCATCCTTGCCCGCCATGGTGATGCTGACCGTATCATCTGTGTGAATGACCCGTACGATGGAGCATACTCAACGAAAGATGACGAGCGAGACCTGCGGGTACAGGGTAAGGCACATGTCCCCAACACCTACATGAAATTGGGCGACCCCTTCCCCTCTGCCAGAGTGTTCAAAACGCTGCTGTGTAGCGTCAGCAACAAGGTGCGGCTGCAACAACTAATATGCAGCTACCTGACCGACCTTGCACAGACTAGTCAGGTTTGTTATATAATTTCGTGGGAATTTTGGGGGGATTTGCTAATCTATACATTTCTGGAAAGGGCATTGTATGAGGAATCAGAAAATATATGTTTCCATTTGCACAGATGTCTGAAAGGCGGCCATCTTGGCATTTACAAAATGGCCGCCATAATACACACGTTTTGTAATATCTTGGCTTCTAAATAAGCTAGAACATTGATTTTAACTGCTAAACCTACATTTTCAGGGTCAAGGAATCCAATGGTTGTAGTTACAAAGCTATTTTTTGTATTCTTCTCATCACATAAAAATGTGTAACTTATACTTTAAGAAATTGTAGTTTTTCTATTACTTCCATACGTGAGTCCACAGACCACAGTATGATCATGACAACCTCCTGCATTAGATAGTCTCGATGTTATGATTTAAACTTTTGTTGGCTTTTTGGGGGGATTTGCTAATCTATACATTTTTGGATGTTATGGCAACAGCCAGCAACCAGTAAGGCAGGTAAATCTTTAGCCTAATGGCATATTTAATGATCTTCTTTCGGCGTATGGGTAGTTGTTTTCCTCTCCACTCCACCAGGCTCGGGGCCGAGGGGCTACCCTTTTACCACCCCGAGACCTGGTTGAGGGGCTCACCCGGGCTATATTTCTGGACACCCCTCCAGAAGCCACGTCATCGTCTCGTCATCTAGTACCGACAGACCATGCATCCCGTTGGGTGGGTGGTACACCGGACAATCCAGGATAACATGGTCTGCGGTTTGGTCCTCTGCGCCACACTCGCACGACGCATTTGGGGCCAAGCCCCATCTCCAAAGGGCAATCTCCAAAAATCTCCAAAAAAATCTCCAAAGGGCAATTGAATTGAACAGCAAATACTGAAACCTACTGCATGGATGAGAATCTTCTCAGCCAGCCATTTCCTATTGTCAGAAGTGAGTTGGGGCAGGTCCCAGTTCAGGCACAGGTCATGCAGGGTTTGCTGTTCGTCCTCCCTGAGGTTTCTCTGGCCATCAAGCTGTGAATTACAAAACAAACAAAGCAGCACGAATCCTGTTAAAAGGTTACATGTAAATATTATCATGTTGTTACACAATCAGTTGACCCTTGATTTCAATTACTAGCAGGCACTTATCCCGAACTACATTAATGTTGTTCACCATTACAGCATTGTCGTCAAATGCAAATGATAAGCAAGGATATGGAGGGAAAATCTTTTAATAAACATGGAACTCACAATCTCAACCATTTCCTGTATGTCCATGTCTGGTGAGTGAGATGAGAACAAGTTTCATTTATCATCCACAATAGTTTTTTATGAATAAGCACAAAACGTGCTTTTTGTCATATCTGACACCTATTTGCCATTTGTAATTTGAGGGGCTTACGAGTTTGGCAATGTATAGCTTACATATACAAAAAACTGTGCATAGTATGTTGCACAATACATTATTTTATCTGTTTGGTTGCTTATAATGGATTCTAAACGGCCTGTGTTAATTCATGTAGTCAGTAGTCATTGCCTATTTAGTTAATAATTAGGGAGAAAACCAAGTTGCTGATGCAAATGACACTGCCTTGTGTGAATACTCATGGTTAAATAAATAAATGTATCAACAGTTTATCAGTTGTGTTAATGGAACAGCACATTTAATATGGAAGTGAAAGAGGTACCTAGACTGATATCAAATCCAAATTGGAGTTTGGAGATTGTCATTGAGAAAAAGAACCGAGAAACTCCCGGCCCGACAGCTTCATCACCTAAACATTACGAAACACTTATTGTAACTGAAACAAGAGATATGTATTGTAGACTAGTAAATTAGAGATATAGAAACTAGAGATTAAATTACATTAGACTATATGATTGATTAAATTACAGATCAAGTGAACAAACAGGGGACTGGCCCAATTCACGTTCTGCTGCTTATAGAAAGCCAAAATACTCCTCTCCTTATCTTCTGAACCGTCCTTCATGTCAAGTCTGACACGGAGGACAGGGTTGTGCTCAGCATTTCGCAGAAGATGCTTCCTGAATAAGAGTGCTGCTCTCTCAATATTCTCCTCCGTCTTCCATTCTGTGAAAACAAAACTGAATTACATTCAAAACCAGAGCTTCAAAAGTCTAAAAAGTCATGCTTTACAACAGTAACAATAATAATAAAAAAAAGCACAAACCAATTGCAGGTTGCTCGTGGCTTATTGCTCCCTCCCCTGAGGTGTTGGGGCGCATGGAGGTTCCCCCTGAGGAGGGGGGCATGGGGGTTCCCTCTGAGGAGGAGGGGGGCATGGGGGTTCTCCCTGAGGTGGAGGGGCGCATGGAGGTTCCCTCTGAGGTGGAGGGGGGCATGGGGGTTTCCCTTGCGGAAGAAAGGAAGAAATGTTTAGACATTTGGTTACTACATTGAAATTACCAACACTATTGTTTCATAAATACTGGCATATGAAATAACAAAAATGTCAAACTTACAAACAACTGTCCACATGCTCATTAATAATTGAGTGTAGGAATCGTTGACCACAATATAAACAGCCCACCATGGGTCCATTACATGGTTCAACATCCATAGGCACCTAGAATTAGACAAATACAACACTGATCGAATCAGATATATGCTACAAGTTTGATACAATAACAGACAATACAGTACTGTTTTATCCTTAAATTTCACTTTGTCCCAATACTAATGGAGGTACTACTGTACAAGTCAGAAATAATCAGTGTATTACTAATTTAAATATACAGTACACGATAATATAAAGGCAAGTGTCCAACCCTCACATCAAGCACACAGACATGGGAATCAAGAAGGAATAAAGTCATAACAGAGGAATCTTGCTTCACTTACAGGATCCAGATCCAGATCTTTCTGAAGGGGCCTGATATAAATAGTGGATGTTCCCAGATGACATCCACAAAGAAAGAGTGGAGTATAACCACCAGGGTTTTTGTACCTCCACGTTACCGAGGAGAGGCGCGTGCAGAGGCCGATGAGAGTGTACTCTTTTCGGATAGACATTTATGCATGCTCTCGGGGTTCGAAACATTACTTCCCGGGGTGCCAGTGGGGTGGTTGATGGCTTAAAATGACCGTATACCGATAGTGGAGTTATCCAGCATAGTCTTGTATTTTCAGCCGCTTCACAGCCGGTGTTATTCACGGGCAAAGACGGTGCATAATAGCGATGTTTGTGTTGTGCTTGTTGTAAATAAAAGTTCTATGATCCATTGAAATGACATTAAACTAAGATAATACGATGGTCAGCATAATTGTTCTAATCTTTATTAATAAGCTATTACAGAAACTGTAGTGACATTTTCCAAGAGTGAATGTGGTATTTAAAGATGGGTCTTCATCGTCATCATTGGCATCGCGAATCCTATGGCCGGAAAGGGCAGAACCTATGGCCGGAACCGGAAGGTTGTATTCCATTCCGATGTAGGTGCCATAATACCTACATCGGAATGGAATACAATGCAAATTACATCGGATTTACATGGGATATCGAAAAGCAATGCAAATGAGTACACCGACACTCGAATGGAATACACTCATGACCGAATGGAATACACTCATGACCGAATGGAATACGCTGCGCTCAAATGTAATACACATGCTCAATGGAATACACTTGTGACCAAATGTAATACACATGCTCAATGGAATACACTCATGACCGAATGGAATACGCTGCGCTCAAATGTAATACACATTGCTTTTATTTTGGCACAAACATTCCGGATTTTTGCATTGTATTTAGTGTTACACGTGTATTGCATTCCGATGTGTGTATTGCATTCCGATGCGTGTATTGTATTTAAATACGGCATGATACACCCTCCATAGTAATCTGCCTGCTGGAAACCACAGTCCCTCCGCTGGTCTTCCTCTGGGCTGCCTCATCTCTCCCTAGAACACAATCACACAGACACTCAGCACTGCACATAGACAAGAAGACCCTCAACTATTACACAGACTACAGCGTATGAAATGTAACTTACTGCCCCTGAATTTTTCGGGGGTCTGGGCGGGGTCGCGGGGGCGGAGGGGGGCGGGGTGGTAGGCGGGGGCTGGGGCGGGGGCGAATCCAAGGCCATGTTTGGGATCCGATGCCGTGTTGCATTGCCGTTCACAGCCTTGGTTAGGGCTACACACAGCTGTAGAACAGTGGATGAACACCTGGCCAGAACAAAAGAAAACCCTTTAGCCTGGTAATCAGTAACGTTACTGGGTTTGTTCAACTGCAGAGTTAGACGGCACTCATTACCGACTCGTGCATGGGGGTCTGGTCATCACACACAAAGGTGAACATCTGGAATTTGAAGCGCTTGTAGTGGGTTGGGTAGGCGAGCCCGGAGGAGGGACCCACTGGGATCACGGCGGAGCGGTAAGGGTCGTTGTGGCATGGACACCTGGAGAGGGAATTGATTGAAAACCTTTATTGTCCCCAATGGGGAAATTTTGTTGTCAAACAGCTCAGTTAGGGCAGAAAACATTCAGTACAGAAAACAGAAAAACATTCAATAAAAAACATAAAACAGTGCAGGCTCAATAAGTAAAAAGTTCCAAAAGTTCCATCTCCAGGTCTCCCCCACCCTGCAGGGCCTGGTTGTAGAGTCGGAGTGCAGCTGGAATAAAGGACTGTCCAAATCTTTTTGTACTTTGACGGGGGAGAACAAATCTGTGGCTGAACTTGCTCCTCATCCAACATAGACAAGAAGAACATGGCAGAGTCAGGATGATCAGATCCCAGAGCCAACAAGAACAGAACCTGGTTAGCACTAGAACAGCCATGAGGGGTCACACTGTGAGTAAAGAAAATGTTTATATATTTGCACTCGAACAAATTTCAGGACCCTCCTTTCATGACTTTTCCTAGATATGTGCGTTCTACCACCCAGTATCCTTACATTTTCAAAATCACATCAGGATAAGCTAGTATAAAGCTATTTTGCAGTTTTTCTGTGTAGGAAGCAGGCTAACTTACAAGCGGCCAACTAGTGGTCGTTGTGTGTAAATAGCAGCTTGAGCATTGTAAAGAGGCGGCTCTTTTAGTATGTAAAAAAGGCACGGCTGTTCTAGTGTTAACTTGGTAGTGGTAAGGAGAGGGACGAATACAAACTGCAATCATGGTTGCAAAATTTTTTTTTTTTTTTTTTTTAAATCTCTGGATTCTTTAGTCTAAAAATATATCAGATTTTCCCAGCTGGATGGTGCAAAAAAGTGAGAGAGTAGAGTGGCAAGGTTATACCCGTCAACCAGGATGTCCCACTGGGGCAGGCTGTGAGGGTTGGGGGTGTTAGTGACCCAGCAGCGGCCCAGACTCAGGAGAATGTTGGGGTCAGTCCTGTCAGGGACGTTAACCTCAACGTAGACGGTCTCCCGCAGGACCTTGGTGATGGGGTACTCTCCATCGCTGTAGTAGGAGGTGTAGGCCGCCTCATCTGTTGTAGTGGAGAATCTGGTTCATATTATTTCGCATTATACAACAGTTAGTTCCGACCAAGTAATTTGATTGGACAAGAGGCATTCCATGAGTGCCGATAAACAGTATAACAGCACTGGGACTTTTAACTATATGTATCACTCTGCTGCACAGGTGTTCTACTGACCGTTAATTAGACTACATTGTTTGTGTTCAGGTTACTAGGCAACAGTCCATTTGAAGTTCAGTTGCGGAACTATTTTCTGTTTATTTTTATGATTAAATAAACAAACAAATCATAATCTGTTGTCGCTTATTACTGCTAACTCATAAATGGCGCTGTAGAACTGTTGTATAAAAGCAATATCACACTCGAGGTTGTGCTGTTATACCTGCGGCCTCGTACCTACGACCCAATCACAGCCGTGCTGATATTCAGTATAACAGCACTCCCTCTCGTGTGATATTGCTTAATTCTGAAATGAGAAACATCCAAATGAAATGTGTTTACCTCGATCACATCCCTTGGTGAGGCATTCACCATTGGCCAGTCTGAGTTCCACCCGGAGGGGTCCTGGAGTTTTAAAATCGAAAGGATGCGCTACCACCACTGGCTCCAGAACAACAGTCTCAACAGAAACGCCAAGATACCTGCACTGGAAGGCCAGTCTGAAGAGGGAGCAGTATAGTTAGCACAGTATAGTTATTTCTGAATTTAAATTTTCTGAATCTGAAGTTGGACTTCAATGCCATTCTAGACAAAAATCACATACTCATATTGGCTGTCCCTTGTGATAGAGCTACGGGGTCCAACTTGCACTTCATATGTGGAGGCCATCCTGTTCTCATAGACAATGGTGCCCTGTTCCTCCTGCAAGAAGCAACATGTATTACATTGTACAAATATAGAAAGAGGTCCTTACACCAAAGCCCACTGCATATCCCTCCACTAGTTAGAGGCCGTTCCAGTCAGGGTCGGGGTCAATTAGATTTCAATTCAATTCACCCCCCCCCCCCAAAAAAAGGAAAATCTAACTGATATTCTGTTTATTGAGAAATCATTGAAAATGAATGCCCTTTTTGTGAACTTTGAATTGTAATGTCACTGTTCTAACCTGAATTGACATAATTGAAATCCAGATGACCCCAACCCTAATTTCAGCATACTCAAATCAAACCAAACACATGTCCTACTGTAATGATGGAGCCACAGCCAGTGACAGGGAACTGGTAGACGGCAAACATTGAGTTTTTGCCAACAGCGGAGCACGGGGCCTCGTTTCCTCCAATCATAGAGATTGAGTCCAGGTCCATGTTGGGCAGAGTGGACGCTCTGGCTGCCACCACTATAAACTGAGCATCCTTGGTACACTGGACGGTCACTGGTGGAAAAAGAGGTATGCGTTGAAAGGAATGACTATCGAAAATACTGACTAGAAGGAGCCAAAATTACCTGGTCACACACTCACCTCCCCTTCCATAATAGCACTCTTGTCCATCAAAACAGCAACGTAATTCTACACAACGTTCCCCAGTAATGCCGGTAGTCCCACATGCCACCTTCATCTGGTCATCAATATGACATCTTGTGTCTGTGACTTGAGGTTCCTGAAATTTCGGCCTTTGAGGCTCCTGAAATTTGGGATTATTCGGCCTTTGACGATCCGGGGGTTTTTGTCCATCTGACAAACATCCAAGTAAGGCTAATGCCACGAAACAGGTGGCACTCCAATTCTTCACCATGGCTTCACAAGAGGGGGTAACTGGAGGGATTCACAAACTCCACTCTATTGCTTGCTGCCACTTTTATACATGGTTAAACTGTTGGAAACCCCGCCTCCTTAGTTAAACACTGACTTCCATCCAACCCCCCTGTATACTTCAGTCACCCAGAACCCCCAGGAGTGTGTTCAGAGTTTGCAATGTTCTAAAATGTTTTAAGCATTTTCAATTGAATTAGGTTTAATATTTTGGCAACTTATATCAAGAGTATTTTTGTGGGTGTGACAAGGGTACATAAAACAGTTGTCCTATCACATAGGCCCATTTATTGGGGGTGGTTGATGGTATGACACTGATCGAAAAAATGCAATGTCAAATGTCACAAAGACATTTGAAATGCCTTGACAAAAGTCTTTGTGACCGAAATGTTTATTTGATAACAAATATTTATTTTGGAAGTGCTCACACAATGTGCAGGACTCCAGTGAACTTGTTTTGAACAATTTCATTTCTCATTCACACCTAGTAAAAGTAAGTAAGTAAGTAAAATGTATTTATACAGCACCTTTCTCAGACCAAGGGTCACAAAGTGCTTTACATACAAGGAGGAAACACAAATAAAACATAATACAAGATCGAAAGCCACAGCAGGTTAAAACAGGCGAAACAAGTGAAAATAAAAACAAGTAACAGACAACAGGTGTAACAGCATCAGCAGGACACAGAAAGACAGGCCCTTGGGGCTATCCAAAACACAGTCTTTAGCTGCTTTTTAAAACCTGCTGCTCTTGATGTTACCTTTACATTGCATTTAGCTTTACATTACATTAAAATCTTTGACATTTAGCAGATGCTTTTATCCAAAGAGTCTTACCTATCGTACATTTGTCTAAAGTAAATGAATCATCTATACATCAGTCATCATAAGCAAACATCATCCGGGCGGCTGTGGCGCAGGAGGTAGAGTTGCCGTCTAATGATCACAAGGTTGGCAGATCGGCGGTTCGAGCCCCGGCTGGCCACATGTCGAAGTGTCCTTGGGCAAGACACTGAACCCCAAAATTGCTCCCAGTGAGCGGGCCGACGCCTTGCATGGCAGCTTGCCGCCATTGGTGTGTGAATGTGTGTGTGACTGGGTGAATGAGAGGCCGTTGTAAAGCGCTTTGGAGCAGCAAAAAAGGCGCTATACAAGTGCAGTCCATTTACCATTTATCTTGGTACCATTATTTTGGTTGTCGAGGATCGCCCAAAGATTCTTGTGCTGTCAGGGAGGAGGTCACAGTGGAGTTCTTGACTGTGATGGAGAAGTCTTGGAGAGGGCAGGCTTTCTTAGGGAGGAAGAGTAGCTCAGTCTCGTTAAGGTTGAGCTTGAGGTGGTGGGCTGATATCCAAGCAGAAATGTCTGCAAGACACGCAACGACACATGTCGCCACCTGTGTGTCAGAGGCAGGGAAAGAGAGAAAGAGTCGAGTATCGTCAGTGTAGCTGTGGTAGGAGAAGCCATGTGAGGAAACTCTAACATTTCTCACTAACAAGAAAAAGAGATGAAAATATAGACTATGTCTATCCTTTTAAGTTTTAGGGTATGGTTCTAAAGGAATGAAACAAGAAAGATACTTCCATCTTATGGACTTTTCCCAGTCGTGTATGGCAATGGTGAGAAAAGAGCACAGGACTTAAGTTAAACCTTTACTAACAGATCTATATAAACCATTTGAGAATTTGATATGTGCTGTTAAATGTTAAACCTAAAACCTCCAAAGACATCCTGAAGAAAGTGAATGAATTGGCAGATAACAATGATATGGCAGAGTAGTATCAGCTGCTGAGGAAATTCAGGCTGCCGAGGTCCATGATGGTCCAGTTTTACACGGCCATCATAGAGTCCATCCTCACCCACTCCATCATCACCTGGTTCCCTGCTGCAACGACCAAGGACAAGGCCAAGTTGCAGCGGGTGATACGTTCAGCAGAGAGGGTGATCGTCTGTCCCTTGCCCTCCCTCAACTCCCTGCATGACACCAGGGCTCTGAGGAGGGCAAGGAAGATCATGGCCGACCCCTTCCACCCCGGCCACGGCCTCCTCACCCTGCTTCCCTCTGGAAGAAGGTTGCGGCTGCCTAAGACATTAAAGGCCCGCCACAGGCTCAGTTTCTTCCCCTCAGCCGCCAGGCTGCTAAATGACTCTGGCTTCCCCCTCCCCCCCGCCTCCAAGCCTGCCCAGGACTGAACATGCACTGGACCTGAAATAACTCTGCACTGCACTTTATATACAGCACTATCCATGCACTGTCTGTCCTGTGTTTGTCCTGTTTTTGCATTTGTATTTGTACTTGTTTTGTTCATGTAGCCTATATGTGAAAAAAGCATAAATGCACCTTCTGTAAATGCCAAAACAAATTCCTATATGTGTCAAGCATAATGGCAATAAACGTTATCTGAATCTGAATCTGAATCTGCCGTCAGTGCATATCAGTCTTATTTTTCAGAGGGGGGTTCGAATTCCGCTTCTGAGATACACTTTTTACTGCATTTCGTTGTCTGGTGCTTGTACTCTGCAATAAGTTGAATTTAATCTAAAAATGTATGTCTAAAAGTGTAACAGGTTGTAAATAAATAGTTAAGTGATGGTGAAATTCCTGCTAAAAATGTAAATGTTAGTCTCAGGAATGTGTTCAAATAGTAACATCTACTGGTCGTACGAAATCTATAAAGTGACCGGAAACCGGGAGCTAGCCACAGTTATGCTGTGGTAAATTGAAGCTCCACTCGTCTCTAAAAGTACATTGAGTTATTTTATGAGTTATTATATTCCAAAAATATACTTTCATAGATGACCAGTAGCTGCCACATTTGCCACATGTGAAATGTCTAAGAATGCATTTCACCATGTAAATTCCCAATATAGTGAAAATATCACCGCTCATCCGTGATCAGACTTAGCTGAGGTGCTGCAGCTGAAGAGTATTGTAACGATCCTGTATGAGGCCCCGTTAACAGCTCCTCCAAGGGAGTTAACTCTCTTGGTCTAATGGTTAGCGCGGCCGTCGGTTATGTGGGAGGTCGGGGTTCGACTCCCGCATGGGGCGAGTTACACTAGAAGATTCCCGTTCGCTACACTGGTGTCAGAAGTGGGATGGAAGGAAGGCCATCGGAGAGCGTGTCCACGTGAGGGACTTGACATAGTGAAGCGTGAGGGCACGCTTTCCCGAACGGTGAGGATAGTGTAACGATCCTGTATGAGGCCCCGTTAACAGCTCCTCCAAGGGAGTTAACTCTCTTGGTCTAATGGTTAGCGCGCGGCCGTCGGTTATGTGGGAGGTCGGGGTTCGACTCCCGCATGGGGCGAGTTACACTAGAAGATTCCCGTTCTCTACAGTATAAAATAGAGTGCAAAAAAGCAGCATCTGCACACTCAAATCTATACAAATGTTTTTGTTTATTGCAAGTTTTCGGTCTCCAGGCTCTCGGACAGGATTGTAAACAACAGCTGTATGACGAGTTTGTATGACGCAGTTTGACTAGACTGAAGAGACGCTCAGTGCATTTTGGGGATGTTGAGTAGGAATAGCATGCCGATCGATGGCATGTATAGTCAAAGATTCAGGATAATCTAGTATACATACTAGATTTCTCGCATACTTAAATTTCACATACTGTACAACCAACAGTGTGAACGCACTCGCATACTCAAAGCTACGTCATATCTAGTATGAGTAGTATGCTAGTATGCCATTCCGAACACAGCCCTGGTCGTTACCAGGTTTCTTCTGAAGGATTGGTTGCAGCGAATTATTTGAGCCACATGGAACAGAATTTGAGCTGAAATTATCGCGAATTATCAAAACTGAAGAAAAAAATCTGAATTAGCTCTAATCGAGCTTCGTGGAACAGCCTCCGGGACTGTCCAACCACAAAAACAACAAAGGGTCACTGCCTGACACACACACACACACACACACACACACACACACTCACACCACATCTCATCCCCTGTCCACACTCAGTCTTGGTACACCATCTCACCGAGAATGTACATACATACCAATTCATTATGCAGAAAACTAGAGACCAAATGCATATACAACTATTGGATAGGATGTAGGAAAACGAAAACACGTTTATTGCATAATGACTGCTGCAACATAGCGCAGTGAAATGCAGAAGCACTACACTTCCCATCATTCTAGATTGCCTAATCCGAGAATCTGCGCTCGCGGTCAGAAACTCGAGTCGATGATCTGGGAGCGCGTGATGGCAACAACGAATGGAGCCCGAGACTAGCGGAGCCCCAGACGTCTGTCTCCTGCACACACACATGCATGCACACATGTCGGACACAGAGAGCCGCAGACGGAGATCTTCCACCGACAGTCAAGGTGAGGCAATATGCGAAATTGAGGTCGATATGTGTCGATTACGTAGTGTCATTCGATGCACAACTTTTTATGTCGCACTTTCGTGCAAATAAAGGTTCCTCTTCTCCTCTGATCTTCTCCTCTTATCGTCTGACATACAGTAACGGTTTCATAGTATCGCCCCATGGGGTGAACCTTCCCGAAAAAATCAAAATAAACCTGTGACGTGTCATACGGAATCCCATCCTATTGGTCGCGATCACGCGTCCATCACCCTGCTCAGAGACACCTGTTATTTATTATGGAATAAAGGCATCTCAATCGGATAGTATAGTGTTTTCCTCTTCTGTTCTCCTTACCTATTTTGTATTTGTGTGAAAGAGGTAGTAACTCCCTTCAAGTCTTTTTACCACATGTATTTTTATTTGTGTGTGTAGTTTTCCAATTAGTGGAGAAGAGGTTGATGCACCCTCAATCTCACCACACTGCTACCTGTTCTATGGTTAAAATCAGTCAGCATACTAGGAAGGAAAGAGCCTGCAATGTAACATACTCTGCTTTGTTACAGGATGTGTGTGCCTAGTGGACACACACAGGCAATACCAACCGAGTCCCTTCTTTCCTCAGCATTTCACAGACAGCAGCTGTGACAGCAGGTTTACTGCAGCAGGACTCAATGGATCCCTCAATCCGGATGCCCTTCCACTAGGGGTCGACCTAGACCCAGACTCCTGTGCCTCCATGCAATGCATAGGCCACCTATGTGTTCCAGACAAGCTAGTCAATCAAGGCAGTAGCAACTGTCTCTGTATGTCAGGGGCCATGCATACCACTAGCCTCATGTACCAGCCTCTATTGTAAGAGAGAAAAAGGCTGACTAAACTAAATGACTGGTGCACTGGAATATGTTAACTCTTATGTAGTGAACTGACTTTTGTGCACCATATGAAACTGCTTAAAACCAGTGCTGGGTTATTCCAAAAATCAACAGACAAATTCAGATTGTTCTGAAATGTAGTTCTGTGGTTAGAATTCCACAAAATGAAAATAGAGACAATTTGGGAACAGTCAGTTCACTTAATTCTCAGGGATGAAACTATATTTCTGCCAAAATAATGATGCAGGAATAAGTTATCTTACCTGATTCTAACTACAGAAACCGTTTCATAACCATCTGAGACGGAGGGTATCATGGCTTGTTGATTTGACATGGAATCATGACACAGCAGTTAGCAGTAGCCTTGAGGGGTTTTCTGCACAGGTGCTGACTGTATATGTTTAGCAAGCGTCAACATTGGATAAGGCAAAGCTTCTTATCTGTGTTCACGGTAACAAGGAGAGTTCTTAATGTACCATTCATATGACCTTTGTGGTTGTGGAGAAAAAAACGGAATACAGAGAGCAGTTCCCTTTACTACTCACCAGTCATGCATCTGTGTTTCCAGAAAGGTTTTTTTGGGTGAACAAGACCATCTTTTGTCTGTCTATTGCAGACTTTGTTGATTGTTCAGTAATTCGGGGCAGCAGCTCCTATGAAACCCAGTACAGAGCAGTGGAGAACAGAGACTTGTGAGTGGCACGAGTCTATAATTACCAGACTTGAGTCACAAGACATGCAGTCCAGACGTTGTCTCTGATGTTCTGTATGGTGTTTGTCTAGTTACACTTATCTTGAACAATATATGCTAGACCAAGCCTATATCCTTGTCCTGATTGTTTTGTGGTCTCTTGTTCTTAGTTTTTCTTAAGATGAAGAAAGAAAGCCAGTGGTTTGTGTCATAACGCTTTTATTAACCTCTACCACAACTACAGTGCCCTCCGAAAGTATTGGAAAGAGGAAGCATGTAGCTAGTGTTCTTTTAGCTGTATACTCCAACAGTTTGGATTTGAAATCAAACAAAGATGGGGTCAAAGTAGAGATTATCAGCTTTCATTCTAGGTTTGTTTGTTTTCTCTATTGGGTTCACCATTTAAACATAGTGCCTCTATTTCAGGGCTCCAAAAGTATTAGAAAAGTATAATGTCCAAATAAAGTACTCATGTTTAGTATTTGGTCAACAATCAATAAGCCTTTGCATGCAATAACTGCCTGAAGTCTGCAACCCATTGACTCTACCAGACACTGAGTATATTCTCTGGTGATGCTCTGCTAGGCTTATACTGCAGCCGTTTGTTTTGAGGTCTTTTTGCCTAAAATTGTATCATCAGGAAATGAAATGCATGTTCAATTGGATTTAAATCTAAAGATTGACATGGCCAGTCAAGAGCTTTCTGGTTTTCGGCCCTGAAGAACTTCCTTGTTGCTATGGCACTATGTTTGTTCCACCGCCTCTACGGGGCTGCAGCAGTGGCACTACCCAGTCACGGCTCTACACCGTCCTGGCACCCCGTGGTGGAATGAGCGCCCCACCGCTGTCAGGACTGCAGAGTCTCTCCCTATCTGCTGTCAGGACTGCAGAGTCTCTCCCTATCTGCTGTCAGGACTGCAGAGTCTCTCCCTATCTGCTGTCAGGACTGCAGAGTCTCTCCCTATCTGCTGTCAGGACTGCAGAGTCTCTCCCTATCTACTGTCAGGACTGCAGAGTCTCTCCCTATCTGCTGTCAGGACTGCAGAGTCTCTCCCTATCTGCTGTCAGGACTGCAGAGTCTCTCCCTATCTGCTGTCAGGACTGCAGAGTCTCTCCCTATCTACTGTCAGGACTGCAGAGTCTCTCCCTATCTGCTGTCAGGACTGCAGAGTCTCTCCCTATCTGCTGTCAGGACTGCAGAGTCTCTCCCTATCTCGTGTTGACAGACACCAATAGCAGAGAGAAATGCAAAGTCTAGAATCAGTATTAGAGATTGACTAGCTTTCTTATTCCTACACAAACTATGTTAATGCTGAGAGTCATTACTTTAACCTCACAGTTTGTTTTCAAATCCAGTATTCGAGTACAGAGACACAATACTTACTCTTCCCAATACTTATAGAGGTCTGTATATGTATGCTGTGTTACTACAGTACTGTAGTGTACAACATGTATTTTGTTAAATGCCCCCCCCCCCTTTACATCCAATGCAGATCATGTCTGGGACCGGGACCCCAGGGGGGGTCACCTCCACGGGCCGCTGTGTGACCGGCTGTGTTTGCCAGGCCTGCCCTCCAGTTTGGCGGACACGCGCACCCCTTCACCCTGCACCTCCCTGTGCACGGGTCACAACACACCCAAGAGTCCATCCCTACACAGACGTGGGTATTGGGCTCTGTTCCATTTCAATTCTGTATCCGGCTCCTATTTCGTGACGTTAGAATTATAAGGTTCTGTCTCCATTTTTGTCAAAATGGATTTTTTTTTACATAATCTGATCCATTGAGTTAGTAATTCGTAAAATACAAAGATTCCATCTCACAAAACATAATGGAATGTAAAAACTTTGACGCTCAATATCTCTGAACTACCCTAAACGGAGATAGAACCTTATCATTCTAAGCTCACGAGTTGAAGATTACCGGTACTCATAATGGACCAAGTAGCAAATAACGCTTGATCTGTCTGTCTCCCCTCTCAGGACAGAGCCCTCACACTGAGGACCTGTGGCAGGAGGGCACCAGCAGAACCACCATAAGGGCAGAGAATGAAGTGGAAGCCAACAAACTAGTCAACAACTACATGGTGTGTGAGGCGGTCCTGAGTGGGTGATCCACTAAGTAGGATTGCTTTTGAATTTATTCATTTTTTTTAAACAAAGTTTTTATTTTGCTTTTGAATTTTGATCCATCCAAGTTCAATGCTGTATGTTCTCTGTTATGCCCATTTTAACATTTTCTCAACCCCACTGTGTGTGTGTGTCTGTCTGTGTCTGTGTCTGTGTCTGTGTCTGTGTGTGTGTCTGTGTGTGTGTGTGTGTGTCTGTGTCTGTGTCTGTGTCTGTGTGTGTGTGTGTGTGTGTGTGTGTGTGTGTGTGTTGTGTGTGTGTGTGTGTGGTTGATCTCAGTTCGGCTTCAGGAAGTGGAAGAGTCATGTGACTGAGCGTCCTTTTGAAGACAGGTCAGACGTTGTGAAGGAGCTCTACTCCGAGCTCAACGTCATCAAACCACACACAGGTGTGTTAAGTGAATGTGTGAGTGCTGGTGCGTACAGTATGTGAGGTGGAGTGGTGTTCAAAGCCATGGATGTGTAGGTTACCTTTGACAGCTGTGACCATCACTATGAGTCCATCATGGCTCATATGGGACTTCATTACATCACTTACTATTTTACTATTTTGTCCTCACTCCCCCCCCCCCCCCACCTCTCTCTCTTGTCAGGTCACCTGATCACATGTGGGAATATTGTGTATGTGTTTTTATTTGGCTGGTGGGTGTCTCTGGTGTACCTTCTGGTCAGCGTTCTGATGTTCATCACCATTGTTGGAGTGCCGTACGGTAAGAACCACTTTAAGATTCCTGAAACGTTGCCTTTTGGTGCATAGAGATAAGATATAGATAAATCTAGATATCCTTGCAGTATACAGAGTAGATTGTCCTACGAAGACACTTAGATTTAGATTTAGTAATCAAAAAATGTATTAGACCCCTATACTAGTAGTCAGTCGAGTAGTCGGTCGAGAGAGGACGCTGGCGTTGCTTGTTCGCCGCTTCTCAGACGCTACACTACAGACATCTGTCTCTGGCTCTGGAGAGAAACTCACAACTACACAGATAAGTTAACCAGACAGATAAGACAGCCAGACTGTGTTTACCACGTCAAATTAATAATTTATGCCCAGCCAAATCCATGTTTAGAGGTAGCTAGCTAACATGACATTGATCATACTCGTAAGACTTTTCACTTTTCAAAAGATGCCGGTCGAGAGAGGACGCTGGCATTGCTTGTTCGCCGCTTCTCCGCCTGAAATCTAGATATACTTGCAGTATACAGAGTAGAAAAGTGAGAAAGTGAGATGGAGAGCTCTGGTGGACGCCCTATGCCCCTCAACGGGGTGAAGAGGACTAACTAACTAACTAATACAGAGTAGATTGTCCTACAAAGACATTTAGATTTAGTAATCTAAAAATTAATTAGACCCCTATACTTTCTTTTATTTATTTATTTATTTATTTAGTTTCTTTTTATGTTACTACTCGATCTTTTCAGTTTGTAAAGCGTCTTTGAGTGTCTAGAAAAGCGCTATATAAGTCTAATGTATTATTATTATTATTATTCAACAGCGTAGAAAAATATTGTTATTTTTCCACGTCACATTGGTTGAAGCTTCTGAAAATCCTGCCATGAGCAGGTTACTTTCTTGTTGCCATAACGACAGAGAGCGACAAGTCGTATGATACCCAGGTTTTCCACTTAATTTTCCACGTCATTACAAGTTGGAGGGCCGTTCAAATTGATTTCTCCCGCTCTGAGGTTGTGTTTCTGAGTTTCTCACATGTCATGAACGCACCATTCGTACTCTATAATTAAATGAACCAATGACATCCCTTTACTCACCTCATCAAAGTGATTTCTGTATTCAGTATTTGGTTGAAAATGTACAAAAATATGATAATTCTGGAACTGATCATTCTCTCAACCGCTCTCTCTTTAAGGGAAGCTCTGCTTCAGGTTGTCATGGTACTTCCTGTGGCCGTTCGGGAGGTCCATACAGGAGGTACAGTGGCGTTGTGTTGAGTCTAAGCTGCCCACACACACACACACACACACACACACACACACACACACACACACACACACTGCCCTAACTCGCATCACAATACAGCTGGTCTGTTGACTCTCATTTCCCCTGCCTCTCAGCGTCTGGTGGCCGTAGAAAGCAGAAGTCTTATTGTTTCCTCACCCGACCACGAGCCATTCACTATCACCAGACTAGATCTACACTTTCTGTTCTGTTTTGCGTTGGTGTGTTTGAAGACAAGCATCTTAAGCCTCTCCCCCTCCCCTCCCCATGTGGTCCCCAGCACTACCTCAATTAGGCCCCTATATTTTCTTTTATTTATTTTTTGTTTCTTTTTTATTATTGCTACTCGATCTTTTCAGTTTGTAAAGCGTATTTCAGTGTCTAGAAAAGTCCTATATAAGTCTAATGTATTATTATTATTATTATTATTATTATCATCATCATCAACAACCAGGAAGCTAGGGTTATGTTTGGGTCAGGCTAAAGTCTTCCTCTGCCCCCCGTCCAGACGGGAGGTGCGGTGAGGAGGCGCAGTGAGAGGTTCCCCCGCTGTGAGTCCATCCCAGAGGAGCTGGAGGACGACAAGGACGCTTTGCCCATCCTGCTGCCCTCGCCCACAGAGGAGCTGATCGTCCCAGAGCTGTCCCTGGGGCCTCTGCACAAGCCCTACTGGGTAAGAGTCTCCACCTCTAACCCTGGGACCCTGAGACTAACCAGGGGCCGGTTGCATAAAGATAGAGCCAGTCTTAGACTTAGATCTCACTTTAATAAAGATAGACCCAGTCTTAGACTTAGATCTCACTTTAATAAAGATAGACCCAGTTTTAGACTTAGATCTCACTTTAATAAAGATAGACCCAGTCTTAGACTTAGATCTCACTTTAATAAAGATAGACCCAGTCTTAGACTTAGATCTCACTTTAATAAAGATAGAGCCAGTCTTAGACTTAGATCTCACTTTAAGTCAGTCTTGCTATAGACTCTAAAATGTTCCTGTTGCATAAAGCTAACCTATGAGTGACTAAAGTAAGACTGACTTAGATAGCCTGTCACGCAATGCATTCTAGGTCAAATAAGACACTTGACAGAAGAAAGA
>NC_137684.1:14608702-14653702 GCF_963989245.1 Nansenia antarctica | reverse complement strand
GTGTGTGTGTGCGTGTGTGTGCTTGTGTGTGTGCGTGTGTGTGCGTGTGTGTGCTTGTGTGTGTGTGTGTGTGTGTGTGTGATCTCAGGCCATTGGTGTACACAGTGTCTGTCCTCCTACCTGTGGCTTACATCATTGGCCTCATCTTCACCCTGAAGACACACTCACACATATATGACATCCAGGTCGGCGAAGGACAGGGTAAGGGGGAAATATATACACACACACACACACACACACACACACACACACACACACAAGCACACACACACACACACACACACACACACACACACACACACACACACACTTATGAATATACAGAAACAAATACAGAAAACAAAGACAGGTAAGAGTGGTTTTGTTTTTCTGATTATCTTAAAGAGATATTATATATCAATATTTACCAACTTATAGTCAGATGTTTTTTTTTTTACCTTGAAAGTAGTCAGGCGAAACTGTAATGCATGGTTCAGCATTTGTGGCCAAATCACCATGAGTAAATCACCAAGTAACTTCCAACCAAGTCAGAGAGAGAGATCATTCATTTTGATCCCCAATCACACCCGTAGCGGTGGCTAAAGTGATCTGAAGTTAGTCGTGGCTATTGAAACTAATCTGAATCGTGGATTCCAGTTGCTCCTGGCCCATAGACTATTTTCAAGGTAAGGAAATATCTATAAACTGACTATACATTGTAAAATATTTAACTATCCCTTTAAACAACTTCAACCCTCCATTTCTTCCTTTGTACAGAATGTCAAGACTATTAAAAGCAATGTTCAATTCAATGCTCACCGTAGACTTGGTGTGGCAAGTATTCGACAACGTGTCAGTTCAGGTTACACCTTAACTGCTCCTCCTGATCTACTGCCCCCCAGCACTGCGTCTCCTGAAGACACCCGCTTTTCCCCTCTACTGTGTCCCTAAGACTTCTATTGCCCCCCCTTGTACTGTTTCTCCGGTGTCTATATAAAAATAAAAAAAACTAGGTTTAGAAGAAGGTGATAGAAGAAGGTTTTTCCTTCTATCAGTGGCCCCGGGCCTGAGCTGGATTACTCTTCCTGCTACGACTGGTGGATTGATGATTCACATGCTTAGTCAAATGTATCGATTGTAAGTCGCTTTGGAATAAGGCGTCTGCTAAATGCCAAAAATGTAAATGTAAATGTAAATGTAGTTATGTCACAATGTAGTTATCGCTAACTGCTATCATCTTTCCCTGCAGTAGCGGGTCACCATGGCGCCGTGGTCCTCTGGTCCCGGTGGAGAGCTCTGGTCATCCTCGTCATGGCAACGCTGCTGATGTCTGCCTGTGCTGACCTCACTACCGAACACATCCAGCCCATACTGAGCCAGCCCAATATCTCTCAGGTACACACACACACACACACACACACACACACACACACACACACATCAACCTAATACAGGATGGACTTGGACTTAGTCTTAAGGTTTTTCTCTCTCTTCAGTACTTCATTGGAGTGACGGTTCTGGCCATGGTGCCTGAGATCCCAGAGATCGTGAACGGCATCCAGTTTGCCCTTCAGAACAACATCAGCCTGAGGTACGTCCTTATTGTCCTGAACCCTTCTTCATAAGGGCGACATAACAGTGTCACAACCGGGTTCCCACGGGTTCTTCAATTCTGAAATCTGAATTTAAGGCCTTACGCCTACACCTCTTAAATTTGACTTGTTTAAACCTGCAGGAACCCTGCATAATGACATGACAGATGTGTTTCATTTGTATGATGTCTGCTTATGGCAACTCATAACAAATGAATGATGGTGTCATTAAGATAACTTGTTGACTAGTGGTAAAAGTAAGCAATTTCGCCGAGTGCCGGAAAACCCTGTACAGTGGTAAATGTCTCCACAACCCCCGCCCTCCAATGGTCAATCGGTTGTAACATTAAATTCATTTATTTACATGCATTAATCATTAATGCATATATCCTTCAGATTGATTGGGAGGCGCAATGATACTGGAAATGCGGTCTGAACTGAAGGTTGTTGGGATATGTACCACTGTTGCTAGCCAATCAGAATCCAGTATCCAAACATGCTGTTGTAGAAACAGCCTTTCTGGAGTGAAGTGACTCTCTCTCTCTCTCTCTCTCTCTCTCTCTCTCTCTCTCTCTCTCTCTCTCTGTCTCTCTCTGTCTCTCTCTGTCTCTGTCTCTCTCTCTCTCTCTCTCTGTCTCTCTCTGTCTCTCTCTGTCTCTCTCTCTCTCTGTCTCTCTCTCTCTCTCTCTGTCTCTCTCTCTCTCTCTCTCTCTCTCTGTCTCTCTCTCTGTCTCTCTCTCTCTCTCTCTCTCTGTCTCTCTCTCTCTCTCTCTCTCTGTCTCTCTCTGTCTCTCTCCTCTCTCTCTCTCTCTGTCTCTCTCTCTCTCTCTCTCTCAGTCTGGAGGTGGGTACCTGCATCGCGGTGCAGGTGTGCATGCTGCAGATCCCCCTGCTGGTCTTATTCAACGCCTTCTACGTAAGACCCCCCTGCACTACACACACACACACACACACACACTACACACACACACACACACACACACACTACACACACACACACACACACACACACACACACACACTAAACTTCTACACTACACCTCTACCTGTCACTACTGTACACTACACTTCTACACTACCTTCACCCCTTCAACAACACACCAAACCAGTGGGTCCAGGTCGTTGGAGGCCAGTCCTGCTCCTGGTCCACCATGTCTGCAGGCTCTCATCCAGGGAAGCATCAACTAGTGACTGATCACGCAGCCACGCAGGACCAGCCATCCCTGACATATCTCTAACAGATGAAGACACTTCCTGTCTTTGTGTTGGACAGGATGTCTCTGTCTCTCTCATTGTCTCTCTCTCTCTCTCTCTCTCTCTCTCCTCTGCTGTCCTCTCTCTCTCTCTCTCCCTCTCTCTCTCTCTCGCTCGCTCTCTCACTGTCTCTCTCTCCTCTCTCTCTCTCTCACTTCCTGTCTTTGTGTTGGACAGGATGTTGGCTTTGTGCTCATATTCAGCGACCTGCACCTGTGGGCCAGCATCTTCAGTGTGATCCTGGTCAACTACATCTTCATGGACGGCAAGTCGGACTACTTCCAGGGTGAGTGGGACCCGTCGAACGCCTGTTCGTATGATCCATAACAGAGGCATGGAGCCATGGACTGGTTATTTCTCTGGGAATTCCCCTTATTTGTTGGTTGTTTATGATTGTGATAGATTGCCCTCTAGTGGAGATATTGCAGAATTGTTGTGTGTGTGTGTGCGTGTGTGTGTGTGTGTGTGTGTGTGTGTGAGTGTGAGTGTGAAGGCATAACTGGTTGTTGGCTCAGCACTACTGTAACTGACTGTTTTCATAATGTCAAGATTAAAATGTGTGTGTGTGTGTCTGTGTCTGTGTCTGTGTCTGTGTGTGTCTTGTTTCTCAGGTACTGCTCTTGTGATAGTCTACCTCATCCTGCTGGCTCTCTACTTCTTCGCCCCGTCACCGGCTGGCTGCTGAGAGGACATAAGAGGACATAGAGGACATAGAGGACATAGAGGACCTAGTCTACATGTGTTTTTGAGAACTTGCTTGTTTACAAGCAGACTGAGCTGCGTTCAAGGTCATACATGTTTGTCCGTCAGCGTTTTGGACTTGGTTCACGTCAGACTGCTCACTGTGGCATTCAACATCATACCTTTTCAACTGGTAGTGTACTATACTGTAGTGTCTGATGGCACGATTCTACATTTTCTTTTATATGTACTGTATATATATTTTTTAGGGCATTTCTGCTTTTATTGGGATAGAGATAGTAGAGATTGACAGGGTGGGTGAGAGAGAGGAGGGATGACGATGAGATTATATGGTATGCGCATAATGTGCTACTACGCCCTGAAGTGCCCAATGATTTCACCTTTTTAAACGTTTGTTATTATAACTCCAGCTGGTACGATACTGTATTCTCTCTGTTGCACTGTATCACTAGTCACTCCTGTGAGTGTCGTTCTTATGTTATCATGATGTGTTCAACCCATTGATAATATACTGTATAAATAACATTTTAACCATAAATAAATTAACTTCATTAAACTAGGAGTTCAATTAAGAGTACTGATAATGGACACAGATGGTTTGAGGTTTATGATTAATATCAATGAGGTTTTATGGTTTATTTGAGGTTTATTTTTATTTGAGGTTTATATTTATATTAACTCCCCCTCCCTTCCCATGTGTCCCCCCCTATACTTCTTTTTTTGTTTCTTTTTATGTTACTACTCGATCTTTTCAGTTTGTAAAGCGTCTTTGAGTGTCTAGAAAAGCGCTATATAAGTCTAATGTATTATTATTATTATTATTATGATGATGATGAACAAGAGAATGCGCAAAGACTAATTAGGTTTGTATTCTTATATTTTGAAGCACTGGGGTGTTTGGGCACCATTGTGGATGTTCTGACTGTAAAGAAGATATTTTTGTTGGTGTTTAATAGAAATTAACCTTATTTTGTCAAAGGAGTTGTGAATACTAAATGAATATGTTGGTCCTTTTAAAACATTTGAAGCAGTAAATCTGAATGTTTCATAGGTGTGGTGTGTTCAATGGTCACTGAAGGGATATTTCCTTTGTCAGGTAGTGACTCTAGATGCCAGACAATGTCTGGACTCTGGACAATATCGTGTTTCTGAATCAGTACGAATCAGTGGACTCATTGTTAGCACCTTCTACCCACCATGAATGGTAAATAGACTGCACTTATATAACGCCTTTTTGCTGCTCCAATGCGCTTTACAACGACCTCTCATTCACCCATTCACACACACACCAATGGCGGCAAGCTATGCAAGGCGCCGGCCCGCTCACTGGGAGCAATTTTGGGGTTCAGTGTCTTGCCCAAGGACACTTCGACATGTGGCCAGACGGGGCTCGAACCGCCGATCTGCCAACCTTGTGATCATTAGACGGCGACTCCTGCGCCACAGCCACCCCACCATAAGCATGACATTCCTCCAAATTATTTCCTACATTAACACTCAACTTCTCCCAATTCCTTCTTCGCAATTCATTTGTTTAAATGTGTATTAAACCTCCAGGAGGTAGAGGCTGTGGCTCAGGAGGTAGAGCCGGCAATCTAATGATCGCAAGGTCGTCGGTTCAGCGGTTCGATCCCCGGCTGGCCACGTGTCGAGGTGTCCTTGGGGAAGACACTGAACCCCAAATTGCTCCCAGTGAGCAGGCCGGCGCCTTGCATGGTAGCTTTCCGCCATTGGCGTGTGAATGTGTGTGTGAATGAGAGGCCATTGTAAAGCACTTTGGAATAAGGCGCTACATAAGTGCAGTCCATTTGCTGATGCGTATACGGTACGTGTAAATGTGTATTAAACCACCATATACATGCACCTGCCAAACCAGAAGGTAAAAAAAAACAGTACTTTTTATTGATTTGAACAATGAAATTACAAAATGTCATGAACAGTCATGATGCCTTTACATGTGCAGACAGGGCCAGGGTTGTGGACCACCCTGTGTATATAGTGTGTGTATAGTGACATCATGCACCCTAGGTTGACATGCAAACAAGTCCTGAAAGCCATAATCACTTCCACAATATCCCAAAGCTTGATGCACACTAACAGACATAAAACGGTTGATGCAGAGTTTGGCTCACATATGTTTAAGGCAACACATTTTTGCAGAAATCAATGGACAGACACGTGGAGACAAGGTGCTACGTCCAACGTCTATCCCGACACTCATTCATCTGAAAGGTTGTGAGGAATATAGTGGAACCAGCCCCAGGAGTGGCTGGCGGTTTATATGAGACGGAGCACTTGTGTCCTGTGCAGAAACTGGAATAGAAATGGAAGGCCAGCATCCAGGTGGAGCTGGACAGGTACTGGGCTTCTATCAGTCAGACTGTCTGAGAACATCAAGAGCTTCTCAACCTCGAGATTCAACAACCAACAAAAATGAAAAAAACTAAATCATATTTCTCATTTGTAATATTACTAAAGCCTACTAAAGGTAATATTACTAAAGGTTCATTTTTATTTTAAAATGGTGCGACACTGGCTGTTTTACAGCAACATAGGTTAAAAACATCAGCACCCAATAGAATAATCTGAAAATCAGGCACAAATCAAATCAGAATAAATAAATAACAAATCTTCCGTCCGACAAAAAAAAAATCACTTTTCTGTTCACAAGTTCAGGAATCATGACAGGCCAAGGCTTTGATGTGAGCAGGAGCACTTTAGACACCCAACCAGAAAGGAGTGTGGAGGACAGAATGGGATGACCAGGGGTCAGTAAACAGGATTCACGATTAAACAATAAAGGCACCAACACAAAGTAGAGCTCATCTTTGCATTGGTAACAACATGAGTGGAGGTTACACCACACGTCCATTCCCATTGGCTAAACTGCCAGTTCAAAAGTGTTCTACATGCTACCAAACTGAAATCTTTCTGGTCAATTATTTGTAGGAGTAATACAACAATTTGCTTGACAAATTGAAAATGATCTGAAAAGGCACTGAATGAAGTGAATGACATGCTGTTGGTTTCACTGTGGGAGCTACAGCTTCACACCGTTCTCAGTGACCAATCATGCTTCTGTAAGACAAGTCAGTCAGACACACAGAGGGGCACACGATCATTCACAGTGATGTCATAGCAGAGGAGGGAGGAGCTAATGCCCTGGTCTGGGATCAGTGTCTAGAGGTAGAGTAGCCCTGATATGGCTAGCCTCCGCTACCAACACAATAGTGCAGGCTAGCCATGTCAGGGCTAAAGGTAGAGGCTAGAGACTGATGACAGACTGGGTGATGAAGTTCAATTAGAGCTGCGTTCATTAGAGCTGTGTTCATTAGGGTTTAAACTAGGGTTTAGGGTTGTGTTCATTTGGGTTTAAACAGGAGAAAATGATGGCCAAAGGAAGAGGTGGAACACTGATTTAAATGTTTCCTATGTTTATCCATTTGGAACCCACTGAACATGACCCAGTGAGAAGTTATTTTTAGGAGTTGACCTATGAGCCTGTCACAGAGGACATAGCTGCAGATCTACATATCTAATATAACTTGAACAGATCTGTTTCTCCTCGATGGGAATCTCCATAAAACAGAATGAATTAAAAACAAGAAAACATGTCTGTCAGAAAGGTCAAATGATACCATATCAAAAGAGAGAACCTAAACTATAAAACCCTTCAATAACTCCCATCATTGAACTTAAAAGGCTTTTTTGATGAAACATTCAACTATTCTCTTTTGACAGTGTGTGTGTGTGTGTGTGTGTGTGTGTGTATTTACATGTCAATGTCTCTACAGTATATAGTGTGACTAGGCAAAGAGTGTGGGGTGAGATAAGACGCATGCAAACAAAACAAAACAATGAAAGGAAAAAAAGAAAACAGCATTCAGTGAATCAAGCTGAAACTCCTAACAGGTGAGGAGGTCAAAGGTCAAAGCTGTCCTCAGATACGACCACGTCCGAGGTAAGCACGCACGCATACAAACAGAAAAAAAAATCAGAAAATTTAATTCAAAAGGGCACACATTAAAATGTATGTAAAAAAAAAGGCATCAAAACATTTTGGTTCTCAAATATGATCAGTTGACATCCATTCTGTTCCCTCTGTCCGCTCTCAGAGCTCCCCACATTGATCCGTCAGTCTGTATGTCTGTCTGTCCACTCGTTGGTGGTCAGAGGGTCAGTGCTCATCCATGCACAACTGTTCATCACTGACCTCTGACCCCCTGTGACCCAGCGGTGTCTACTCCTTGAGGCGCTGGACGAGAGTGTTTGTGAGGCCCAGGCTGTGCAGCTGAGGAGGGCTGAGCTGGGCCAGGCGAGGGAAGGCCTTCAGCAGCCTCTCCCAGCTCAGCTCCAGCAGGCTGGGCACCACCAGCCACACCTTGTACAGGGAGCTGGTCCGCCTGTTCTCAGCCGTGTTCACCACCCCGCCATGCACGTACATACAGCCAGCCTACAGGAACCAGACAGACAGAGACAGAACAAGTTAGTGGTCATAATAATAATAATAACAATAATCATAATCATAATCACAATAATCATAATCATAACAATACATTAGACTTATATAGTGCTTTTCGAGACACTCAAAGACACTTTACAAACTGAAAAGATAATAATATAATATAATAATAAGTAATAATAAAAAGAAACAAAATAAATAAAAGAAAGTATAGAGGTCTAATTACTTTGTAAGATTACTAAATCTAAGTCTAGGTGTTTTTGTAGGACAATCTGCTCTGTATACTGCAAGTATATCTAGATTTCGGGCAGAGAAGCGGCGAACAAGCAACGCCAGCGTCCTCTCTCGACCGCCATCTTTAGTTTGTCCGAAGCGATATACTGTATGTACGATGCCAGTGAGCAAATGTGTGTGTGTTTAGATCAACTTCACAGAACTGTGTGACTGCGGCTTTGAAAGTACTGAAGTGTGTGGGTGTGTGAGTGCGCACGTGTGTGTGTGTGTGTGTGTGTTCTGTACTAACCGGAGTGACAGCCGCACAGTGGAAGTATGCTGGCTCAGGCATGATAGTGGGCAGTTTGGTCCATTGGAAAGTCTGCAGGTTAATCTTCCACAGGTCAGCCAGGATTAGCTCCCCGTTATAACCACCACATATAAACACCTCTGGGCAGAGACAGACAGACAGACAGACAGGGAGGGAGGGAGGGAGGGAGGGAGCGAGAGCAAGAGAGAGAGTTTAATGCACCTTTTCACTGCCTGGTCACAGAGATGCTGTAAAGTGAGTGTGCAGACTAAGGCCTGGACTACACATATATGGATATTTTTCTAAACGCAAATTTTTTTGTACAATTGGGCCTCTCAACCATACGAACACGGCGTTTTCAGTCACATAAACAGAGATTTCTCTTAACGGATAAAAAAGTGAAGAAATAAAAAAAATATCCGATTGAGTGGATCAGTGTGGTTATGTTAAACGGAGCTGGTGTTAATGCAATGACGTCAAGTGTCGAGCTGTTCACACATGCGCATTGAAGCAAAACGGTTGTCAACAGCAACAATGGCTCAACTTCATCGTCGGTCTACACAAAATAATCAGTTTTTGCTTTCTTCTTGGTCGCCATAACTTGCTTTTCTGTCTGTTTTGTACTTTTCTTTTCTGTCAGTTTCAAAGAGTTTGGTCTGTTTACGTTTTGAGTCACTGCCGCCGTTTGATTACAACTGACTGCGCCGCATGCCCATAACGTTCTTCTACGGTATTTGACAGATCGTGTTCAGTTTTGGCTTTTCATATAGACAGAGATATTTTTGTGGTGTTAAACGAGGACGAAAATATCAGCTTAAAAAAATATCCATATACGTGTAGTCCAGGCCTTATAAATATCATATACGTGTAGCAGGGTTTCCGTTAACCGGTAATTACCGGTCTTTGTCCGGTAAAATTTGTTGAAGTCCGACAAATTGAAAACTCGGACAAAATGTCCGGTGAAAATAATTCCCTCTAAGCACAATTTGAATACAATTCGCTAAAGTTCACATTTTGTATTCAAATTGGCTTCGGGACACCATTTTCAGCTGAGCACCAAACACACACACACTCGTGCACACACGGCACTGCCCGAGAGAGAAGGACCCGCCCCCTTTAGTTAGCCTATAGGCTGGCTGGAGGGGGCGGGTCCTTCTCTCTCGGGCAGTGTTGTGTGTGTGTGAGTGTGTGTGTGTTTGGTGCTCAGCTGAAAATGGTGGCCCGAAGCGGAGCGCCTTAACTTTATTGCACAATAACAAGGATAACAAACGAAACGGACAACATTTACACTAAGATGGAGACAAACTTCAGCGATATGATCTAACAGCCGGTCTTCAGGACGACATACAGACCCGTATGAGCTTACAGGGCTATCCCCTAAGTATGATTTGACAGGCAGCTAAACGAAATGCCTTCCCAACCAGCGAGACCTGGGGGGTGTTCCATCAACGTCGCTGAAGGAAAGTCTAGGCTTATTTTGACAAGTCTCGCGAGATCTATCAAGATATGCCTGGCTCTTTTTAAGAGTCTCGCGAGACTTGGCGAAATGGGCCTGGATTTTCCTTTGGCGACGTTGATGGAATACCCCCCTGGTTATAGAAATGACGTTGTTTTATTGATTAAAAAAAAGGCTAAAACTGGAAAGAGAAAATAGAAAACTCACATTAATCCCAAACAATTTAACAAACTTCAGTTAACGTAATGTGGAGTCCGTTCATTGATCGATGCTGTCTGTTCAGTTCCCAGTGAGGCGCCCGTTCAGCGCTGGACATAATGGCATAGCGCGCATGCGAATCATGTTATATTATTATATATTATATAGCTCGCATCTAATCGTATCGGATGAGAAATAGACATTAAATGGCATATATAGGCCGCTACACAACAGTAATCACCGCGACAAACAGCTATATTATATTTTAATGATGACCGGAAAAATTCACGTTTGTCCGGTAAATCGAAATCTTCCCGGACACGATGTCCGACGGCAAATTTCTCTACCGGAAACCCTGACGTGTAGTCCAGGCCTTATAAATATCCATATACGTGTAGTCCAAGCCTAAATGTAGAATCATGTCTCACCTTGCCTGACCTGCACAGAGCTGTGACATCGCCGTGCAGCAGGGTACCCTGACAACGACAACAAGACACACGTTACCCCTCCACTTTCACCACGAGAGGGAGGGATGCCGTCTATCATCCACCTGGTATGTTTTAGAAAGTGGCACATTCACAAGACACCATGTCAAGCATGTTCACACTAGAACAGGAAAGCACCATCCTATCTTTTCACAACAAACCTATTTTTTCATGAGGTTTCGTGACAATCACCTCCCAATAGTTGGTCTCCAAGTTGTAGGCATGTATCTGGAGAGAGTCATAATGTAAACGCAACGTATTCAGTTACACAATTCCACAGCTTGTGTAAAAAAACATATTTATTGTTTGACCAGGCTTCGATTGCATGTCATTTAAGTGTCAGAAGGGCACAGAACTGCCTGTTTAAATCAGACACAAAGAGAATCGTTTCTGCAGGCGTGCGTTCGCCGCTCCTCTACCTTGTCTAGGGGATATGACGTCCAGGACGTCCCTCCTCCTAGGATGTAGATTCTCTGGTCGTCGTGGGCCAGCTCATGTCTGTACCTGAGGGGAAACAGAACAACAACATTAAAGGTAAGTAAGTAAGTAAGGTTTATTTATATAGCACACATTTACAACGACAAACAGCCGCCCAAAGTGCAGATAAAAAGATAAAGAGAAAAACAAAATAAAAGAGATCAAATACATATAAAAAAACAGATAAAATACACTAAAAACAAGGTGCAATACAAATAAAAGTGCAAAAAGTGCAGTGTCGGGTGGCAGGCTCACCTCAGGTCAAAGGCCAGGGAGAAGAGATGTGTTTTAGCTAGTTTTTTTTTTTTTTTTTTTTTTTAAAAGCCTCGATGCTCTGGGCGGATCTGATGTGGAGGGGGAGACTATTCCAGAGCCTAGGGGCTGCTTTTGGGGCTCTATCCCCTCTTGTTTTTAGTTTAGTCCTAGTAGGGACCTCCAGAAGCAGTTGGTCAGCTGACCTAAGGGCTCTGGATGGAGTGTGGTGGCGCAATAGGTATGAGTTTACAAAACAGTCGGGGCGCTGTGCGGACCGTACTGACCTCTCCTCGGGCAGGTCTGTGGGGGGGTTGTTGGGCTTCAGGTGGGTCCACTCCCTGGTCGTCAGGTCCAGCCTGTGCAGGTCTGGGCTGTAAACATAGCCTGTCGTCCCCCCAAACACATACAGGTAACCGTTTATGACGGCCATAGCCTGGAGGTGGACAGAGGGGGTGGGGTGGTGAGAGTAGGAGAGAAGCAGAGAGAGAGAGAGAGAGAGAGAGATTCATTGTTTCCCTTTCAATAGCAGTCATGCGGAACTTAATAATAATCATAATCATCATCATAATAATACATTAGACTTATATAGCGCTTTTCTAGACACTCAAAGACACTTTACAAACTGAAAAGATTGAGTAGTAATAATAAAAAGACACCAAAAAATAAATAAAAGAAAGTATAGGGGCCTAATTAAGGTAGTGCTAGAACAGTGGGTTTCTTAGGTTTGGCCAGGTGAGGACTCTTTACCTGCCCGTAGATTCTGTTGGGCTTCTTCCCTCTGCAGTTGAGCAGGTTCCAGCGTCTGTACTGACTGTTGCAGACGTGGACGTCGTTCCCGTTGTTTTCGCCAAACGGAATCCCGGTGCCGCCGAAAACCAGCAGGTTGTTGCCGTGTAAGACCGCTGCAAGAACCAGAGAGAAACGAGGGAAAAAGAAAAACACTATTAAACTGTTCAAAGCCTGCACAGAGACTTCTAGCAGTTTGACATCAGAGTATGTTCAGAATACATTAGAAATATAACAACAATGCAAGGACAGACACCCAACAATGGAACTATACTCTTGTGCCATGTTATCTACTACAGCAACAGCATAAATGCTGCATGGCTCAACATCCATGACAACCCTGGATACAGACGTCATGACAGCCCTGGATACAGACGTCATAACAACCCTGGGTACAGACGTCATGACAACCCTGGGTAAAGACGTCATGACAACCCTGGGTACAGACGTCATGACAACCCTGGGTACAGACGTCATGACAACCCTGGGTACAGACGTCATGACAGCCCTGGATACAGACGTCATGACAACCCTGGATACAGACGTCATGACAACCCTGGGTACCTGGGTACAGACGTCATGACAACCCTGGGTACAGACGTCATGACAACCCTGGGTACAGACGTCATGACAACCCTGGGTACAGACGTCATGACAACCCTGGGTACAGACGTCATGACAACCCTGGGTACAGACGTCATGACAACCCTGGGTACAGACGTCATGACAACCCTGGGTACAGACGTCATGACAACCCTGGGTACAGACGTCATGACAACCCTGGGTACAGACGTCATGACAACCCTGGATACAGACGTCATGACAGACAGGTGTACAACGCCATGTTGGTCCAGATAATGAGTTGTGTGTGTGTGTGTGTGTGTCTGTGTGTCTGTGTGTGTGTGTGTGTCTGTGTGTCTGTGTGTGTCTGTGTGTGTGTGTGTGTGTCTGTCTGTGTGAGTGTGTGTGTGTGTGTCTGTGTGTGTCTGTGTGTCGGTCTGTCTGTGTGTGTGTGTCTGTGTGTGTGTGTGTGTCTGTGTGTGTGTGTGTCTGTGTGTCTGTGTGTCGGTCTGTTTGTGTGTGTGTGTCTGTCTGTCTGTCTGTCTGTGTGTGTGTGTGTCTGTGTGTGTCTGTCTGTGTGTGTGTGTGTGTGTGTGTGTGTGTGTGTGTGTCTGTGTGTGTCTGTGTCTGTCTGTGTCTGTGTGTCGGTCTGTGTGTCTGTGTGTGTCTGTGTGTGTCTGTGTGTGTCTGTGTGTGTCTGTGTGTGTCTGTGTGTGTCTGTGTGTGTCTGTGTGTGTCTGTGTGTGTGTCTGTGTGTGTGTCTGTGTGTCTGTGTGTGTGTCTGTGTGTGTCTGTGTGTGTGTGTGTCTGTGTGTGTCTGTGTGTGTCTGTGTCGGTCTGTGTGTCGGTCTGTCTGTGTGTCGGTCTGTCTGTGTGTGTCTGTCTGTGTGTGTGTGTCTGTGTGTGTGTGTGTGTGTGTGTGTCTGTGTGTGTGTGTCTGTGTGTGTGTGTCTGTGTGTGTGTGTCTGTGTGTCTGTGTGTGTGTGTCTGTGTGTGTGTGTGTCTGTGTGTGTGTGTGTCTGTGTGTGTGTGTCTGTGTGTGTGTGTCTGTGTGTGTGTGTCTGTGCGTGTGTGTCTGTGTCTGTCTTTGTGTGTCTGTGTCGGTCTGTGTCGGTCTGTGTCGGTCTGTCTGTGTGTCGGTCTGTCTGTGTGTGTCTGTCTGTGTGTGTGTGTCTGTGTGTGTGTGTCTGTGTGTGTGTGTGTGTCTGTGTGTGTGTGTGTCTGTGTGTGTGTGTGTCTGTGTGTGTGTGTCTGTGTGTGTGTGTGCGCGTGTCTGTGTGTGTCTGTGTGTGTGTGTGTCTGTGTGTGTGTGTGTCTGTGTGTGTGTGTGTGTGTCTGTGTGTGTGTGTCTGTCTGTGTGTGTGAGACTGACAGTGTATCTCTGGTCCTCACCTGACATGGAGGCCAGCTCCGTGGGCATGTAGCCCTCTGTGCGCACCTGCTGCCAGGTGGCCGTGGCGAAGTGAAACTTCCACAGTTCTCTGAACAGGGGATAGTCTTCGTTCTCCGAGCCGCCCGCCTCGTCAAAGTCTGGGTTGTAGCCTCCGAACACGTACAGGTTGGCGCTGTCCGCCACGCAACGGTGGCCGCTGCGGGCCGGGGGGGCACAGTGACCTGGGAGGGGACAGAGGGAACAGAGGGGGTCACCGCCAGAAGGGCTTGTTCAGGACGTTGCAGCATGATGATGGACTGCACTTATATACGGTAGTGCCTTTATCCAAAGCGCTTTACAACGGCCTCTCATTCACCCATTCACACACACCAATGGCGAGGTAGGCAAGCAACCATGCAAGGCGCTGACCCGCTCACTGAGAGCAATTTGGGGTTCAGTGTCTTGCCCAAGGACACTTCGACATGTGGCCAGCCGGGGCTCGAACCGCCGATCTGCCAACCTTGCGATCATTAGACGGCGGCTCTACCTCCTGCACCACAGCCGCCCTTCTTAGTCAAGGATCTGAGATGGTCTACAGAGCCGTGGAACAGCAGGTCTGGTAGAAAAGGATTCTAGATGTTAAAATCCATTGAAGTAATCCAGCGGGTTTCACACAATTTCTACCTGAAGACATTCTCCCTTCCATAATACGCACCACAGATAACCAAAAACATGACCGTGCATGCCTCAAGATGACAGCTTATGATGTAAACATAATAGTGTTGATCATGATATGCAAAAGAATCAACATAGCGCTTACACAAACTAACCAGAAAACTCTGAAAGCAAGTCCTTGATGAAGGCCAGTGTGAGGTTCAATCATTCATCTACTGTTGTTTACGTCCCGGTATCTTATTTCAATGTTTTGTAACACAGTGTTTCCTCTACATGCATTTCATCGTGGCGGACCGCCACGATGGAATTTCCTCCGCCACCATTCAGATTTCTCAACCCCCAAAAAAAAAAAAATTTAGGCCGCTTTTCAGACCTTCACAGCGCTAGACACACCCACAAGCGCTGAAACTGGACCAGTCCGTGTGTGTCGCGAGTATTGAACTTGAGGCTGCGTTCGTAAATTCGCTCTGAGAGCCCCGGAGCGCACACTGGGTTCAACGTCATAAAGGGACCAAGTCATTTGATTGGACAAGAGGCATTCCGTGAGTGCTGATCAGATTTCCAGAGCGTATTTACGAACACGCCCTGGCTGTCACCCGAACACCGCGAGCTAGCGTAGTGTAGTGTAGTATAGGATGCGTAGTGTAGTGTAGTGTAGGATGGAGAGAGAGAGGAGAAGCCTCTCTATGTGTTACCTATGTCCAGTGTACTAGAACCACTCTAACAGGAGTGTTTGTCCGTGAATAACACCGGCTATGCCCGGGGTAGAAACACAAGACTATAGCTGGATAAGGTCTACAGGTCTACACGGTCATTTTAAGCCGTCGACCAGCCCTCTACGACCACGGGAAGTCATGTTAAAAGTGAAGATACTTCTGTTAAACTAAGCTAAGCTAAACATCGCTAACTCCCTCCTGGGCTTAAAGTGACAAGTAATAACGTTGTGAAAAAAAACGTCAGATCAGTGTTTTTGTTTTTATTGACAACGGAATTACATGCTGGAAAAACATGCAGACACAGACAATAAGAGACACACGGGAGAAGTACAGGAAAACATTTTATTTTTTTGGGCCATCCTCGAGTTTTGGCTGAAATTACGTCGTTGTTTTGAGCGCGCGTGCGCGTTTCATGCGCGTGCACGGTCAGCACTACCCGCCACCATTGTAAAAATTCCTGGAGGAAACACTGTAACATATCTACTGTGGATGTGGAACTGCCAGCAGCACATACTGTAGTTTGAGTTCTCTGTGTGTAATGATTAACTGTTCGAGTCTGAGAGTCTTATCACTAAGAACCTACTGTATGTAAATACCAGATCATTTGATCCCGTAGCTAAACATTGACAAGACTAGAGAAATGCTGCAGAAAACTGATCCATTTGAATCCAGGGACGGGGTGCTACTATGCAGGGTCCAGGGGAGGCTGTTGGGAATGGGAATGGTAAATGGACTGCACTTATATAGCGCCTTTTTTGCTGCTCCAAAGCGCCAACGGCCTCTCATTCACCCATTCACACACCAATGGCCGCAAGCTACCATGCAAGGCACCGGCCCGCTCACTGGGAGCAATTTGGGGTTCAGTGTCTTGCCCAAGAACACTTTGACATGTGGCCAGCCGGGGCTCGAACCACCATTCTGCCAACCATGCGATCATTAGACGGCGGCTCTACCTCCTGCGCCACAGCCCCCCCATTCCTCATTCCCTTCATTACAAACGAGCCTGTCCTCCAATGTCTACCTCCACCAGCAATATGTGGACCTATAATATCCTGCTCGCTATCACAACAACATTAAAGAACAGCATATGATTTACAATAGAAAACAAGAGAAAGAGGTTGTCTACAGAGAGGGTTAGCCTTCCTGACAGTCGTTCACATTCAAAACTCAAAAGGAGAGACACAGGAGGTCAGAAAGCTTCGTCGGTCCCACTGAGACAGCTGGAGAATAGAGGTGGAGAATAGAGGTGGAGAATAGAGAACAGTGAAAAACAGAAAGAACAAAAACAAGGTCCTGAAGTATTACTAGGAAGAGTAAAAGTAGGAGTCCCCTGATAGCAGAGCAACAAAGGGAGGAGATGTGGTAAGGAAGTGACTGTGACCTGCTGTAGGGCTGCCACGATTAGTCGACTAGTCGCGACGACGTCGATTACCAAAATCGTCGCCGACATATTTGGTAATCGACGTCGTCGCATGTTTTTTTGGAGCTGAAATAAGCGATAAGCATTCGTTTTTCTTCCCTGAAGCTGCCACTGGCTAGCGTCTCCCAGTGTCTTTGATGTACATGCGCAGTGTCGGTCATCCGGGGCACACGTGACGTCCCCGGAAAAACAAACAGAGAAATGTCTTCCCGTCCTCGTACCTCTAAAGTGTGGGAGCATTTCAACCACAACGTTGAAAAAAAGAATGTAAAATATACAATGTGCAAAGCTGAACTCGCTTATCATGGCAGCACGTCTATGATGCGCGAGCATCTCAAAAGGAAGCACGTTGTGGCAGATGACGAGGAAGACGATGGCTCGTCTCGGTAAGCTAGTTAGCTTGTTATTGGCTAACGATATCGTTACGTTAAAAGCCTTCTTACATTATTTTACGTTATGTGCTGCAACGTTGTCATCAAAGCGATACTTATCAAATAGCTAAAAATGTTGTCTTAACGTTACAGTGCTAAGAAGGCGCGTTCTATGGAAGTTATCTTGTCAAGATGCCAACGTGCATTTCCTCGCTATGAATGAATAGTCCACACAGGAGAGAAACAATTTCTTTGCTCAGTCTCCTGCACTTTTCTTTGTTATGTTATTTGATTGAGACCAAACCTTTTCTCTACAAACATTTCTTTTTGTGGATAATTGCTCTTTTTTAGTTTGCTTAGTGCCTACCTCATTTTATTTTGCAGCACTATTCAATACATTTAATATGTATGTTTGATGCCAGAGATGAGTGAAGCAAAGCAAAACTTTTGTACTCTGTACAAGTATTTATTTTTGTTTTTGTATTCTTTTGGTTGCCTAGTGCCTAGCCTACCTCATTTTACTCAGCAGTTTGCACTCTCTACTACTCTTTACATTACATTACATGCAAGTGATGCCAGAAATAAATCTGCAAAGTTCATTAAAATATCTATTTTTGAGTGAACAATCATTTTAATTGTCTTTATTTTTAGTTAGCACATGCCTACAACAACAACTAACAACTTCAAGCTAAATTTAGAAGCTGATTTAGAAGATGATAGCTAAATAAGAGCGATTGAGTAATTGTGCGATAAGCTGTAATTTATGATCCGATTAGTCGACTAATCGTTAAAATAATCGGCGACTAGTCGACTATGAAAATAATCGTTTGTGGCAGCCCTAACCTGCTGTTAGTTACCCACCTTCTCTAAGGAACCTGTTCGGGATCCGGAGGTTGGGGCACGATGGGGGGAAGATCCGCCGGGCTTGAAGCCATCTGGCCATCGCTCTCTTCTTAGAGCCTGTTAGCCACCACATTAATCAACTGGGTTAACCATCAACACACACTCTTTTTTTTTTACTGTACACTTGGGGTCTAGGCCACATTTACTTTAACCTGTAGTCTAACCTGTACTCTAACCTGTACTCTAACCTGTGCTCTAACCCAGTGTTTCTCAACCCTCTCCTCTGGGCGCCCCAGCCGCTCCACATATTTGATCTGTTCCACCACCAGCACACCTGATTCAACTAATCAAGTACAAAGCAATTATTATGTTTGCGGCTGGGGCGCCCCGAGGAGAGGGTTGAGAAACACTGGGTTAGAGCACTGGGTTGAACTGAACTCAATCGCTTCCTGTAACCATGAATGAGTTTCTACTGGAGTTTTGGACCACTCTTCTTCTCCCAACTGCTGTTTTGTGACGCTCCACAGGTGTTCTATGGGATTTAGATCTGGACTCATTGCTGGCCACTTCAGAACTCTCCAGCACTTTGTCTTAAACCATGTCTGGGTGATTTTTGAAGTGTGCTTTGGGTCATTGTGCTGCTGGATGACCCATGACGGAGTGTTGTATATACAAGTGTTGATATTAGTTTACCAGGGCCTATAATATGTTTTGTTATTATTGAGGTTTGATGTTTTTCCAAACACAGAAGTCAAAGTCTTTGCATATCCCTTTTTTAAATCACTGAAGATGGAGAAATGTGGCTTGATTGACTTAATTTCCCCCAAAACTATACACTCTTTGCTTTTTACCCAATTTGATTGGCATGATATGAATATCACATGAACGCAGAACGCCCCCAAAAGATAACACTGAGCTGCAGCACTGCCTGAAACCAAAATGGCAAATTTCCTGCAGGTCAAGTGAAGTCATATTTACTATAAGTACATTTGACAAGACTCAACACAGTTAAAATAAGAGGTAAGATGGAATAGTTAGTTAGTTAGTTAGTTAGATTGGTCTGAATGGCATTGGTCTGAATGGCATTGTCTATACTGTGCGAAATAAGGACTGTATACTAGTTAAGAAGGATATGGGGGAAATGGCGATGATGACATAATAATAATAATCCGCATGAACTGTCAGCTAGCCAAGGCGCCTGCAACAACAACTTAGTATTAGCCGCAGCCCTCTCTCATTTAAACACGTTAGCTGCCAAAGTTTTAAATAAAAACAAGAAACGGAGCTGTAGTTTATCTGGCAATGTAAACATGGGAAGAGCTTGCAGCCTCCCTTCACGAATGATTAGTAAGAGTGTGAATGTTAGTGAATAATAATAATAATAGCATCTCTGGCTAGCCACTCCAGTGTGTTTACAGACCTGAGTCTCTGATGGGAGGCCTCCCCGAGAGCTTCTCGAATCTGTTGAGCTGATTCAAGCCTTCTTCATCTTCCGAGGAGGACATTTTGAAATGGAAGTGACAGTCAATTAAACAAATAAAGAGTTAATTCAATTGAATTAATATTGTCGCATCGAACTTCACCGCAAGGCACCAAAACAACAAACCACACACACATGCGCCCACGTCAACTTGAAGCGTCGTTCGCTCCAGCTGAAATGCTTCAACCAATCAGAGAAACGGGGGTGCGTTCAAGAGTTTAACGTACTCTAGAACCTTTAGTGTGGTATGGTTGCAAAACATACTAAACAAGCACAGTCTATGGAGACGGTCATGAGAGAAGGGTCCAGCTGCGAAAATGATCGGTCATATCCATAAATACTTGAACTCGAAAAATGATATATGGAAAATTCAATGATATATCTCCATGGAAATGCTGGAAATGTGTTTGTTTTTGTGACGTCACGCGATTTACGTAAACTTTTGTCTTCCTCAGCCACCGTAGTTTAGGCGCGGTATGGTGACGTGTCTGAACCAAATATGGTCTTAAAACCGGTTGAGACTACTTGGGTCATAAAGAGGATAACAGACCGTTGGAGTTAACCTTGATTTATAACTCAACTAATGACTCAAAATCATTACAGAACAATTATATTTGCATACTACTTGGCTGGCAGAGGCAGTCAATGATAAACCAGATTTCAAAACATTATTTGAGCATTATTCTCTCAAAGGGACAACAAACGATAGCTTTATATATTACACTTTTTACCTGCCCACTGTTTTGGGAAAGAAATTGTTAGAATTACCCCTTTGAGTCAACATTATCCAGGCCCAACCTTTCCCCTAGATCCTGAGTGGCAGGAGTGCATGAGCCTGGCTGATATGTGGTAATCTGGATTTGAGGTACAGTAGGATAGGCCAAGTGAAGCAGAACCAACAGATCAATCCTGTTTAACTTGGTTATGTTGTGCATGGAAACACGCCTACACAGCAGCTCTTTGCCCAACAGTTAATAGTTACCCACTGACATGATGGTGCAAACAAACAGTGTGGGTGAGAGCAGTCAGGGATGTGACCAGCTGACTGTCCTGCTTTACTTCACTCTTTCTTAATCCTCCTCCTTACACTTGGTTCCTTTAACCACTCATCGGTAATGAAACTATAGTGGGAGGAGGTTTAACCCATATTTAATGTTCTGCAATTTCTATAAAGACAGAGCCCACTGCGCCCAGTGTCATTATGCTATAATAACTCATGTTAATTAAATACATAAAACAAAACAAAGAAAAAGTCACTCAACTGGATTACCAGTGTGTTGTCTTACCACTGAAAGTCCTCCATGTCGATTTTGATTGACTGTATCTCATTGCGTATCTCAAGTGTGTGTGTGTGTGTGTGTGTGTGTGTGTGTGTGTGTGTGTGTGTGTGTGTGTGTGTGTGTGTGTGTGTGTGTGTGTGGGTGTGTGTGTGCGTGCGTGCGTGCGTGCGTGTGTGTGTGTGTGTGTGTGTGTGCGCGCGTGTGTGTGTGTGTGTGTTGTGACAACCCTCTCACGAGGACCAGGAGAATATGCACAGCAGAACTAGAGAGATAAGCAGACAGAAGGTTTCTTCAGCCTTATCAGCATATTTATTCCTGTTTGTAAGAGAGGAGGGAGGGGCACTGCTGCCAACTCACAGGAACGGCACTGATCAGCAATGATCGGTCATGTTCAACTCAAAATGGTAAACAAGGCCCCCCTCCAGGCTGGGGTCAGGAGGGATCGGTTGATCAGGGGTTGATCAGGTTGATCAGGGGTTGATCAGGTTAATCAGGGGTTGATCAGGTTGATCAGGGGTTGAAGATAGGCGTTTTTATACAGTATGTCTGTACTTAGTATGGCTCAGGGGTGGTGGTGAGAGGGATGTCACAGTGTGTGTTCGACAAATAATGCTACTGACAGGCACACACAGACCCCCACAATTCATACGGAGAGCATCAGGCCCAATGATAAAAGTGTCACTCAGCAGAAAAGTGCAAATGCAAATGAAATGCACATAAAGTAGAACAGTGGATGACTAGATTAACACAGTAAAGGGTAGGCCAGGCCTACTAAAAAAAAAAAAAAAAAGAGTATCATTATATTCTAAAGAACAGGGACACTGTTATATTCATTATACACGGTCTTGCATGGTGTTAGTATCAATGTTAACAATTGCTGCTAAAAATATATATATATATATTGCCCAACTGTCAGAAATAGTATGTATGCCATACTAGGCCTATCTCAAGCAACGGCAGGCAGATTTAATCAAGAAAATCATTAATCTTACTAATTGAACATGACGCACACAATCATTCTAAATAGTATATATATAATATAAATACTTTGTAATAATATAAACACTTGAACAATCCCAGTTACATTCAGGGACAGCCACAATGTACTGGTCAACGTACAGTTACAGTAAACCCAGGAGAGGGTGGAGGAGATGGGTGATAACTGGGTGTTAACTAACTTTAGACCTACATGCTATATGCGTAATAACATAACACAGTGTACTCCATTTCATTTCTACTTTTACATGTTGTGTTATTTAGAAAATGTACGAGACTTGACAGAAAAAACGATCCCATTCTAGTCAGTGTATTTCTATGTTAAACCCTCCTCTGTGTGTCGCTGGGGGTGTGATGTCACTGGCGGAGGGATCTGAGCTGGCAGCCTCGGGACAGGACAGAACCAGGGGTGTGATGCGACAGACAGACCGTCAGCTACTGTTGGGCTGAAAGTGGGTGACGCTGAGAGACCTTTTTCGATGGACAAACCGAGAAGACAATTGTTATATTTCAAGTAGCTTTGTTAGTTAATCATCGAATTGAAGTGTTGAGCTTCACATCAAGAAGCGATTCCTCGCATTGTCACTTCGCAAAGCCAAAGGAAGGAATACAAAAATGTCGTCTCCGAGTCCAGGCAAGCGGCGAATGGATACGGACGTGGTGAAGCTGTATCCTTCACAACATCAACACAGAGGGAGAGGCAACACACAATGTTTTTCAATGGTTTTCTAATCATTGATTAGATTGACAGCTCTTTTCCCAGTGATTATAAAGATGTTTAGTGTGTCTCGAAGGTAGATCACGACAGAATGTGTTATACATCAAACATTAACCCCTGTTTTAAGGTTGTTGGGGGGTTTTCTGACAACAAAAGTGGAACAATGTTGTTTTGCTGGGTGTCCCTGGTGCAGAGGCAGTCCTTAGTAGCTATTTTTAACGGTGGATATTTCGGCCCCCGTTCAAAATGTCACTGCTTGATTTGTGTAAATAGAACATTGGCATAAACACTGATCTAGATCATTGGGTGGGAACATAGTGCTTTGGTAGCTTAACTGACCAGTTAATATGTGTTCAAATAATGAACTCCCGAATAACAATACTGGCGACAGTACGACAGTATTACTCCGTAGTGTGGTTTTCTAAAGAGACATCATGGGACATTTTGATCGCTTTTTTGTGTTTAGCTCACATTAGGAAAAATTGCAGGTATGTTACGGAAGATTTAGGCAGTTAGCATGACTATTACTATAGCTATGTAATTAGGTTAGGTAGCTACCAAAACAGTCATCGCTTGCTTGTTAGACCAGTAACCTAACATAACCTAACATAACATAACCTCCATGCATGGCTGTTATTTCATGTTTCAACCCTCAAACGACGACGGATTCGTGGCTAGAAAAGCCAAACAATGACGCTGCTGCGACCTTGTTGGGCACCATTTTTAGTTAGCTAGAAAGCTATCATCCATAACCGTCTACGGGCTATACTCTATTAACAATCCAGCCAAATGTCTCTTCGGGATCTAATATGTATATATGCCTGTTAGCTAAACAGGCTAATTGTTGTTGTGTAATTGTCTCTTGAAGTCCTTTTCCAGTTCCCGGACCTGTTCTGTTTCTGTTCCGGGCCTGGTGGTCGACTGTCTGTTATTACGAAATCTTGTTGACAAGTCTGACATGTTGAACATGTCCTCTTCATGTCCTCTTCATGTCCTCTTCATGTTCTCTTCATGTCCTCTTCATGTTCTCTTCATGTCCTCTTCATGTTCTCTTCATGTTCTCTTTATGTCCTCTTCATGTCCTCTTCATGTCCTCTTCATGTCCTCTTCATGTCCTCTTCATGTCCCCTTCATGTCCCCGTCATGTCCTCTTCATGTCCTCTTCATGTCCTCTTCATGTCCTCTTCATGTTCTCTTTATGTCCTCTTCATGTTCTCTTCATGTCCTCTTCATGTTCCCTTCATGTCCTCTTCATGTCCTCTTCATGTTCCCTTCATGTCCTCTTCATGTTCTCTTCATGTCCCCTTCATGTCCTCTTCATGTTCTCTTCATGTCCTCTTCATGTCCTCTTCATGTTCTCTTCATGTCCTCTTCATGTTCCCTTCATGTTCCCTTCATGTCCTCTTCATGTCCTCTTCATGTCCTCTTCATGTCCTCTTCATGTCCTCTTCATGTTCCCTTCATGTCCTCTTCATGTCCTCTTCATGTCCTCTTCATGTCCTCTTCATGTCCCCTTCATGTCCCCTTCATGTCCTCTTCATGTTCTCTTCATGTCCTCTTCATGTTCCCTTCATGTCCTCTTCATGTCCTCTTCATGTCCTCTTCATGTCCTCTTCATGTCCTCTTCATGTCCCCTTCATGTCCCCTTCATGTCCTCTTCATGTTCTCTTCATGTCCTCTTCATGTCCCCTTCATGTCCTCTTCATGTCCTCTTCATGTCCTCTTCATGTCCTCTTCATGTCCTCTTCATGTCCTCTTCATGTCCTCTTCATGTTCTCTTCATGTTCTCTTCATGTCCTCTTCATGTCCTCTTCATGTCCTCTTCATGTCCTCTTCATGTCCTCTTCATGTCCTCTTAATGTCCTCTTCATGTTCTCTTCATGTCCCCTTCATGTCCTCTTCATGTCCTCTTCATGTCCTCTTCATGTCCTCTTCATGTCCCCTTCATGTCCTCTTCATGTCCCCTTCATGTCCTCTTCATGTCCTCTTCATGTCCCCTTCATGTTCTCTTCATGTTCTCTTCATGTCCTCTTCATGTCCCCTTCATGTTCTCTTCATGTTCTCTTCATGTTCTCTTCATGTCCTCTTCATGTCCTCTTCACGTTCTCTTCATGTCCTCTTCATGTCCTCTTCATGTTCCCTTCATGTTCCCTTCATGTCCTCTTCATGTCCTCTTCATGTCCTCTTCATGTCCTCTTCATGTTCTCTTCATGTCCTCTTCATGTCCTCTTCATGTCCTCTTCATGTTCTCTTCATGTCCTCTTCATGTCCCCTTCATGTCCTCTTCATGTCCTCTTCATGTTCTCTTCATGTCCTCTTCATGTCCCCTTCATGTCCTCTTCATGTCCTCTTCATGTTCTCTTCATGTCCACTTCATGTCCTCTTCATGTTCCCTTCATGTTCCCTTCATGTTCCCTTCATGTTCTCTTCATGTTCTCTTCATGTTCCCTTCATGTTCCCTTCATGTCCTCTTCATGTTCCCTTCATGTTCCCTTCATGTTCCCTTCATGTTCTCTTCATGTCCTCTTCATGTCCTCTTCATGTTCCCTTCATGTTCCCTTCATGTTCCCTTCATGTTCTCTTCATGTTCTCTTCATGTCCTCTTCATGTTCTCTTCATGTCCTCTTCATGTCCTCTTCATGTTCTCTTCATGTCCTCTTCATGTTCCCTTCATGTCCTCTTCATGTCCTCTTCATGTCCTCTTCATGTCCTCTTCATGTTCCCTTCATGTCCTCTTCATGTCCTCTTCATGTCCTCTTCATGTCCTCTTCATGTCCTCTTCAGGTTCCCTTCATGTTCCCTTCATGTTCCCTTCATGTCCTCTTCATGTTCTCTTCATGTCCTCTTCATGTCCTCTTCATGTCCTCTTCATGTCCTCTTCATGTTCTCTTCATGTCCTCTTCATGTCCTCTTCATGTCCTCTTCATGTTCCCTTCATGTTCATGTCCTCTTCATGTTCTCTTCATGTCCTCTTCTGTCAGTTGTTGGCCAGTGCATTCCTGCTTTTAACCAGTTTGATGGGAAATTGGAGTCGTAGGGAAAATGCCATTAGGCCTACATAAAAGTAAAAAAGTGTCGTTTTGTGATAAGGAGAGCTTTCAGTGTTTTCAGAAGATTGAGTTTGGTGATAGTTTTTTGTTTTAATATTAAATAATATGTATGGGTTGTATTGGATGATATATATATATATATATATATATATATACAAACAAAAGACGACAGGAGTATATATATATATATATATATATATATATATATATATATATATATATATATATATATATATATATAAAACTGTAATATTCCCAAAGGCAAAACATTTTTTTGCCCCTTTTATTTTTTAGATTCAGTCGATGCAACTTTGTTTGTTTATGTTTGTTTATGATAATCATTTAATTCCTAAGTTTACCAAAGCTCTCTTTTTGAAAACAACACAGAAAATATACAAATATTTCAGGTCATGAGGGAGTTATCGGAGTTGGTGACCATGATTTAATATATAAGTTACTGAAGTTTCCCTGAAAGCTTCACAAGACGGTGTGAGCCGAATTGTTTTGTTTGTGTGATTCTGCAGTGGGAGCTTGCGCTCTGATTGGTCAGCCTGTTACCATCCGGAAACTGGTAGAGGGCGGGACCTAAGAAACAGCTGATCGAGTGACAACAAACCGTGGTGGCTGAACAGGCTGCGGATGGGGGGCTGGGAATACAGACACACTAGTCAGCAGCCCACCTGCCATACGGAATCAATCAGTTAGATGTGCATGTCGGCCGCTTATCCATCTCTATAATCTCCAGAATGGCTCTTATTTCAAGATATTCAATGGAGTAAGGCTAAGCAGATAATAGCCTATGAGCTGTTGAATGTTCACAATGTAGATAGTTTCGTGGTTTAATTTAGTACTACCTTTTTCTGTTGCTACCTTATATGGGTGTTTCCTTATTAATGTAGGTCATTAGTTGAGGTCAGGAAAAATGTGTCTAGAACAGTCTCTGTAACGTCTTTGGGTGATCACTCTAAAGGCAAGGTTAGCTCCCTGATTTGTTGATCAAATCGAATATGCAGTAAACCTGTACAATGACAGTTCTCTGTTGTCCTCAAGACCCTTAGTAATGCTATTGCTAATGCCTCCACCCGTTCACTTGGCCATACCTTTCCTGAAAACAACATGAATATTGTGTAATAATACAGTAAGTAATATGTGGCTTTTATCAAATAAACGAGCAGACCCTATCTAGGCCTACAGAACGCAGGGTAACTGGCTGTGTAACTCTGAGGCCTTAGAGGTCTATGGAGAAGCAGGGGGGCAGCTGAGACTCGCTAAGCTGTTGCAATAGCTGTGATGAGTGGGAGCAGGTTCAACACACAACTCTGCTACATGACTGACAACACATGTGAGGAACATATGTTTTTGTCTGTGTGTGTGTGTGTGTGTGTGTGTGTGTGAGTGAGAGAGAGTCAGTGAGTGAGTGGGAAACCAGTCTATGTAACCTTAATGTCTGTCTCAGAGCAGGTTGGGGTAGTGTGGCCCCCAACATGGCTGCTTTGTTTACTGTAGAGAGCATAGGAACAGTAGTATAATAGAGCGTAGTCAATGGGGAACCTATGGTCATGTGACTATTTGACCTCTCTGACACCGGGGCCTTGTTCAACGTGGGTCCCTAGCCCCCTTCCATTCAGTGTTTAAAGATCTGAACGGACTGTTGTGGAGTAAGCAATGTGTATTTTTGATTGGGTTAAGTTGGTTAAGTTGAAGTCTCTGTGTGGCCCGGGGTGGTCTAGTGGTCTAGCACCGCAGTATACAGTGCACACATATGCCCATGTCGGCATGGGTTCGAATCCGGCCCATGTCCTGCTGACATGCCCTCTCTCTCCCTTCTTCTCCTTACTTTCCTGTCTGTCTTCACTGTATCTGTCCAATAAAATGAAAAACTATGAGTGGGACTGCCCCCAAAAATAACAGGAAAAAAGTCTGTTGAAGTCTGTGAGCATGGAGCGATTAGGGTAGGGACAAAAATTGAACTAGACTATTATTTGGGTGTTTTTCGCTACCCGATCAGGTCCATCGACTCTCACTTGCCAAGACTCAACGTTCTCTACTCAGGGTTCAGCTTAGAAGGGTAGATCCTAGGAGCAAGATTTATGTTCATGTGTGTTATTTTAAGTCTAACTTTCTATGTTGTGGTGTTCATTTTCATACGTGCAATGTGCATACATTCTCACGTGCCTGAGTCTGCATGCCTTGGGTCTCTCGGGGCAACCGCTGGGTAAAGACATGACAGACAGAGATGCACAATTTCACACGCGGCTGTAACCGGGCTTATTTATAGCCCCTCCTGCTGTAGGTCAGCTGCCCCCGTCCCCTCGGTCAGTCCTTCTCAAACCTTTCATTGAACTGAGCCACCGTGAGATTTGTTACATTTTATTGTTGACCTATGAGAAGTCACGTCTTTCTCTAGCCACACCAGGACCCAGTGTGTAGAGGATCATATGCAATGGAGTTTTCTCACTGGAAGTGAAGTAACATGAGCTTTACGACAGGATGATGAAACACAGAGTAACTGTTGCTCTGGTGCTGTGTGTGTGTGCGTGTGTGTGTGTGTGTGTGTATTTGTCTGTGACAGAGTTTTACACACACTGGTCTGTGCATGTGTCAGTAGCATTTGTCGAATACACACACACACACACACACACACAAAGGTCTCTGGGTTCTTGTGTGACACATGTCCATTGAGCAGGCCTGGCTGTTCCTGCCTTGTTGCCACAACCCAGATAATCATCATGACACATCAGGATCTTTCCCACAGCAGCTCCTTCCCACTCTGGCCAGTAGGACAAACTTAAACGTAATAATAGTTTGATCCAATTCCCCTGGTCTGAATGTCTGAACTCTCTGTCATGTTGTGGGCATTCTGAACAGTGAACACTACACTCATCTGTGCCTGACAGTACACCCACACATAGGAGAAAGTTATTCCTAGCTAGTTTGCTATTGACTTACGTGTGTGTGTGTATGTGTGTGTGTGTGTATATATATATATATATATTATATAAAGTGTCTGTGTGTCTAAGTTAAGTTCTGGTCAGAGCTGTGGGCTTGTAAGTGTGAGTACTGTAAGTTGAGCTGCTGTCTATTGGCTGAGCTGGCCCGCCAATGGTCACTACATTATTGACCACATGCCACAGCTGGTGATATTGATCCTGCGTTTCACCTCTGTCCTGTAAACCACTAGTGCTTCACCTAGCTGGAGATCAGTGCTGTTGCACCAGTGACCAGTAGGAGAGGGGTAGAGTTTGGTCAGCCTTAAAGCAGAGGCCCCATCTTAAAGTGCTTTGAGTTGCATTATGTACGAAAGGCGCTATATAAATAAAGCTTTACTTACTTACTTACTTACTTCCCTGTCCTGGGTGCTGTCCTTCTCCTTTAGACAACATGTAACACCCCAGAATACCCAGCAGCAGTCTTTATCCAGCAGCAGTCTTTTCAGAGTGAACATGTTTATTTATTTTTTTGAAGTAATTGTTTCTGAGTGGGGCAGTCCCACTCTTATTTTCCTTTTTATTGCGATAGAGACGGTAGAGATTTGACAGGAAGGACGAGAGAGAGAGAGAGAGAGAGAGAGAGAGAGAGAGAGAGAGAGAGAGAGAGAGAGAGAGAGAGAGAGAGAGAGAGAGAGAGAGAGAGAGAGAGAGAGAGAGAGAGAGAGAGAGAGAGAGAGAGAGAGAGAGAGAGAGAGAGAGAGAGAGAGAGAGAGAGAGAGAGAGAGAGAGAGGAATGACATACAGGATAGGTCCGAGGCCGGAATCGAACCGGGAACCCTGCGGTTACATTGTTGACGCCACCAAGCGCCACCATGTTTGTTGTTATTGTGGCTCCTCCCAGGTCAGTTCTTAGTCGTGTCTATTCCTTGACGGGAGGTCAGCATCGAGAGCAAGCACCAGGTCACCATCCTTAGTGGACTCAACGAGTTTGTCGTCAAGTTCTACGGTCCACAAGACAGTAAGTCATTTTCTAGAAACATCTTTTTTCGTTCTTTTTTTCTTCTTTTATTCACTTTTTTTTTTTTTAAATGCTGGTTGAGAGAGGACGCTGGCGTTGCTTGTTCGCCGCTTCTCTGCCCGAAATCTAGGTGTAATTGCAGTATACAGAGTAGATTGTCCTACAAAGACACCTAGATTTAGATTTTGTCATCTAAACATTATAATATGATATGTATAGAAATGATAGATATGATATGATAGATATGATAGATATGATATGATCACTTTTCCAAAAATTACTACTACTAGATCTTTTCAGTTTGTAAAGCGTCTTTGAGTGTCTAGAAAAGCGCTATATAAGTCTAATATATTATTATTATTATTATTGTTATTTTGAATAGTTCTGTATGCTATAGCCTAATGGAGCGAGGATGATACCTGTCCATGGTAACTATGCTCCCCCCCCCCCCCAGTGGCAGTTGGATTGAAGGTGCGTTCTATTGTGTCTTTGTCTATTTAGCGGCATACGAAGGAGGCGTGTGGAAGGTGCGAGTAGACCTACCAGACAAATACCCCTTCAAGTCACCGTCTATAGGTATGAAAATACATCTCTGTTATTACTATGCAATCAACGCACTAATAGCATAGCTGGTAATATTGTGGAAGGCGGAATTAGGCCTTACTCCCACAGTTCCTTTTTATCTCTCAGTTTCCAGCCACAGATTTCATGCCGACTTATTCTGTTATCTTCTTTCCCCCCACAGGATTCATGAATAAAATATTTCATCCCAACATCGATGAAGCGTAAGTTGATTACGGTTATAGTTGTCGTTATCGACGCTGTTGAGATTGTTGAAGATCTGGAGTGCGTGTTATATCAACCGCGGCACACTGTTTGGGGTTTCTTTCATGGCTGTAAGGAAATAAGGCTGTTTATTCAGGGTTTTTAAAAAAGAATATTAATTCCTCATGGCTTGACTCACTACCTGAAATGCTGGAGGTTGACTGTCCTTTCAACCTGCCCCTCTATGCTGTACAGAAGTACCGCCTATACCTAGAGCAGCATATTGTGACCCATGTTGATTAGTCTAAAGAAGCCCTAGCCTCGCTAACCTGACTCATTGTTGTTGTTTCTCTCAGGTCAGGAACGGTGTGTCTAGATGTCATCAACCAGACGTGGACGGCCCTATACGGTGAGGAACCCTCATCCCTTAAACCCGTACGACAGGTCCCTGACAGATGACAGTTAGGCTACAGAGACAGAGACAGTTAGGCTACAGAGACAGTTAGGCTACAGAGACAGACGACAGTTAGGCTACAGAGACAGAGACAGTTAGGCTACAGAGACAGATGACAGTTAGGCTACAGAGACAGTTAGGCTACAGAGACAGAGACAGTTAGGCTACAGAGACAGAGACAGTTAGGCTACAGAGACAGTTAGGCTACAGAGACAGATGACAGTTAGGCTACAGAGACAGAGACAGTTAGGCTACAGAGACAGACGACAGTTAGGCTACAGAGACAGTTAGGCTACAGAGACAGTTAGGCTACAGAGACAGACGACAGTTAGGCTACAGAGACAGACGACAGTTAGGCTACAGAGACAGTTAGGCTACAGAGACAGTTAGGCTACAGAGACAGTTAGGCTACAGAGACAGTTAGGCTACAGAGACAGTTAGGCTACAGAGACAGAGACAGTTAGGCTACAGAGACAGTTAGGCTACAGAGACAGATGACAGTTAGGCTACAGAGACAGTTAGGCTACAGAGACAGTTAGGCTACAGAGACAGTTAGGCTACAGAGACAGTTAGGCTACAGAGACAGTTAGGCTACAGAGACAGTTAGGCTACAGAGACAGAGACAGTTAGGCTACAGAGACAGAGACAGTTAGGCTACAGAGACAGAGACAGTTAGGCTACAGAGACAGACGACAGTTAGGCTACAGAGACAGAGACAGTTAGGCTACAGAGACAGTTAGGCTACAGAGACAGACGACAGTTAGGCTACAGAGACAGAGACAGTTAGGCTACAGAGACAGAGACAGTTAGGCTACAGAGACAGTTAGGCTACAGAGACAGTTAGGCTACAGAGACAGATGACAGTTAGGCTACAGAGACAGTTAGGCTACAGAGACAGTTAGGCTACAGAGACAGATGACAGTTAGGCTACAGAGACAGACGACAGTTAGGCTTTTTTTTTTTTTCGGGAGCCATGCAAGAATCAGCTGGGTAAGTTTTAGCTAACGTTGTTAGCCAACTGGCTAACGTTATATTGTTAGGGTCGTAATGTTTATGTTAGCTTTACTGTTACATGTTGGAAAACAACGTCTCATGGACAGGGCTGTACATGCTATGAGCGTTTATGCTATTAATTTATTTGCCCTGTGGCACGCGTGTGACAGACAGAGGCGCTTGTATGTAACGTTACGTAGCAGGGGTTTTCCATGTTGAAGCCAGGAGAACGCGAGATGAAATGAAGTGAGGGGTGGTCGCTATTAAAATACCAGGTAGTCATGGTGGATGATCATGAATGATGCTTGATAAGTGAATGCTATTTCAATTATGTTGAGTCCACCAGCGAGCTGTCTGTAAGATAAACAGCGCCAAGCGTAGCCTACTAACGTGAGCTGTCTGTAGTCTAGCCAGCAATGCTAGCTAGCCAATCAACTAGCTCTGTGAGCAGCTGTAGCTTGGCGTAACGTTAGGTTAGATAGCTAGTTAAGCCGGATATATGCTTCTGCGTCGCCATTTACGCGCAGCGAAAAGCCACCCGACTAATCGGAAAAATAATCGACAGATTAGTCGACTACCAAAATAATCGTTAGTTGCAGCCCTACTACAGAGACAGAGACAGTTAGGCTACAGAGACAGACGACAGTTAGGCTACAGAGACAGTTAGGCTACAGAGACAGTTAGGCTACAGAGACAGAGACAGTTAGGCTACAGAGACAGACGACAGTTAGGCTACAGAGACAGACGACAGTTAGGCTACAGAGACAGAGACAGTTAGGCTACAGAGACAGTTAGGCTACAGAGACAGAGACAGTTAGGCTACAGAGACAGTTAGGCTACAGAGACAGTTAGGCTACAGAGACAGTTAGGCTACAGAGACAGACGACAGTTAGGCTACAGAGACAGAGACAGTTAGGCTACAGAGACAGTTAGGCTACAGAGACAGTTAGGCTACAGAGACAGTTAGGCTACAGAGACAGACGACAGTTAGGCTACAGAGACAGACGACAGTTAGGCTACAGAGACAGACGACAGTTAGGCTACAGAGACAGTTAGGCTACAGAGACAGTTAGGCTACAGAGACAGACGACAGGTAGGCTACAGAGACAGAGACAGTTAGGCTACAGAGACAGTTAGGCTACAGAGACAGTTAGGCTACAGAGACAGTTAGGCTACAGAGACAGACGACAGTTAGGCTACAGAGACAGTTAGGCTACAGAGACAGAGACAGTTAGGCTACAGAGACAGAGACAGTTAGGCTACAGAGACAGACGACAGTTAGGCTACAGAGACAGAGACAGTTAGGCTACAGAGACAGTTAGGCTACAGAGACAGTTAGGCTACAGAGACAGTTAGGCTACAGAGACAGACGACAGTTAGGCTACAGAGACAGTTAGGCTACAGAGACAGACGACAGTTAGGCTACAGAGACAGTTAGGCTACAGAGACAGACGACAGTTAGGCTACAGAGACAGTTAGGCTACAGAGACAGTTAGGCTACAGAGACAGAGACAGTTAGGCTACAGAGACAGACGACAGTTAGGCTACAGAGACAGACGACAGTTAGGCTACAGAGACAGAGACAGTTAGGCTACAGAGACAGTTAGGCTACAGAGACAGAGACAGTTAGGCTACAGAGACAGTTAGGCTACAGAGACAGTTAGGCTACAGAGACAGTTAGGCTACAGAGACAGACGACAGTTAGGCTACAGAGACAGAGACAGTTAGGCTACAGAGACAGTTAGGCTACAGAGACAGAGACAGTTAGGCTACAGAGACAGATGACAGTTAGGCTACAGAGACAGAGACAGTTAGGCTACAGAGACAGTTAGGCTACAGAGACAGACGACAGTTAGGCTACAGAGACAGATGACAGTTAGGCTACAGAGACAGAGACAGTTAGGCTACAGAGACAGTTAGGCTACAGAGACAGTTAGGCTACAGAGACAGAGACAGTTAGGCGACAGAGACAGTTAGGCTACAGAGACAGACGACAGTTAGGCTACAGAGACAGAGACAGTTAGGCTACAGAGACAGAGACAGTTAGGCTACAGAGACAGACGACAGTTAGGCTACAGAGACAGAGACAGTTAGGCTACAGAGACAGAGACAGTTAGGCTACAGAGACAGATGACAGTTAGGCTACAGAGACAGTTAGGCTACAGAGACAGACATTTAGGCTACAGAGACAGAGACAGTTAGGCTACAGAGACAGTTAGGCTACAGAGACAGTTAGGCTACAGAGACAAACGACAGTTAGGCTACAGAGACAGACGACAGTTAGGCTACAGAGACAGAGACAGTTAGGCTACAGAGACAGTTAGGCTACAGAGACAGACGACAGTTAGGCTACAGAGACAGTTAGGCTACAGAGACAGTTAGGCTACAGAGACAGTTAGGCTACAGAGACAGAGACAGTTAGGCTACAGAGACAGACGACAGTTAGGCTACAGAGACAGTTAGGCTACAGAGACAGAGACAGTTAGGCTACAGAGACAGAGACAGTTAGGCTACAGAGACAGTTAGGCGACAGAGACAGTTAGGCTACAGAGACAGAGACAGTTAGGCTACAGAGACAGACGACAGTTAGGCTACAGAGACAGTTAGGCTACAGAGACAGTTAGGCTACAGAGACAGAGACAGTTAGGCGACAGAGACAGTTAGGCTACAGAGACAGAGACAGTTAGGCTACAGAGACAGAGACAGTTAGGCTACAGAGACAGACGACAGTTAGGCTACAGAGACAGAGACAGTTAGGCTACAGAGACAGTTAGGCTACAGAGACAGTTAGGCTACAGAGACAGACAGTTAGGCTACAGAGACAGTTAGGCTACAGAGACAGTTAGGCTACAGAGACAGACAGTTAGGCTACAGAGACAGTTAGGCTACAGAGACAGTTAGGCTACAGAGACAGTTAGGCTACAGAGACAGTTAGGCGACAGAGACAGACGACAGTTAGGCTACAGAGACAGAGACAGTTAGGCTACAGAGACAGTTAGGCTACAGAGACAGTTAGGCTACAGAGACAGTTAGGCTACAGAGACAGACGACAGTTAGGCTACAAATCCAGTTGGTTAAAACACTGATCTGACGCTGCCGGATTGCGTTAAGGCAGAGGTTGTACATTGTTTCCCTTTTTAAAATGTATTTGTATTGCATTTTATCTTTACCTTTTCTTTTTACTGTTTTCCCCTGCTTTTATATTCATTCTATGCTTGTATATGTTTTTATATATGTTTTCATATTCACGTTATGTTATTATTCCTGTTGTAAAGCACTTTGAGCTGCATTTCTTGTATGCAAGGTGCTAAATAAAGCTTTACTTACTTACTTACTTACATCTGACACTTTATGAGCCTTAAGTCTTAAGCCTAGTCCTGGGCTAAATCACACTTTCAATGTACAATCTCCATAGTCTAGGATTAGGCTTAAGTCGTGTCTGTGAAACCGGCCCTATAAGTGGTGTGATTTCAGTTGAAGCTCGGTGCGTTTAAATTCACCGCTCACTGGACTGGTCAGCTGACTGACGGAGGTCAGTGACCAGCGAAGCGGACAAGGCGAGAGAGCCGTACTGCCCTGTCCTCTACTACAGGTGCAGGTTGCACATCTAATCCTCTTACACTTCACTGACAACACCTGCCTCCAGGCTGCAAGGTCACTTAACGCCCTGCGTCCCTCGCAACATGAGGGGGAGTCCAGGAGTGTGGCGTAGGTGGTCCACTCAGCGAGCTACGCTTGCGTCATCCGTTATGTTGCCTGAAGACACTCAGTATGACATTCTGCTGTTCTTAACTAAGGCCCCATTTTTAACACACCTATCGGGAATTACAGACCCGAAATATTGAACATGGACAGTGCACAACAAAAAAAGAATACGGAAAAAAAGCATTGTATGCAAAAATTAGAGGACCTGGAGAGTTCCTGAATAGTTTGAGTTTGACCTCATTGCGACGCCACTCCGTTTGGATTGCTACTCTACGTTTGGCCTCGGAGGATAAGAAGATGAACGTCCTTCAGTCCTAGTCATTAGCTCTTAGTGCTAACGCGGTATTGAGTTGCACAGACATCCCAGGTTGACACCTGATCAGTCGGTTACCTTACATGAGTAAGCAACATAAGCTCTCTCTATGATCGTGTCTCGTCTGTTAGATCCCTGAGGAACCCTGTGTCAGACATGAGATCATCTAGAGCTGTTTTTCCAGTCTCTCTCTCAACTTCAGTGGGGAATCTGTGACATTTCAGCAAGCTAATGGCCTTATACCTCATGATGACTTGTTTATACACCAGTGTTGTTGGATAATGTGCATGTACAGATTACAAAGCTGTTTACCCTATCTGGGACATAGAAAGGAGCTGGGTGTGGCAGAAAAACAGGGTTCCCACGGGTCCTTGAAATGCTTGAAAGTTTGTGAATTTGAGAAAAGGAAATCAAGGTCTTAAAGGTTTTTGAAAATAGACATGGGTCATTGAACGTGCTTGAATTCCCCTCTCTATCTCTCTCTCAAATATATATATATATATAAATATGTTTTATTTAGCTTGTCAACTAGTAGGCTAAATAAGTCTCTATTGCTTAACTTGACACATATTTCACAATATATTGTTTTTCTGTGCTGTGGTAGAGAAGGCAAGAGACCACCTAGTGTTCACACATTCAAGCCTCTCTTTTTAATTGTTGTCTGTGAGCGGATAGTTCCTATTATTTAAATTCTCATCTAGATCTGTCTCAAACTATGCCGTGTTGGGTCCTTGAGGGAATTGAGTCTTGAAAGTCCTTGAAAGGTGCTTGAATTTGATGTGTCAGAAGGTGTGGGAACCCTGTAAAAAAACGTGGGTTCCTGAGGCAAGGTTAACATTATGTAAACATGATTTGAGTTGCTAACCAAAAACGATAACTCTGTTGTAAGGAGGCCATTGACGACCACAACCAGGGTCTATTTTCTCAGTTATAATGTCCTGATGGACTGAACAGAGACCTCTAGTGGTCGTTAAATAATACAACGCATAATATTCCCCTCTTCCTTTAGATATGGAAGCAGTGACTTGTATTTGATTTGCTAAGCGAAAACAAGGTTTCTACATAGTGTGATCACAGTCATTAGATTCCAGGTTTTTGATGTTCTCTTGGATGGCGTGCTCATTGCCTGTGTTACTGTGCTTTTTCCAAATCCCTGCAGACCTCACCAACATCTTTGAGTCGTTCCTGCCCCAGCTCCTGGCCTACCCCAACCCCATCGACCCCCTGAATGGAGACGCAGCCGCCATGTACCTGCACCGGCCAGAGGACTACAAACACAAGATCAAAGGTGGGCCTCTCTGAGACACATACAACTGTTCTTTCTTTTGGAATGTTCTACACTTTGTTGTGGATTAATAAAATGAGACTCAAGATAGGAACTTCCTTTAAATCTAGGTATAATATTCCCCTCTTCCTTGAGATATGGAAGCAGTGACGTGTATTTGATTTGCTAAGCGAAAACAAGGTTTCTACATAGTGTGATCACGGTAGTCATTATTTAGATTCCAGGTTTTTGATGTTCTCTTGCAACATTATCAACATTCTTCTTCTTCAATAATACAAAAAAAAATCTTAAGTTCCTTTGAAAGTTCCTTCAAAGACTCCATCCTCCATCGATGATTTGCTCTGTTCCAGTCACATAGGCAGACTCAACTTCTGACCACAAGCCATTCCAAACTGGTACAGATACAGGAAAAGAGACTATGGCGGAACAAAATATTGTCACAGTTCTGTTCCTAGAAATGTGTATGATGAGGCCTCGTGATATGGATGTGATGATGTGAGCAAAAGCACACTGACGATCTCTGAAGGTCAAATGAAATATTATTGTATTTAATACCCGGCTGAATCTAAATCTCTCTCTCTCTCTCGCTCCATCTCTCTCTCTCCCTCTCTCTCCATCTCTCTCTCTTTCTCCCTCTCTCTCCCTCTCTCTCTCTCTCCATCTCTCTCTTTCTCCCTCTCCATCTCTCTCTCTCCCTCTCTCTCCCTCTCTCTCTATCTCTCCCTCTCTCTCTCCCTCCCTCCCTCTCTCTCTCTCTCTACCTCTCTCTCCTTCTCTCTCTCTCTCTCTCCATCTCTCTCCCTCTCTCTCCCTCTCTCTCTCTCTCTCTCTCATTCTACCCCTCCTGTCCCAGAGTACATCCAGAAGTATGCCACAGAGGAGGCTCTCAAGGAGCAGGAGGAGAGAGAGGGTGACTCCTCGTCCGAGAGCTCCATGTCAGACTTCTCCGAGGACGAGGCGCAGGACATGGAGTTGTAGTGAAGGGGAGACAATCTCATCCCCGACCACACAGACTATCATTTCCTAAACAGCAGAAGCAGAACTATTATATTCATATTTAAACGAGGCAATTTTTTTATGACAAAAAAAAAAAACACACACACAAGGATTTTTATCGATATACGAAAAAGCGGCGTGTGAGATTTCGCCATCTCCGCCTCCTTTAGATACTCATGATTACTCGCTCATCTCTCCCCCCTCCCCAGCGACCCTCCCCTAGAAAGTAACGCAGCGTTAGTTACCCATGATCCTTTGCCATAGCTGCCCCCCCCAAGCCTGCAGTCAGGGGTTCTACTCCTTCAACCCTGTTCTGATACGACCTACGACCTCTCCGGCATGACCAGGTGGGAGGTGGAGGAAGGGACGTGAGGTCCTCCACAGAGAGCAGCAGTGCACTATGGGAAGAGACGCCTGTCAGACTGTCATGGCCACATCAAGACAGAGACAGAATGTTCTAGTCTCCCAGCTCCCAGCCCCCCACCTCACCCTCTCTTTTAAATTTGTTTTACTTTAATTTTTTTAATCCTCTGAATTCTCAATTCTCAACGTTTGATTCGACACTGTTTCAGCAAGCCACGCCTTTTTTGTTCCCCCTTTTTTGCTCTTGGAAGAATCGCAGATGCATCACCCACCGCTTCTGGGGTCATTTCAACAACACAGAATCTTGCTTTGAGTTCTACTTTCACCTGTCGACTTTTTTTTTTTTTTTTACGTTTTGTCTTGTCTTCCTTTGAGACGCCGTGGGAAGCTGGAAGCCGCCATCACAATCACAGGCCACAGGGCAGTCGTCTAGACCCATCCAACATGGCTGCTGATGACCTCTGACCTCTCCAGTAGACTGTCCTCTGTGAGGCCCCGCAGGCCAGTATGCAACCCTTCTGACCCACCAGACATGGTTGTCATAGAAACTGTTGTGTTGACATGCCTTTTCACCCTGTAGACATGAGCACCCGTGCGCCAGCCCAGAGAAAACCCATTGTACTCACCATGACAGGGTTATGTTAGCTACAACTACAGAGAGTGAGAGTCTGTCTGTCTGTCTGTGTGTGCGTGAGAGAGAGAGAGAGAGAGAGAGAGAGACAGAGTGAGAGAGAGAGACAGAGTGAGAGAGAGTGAGAGTCTGTCTGTCTGTGTGTGTGCGCGCGTGAGAGAGAGAGAGAGAGAGAGAGACAGAGAGAGAGACACAGACACAGAGAGAGGGAGATAGCGTGTCTGTGGTTGTCACTCAGACGGACAGACAGCTCAGACAACCAGATCACTGGAGCCGCAGTTCCTGTTCATCAGCGACAACACTAACTCACATTACACTGATACCCAGGAGACGACAACCAGAGAGAGAGAGAGAGAGAGAGAGAGAGAGAGAGAGAGAGAGAGACAGACAAACAGCTGTCAGAAGAGGAGGTTTCTGTCACCAATCAAACACATCATCATGTGAGTGTCCCAGACACTCCTTTAGCCCCCCCCCCCCTCCCTTTATCCTCTTCCTCCTCCATTTCCTGCTCTCCGTTCTAGGAAAGTGTGTGTCATTCTCTCAGCATCCTTTTGTACATTGTGGCATGACACAGAAGTGAAGTTGTTGTGTAGGGCTTTGTTGAGCTAATATGCTATAGGATAAAAAAGACAAAAAATAAAAAGTCATCTACTTTGTGTAAGGTTTCTCTCTAGGGGTGGTTGGGGGGGGAGGGGGAATTAACTCTGTCCTTGTTGAATTGTTGAACCTCTTAACTTTGCCTATTGCTTGTGTTAAACTATAATAGGTGTTTGACTTGCTTAGGGATAGTTACTTATTGCTGGGGTGGTGAATCCTATTATAATGTATGGTTTTATTACTTCTATAACATACTAGTTTAATAGCTAATTGTCCTGTAAAGGTGAAGAGATTAATACATTTTGTTTTGATTTTTGACTCCTTATTTCCTTGTTTTAATCTGGTCCTTTACAGACGTCAAGTTACATCCCTGCCTCTTCCCTCTTATGAAAACATAACCTCCTTTAGTCTCTATATGCAGGTGTGCTCCTGTCACCTGGGTACCTGTTTGTTTCGGAAACAAACTGAGTGTTACCCAGTGTTCTACTCTTGGTTTTGACCTCTGCGATCACTAACACAATGGTACAGTCACTCCGGGGAAAAGTTCTCTCTGTATTCACTAAGAGGGAAGCACAACGACAACAGTATTTTGGCCGAATTCTAACTTGAGATCCGTGAATGCATAATACAACGTTTTTTAATCAAACCTCCCACTGCTGTGATGCATGATTTACATGTATGTTTGAGTTACATGGGAGCATCTCGAGTTAGGATTTGGCCCTGAGGGAATAACCTTCCGTAGAGGAGGTTCCAGGCTCGGCTTTCAAAGTCTCTACCCTACTTGGGATGCCGTGTCTCAGGTTGGCTTTACACTGAGATCACCTGGGGGTCTTATGATCATCTTAGGGCTCATTTAACAGAAGGTGTCGGACAGAAATGTAATGTTTAGATTAGACACAGCTGAGAACGACGTGTTGGAGGAGCTTTCTATACATGACATTTCTTTCTGAACATTGTGCGTCTGTTGAATGCTTCTAGGACTCATGAAGCTACATAACTATGTCTCAAGACCGACATAAAGCTACATAACTATGTCTTAAGACCGACATACAGCCTGTTACAGGGGTGTTACTGTTCACCTTTCCCTGGGCAGAGGAGCTATGTCCTCATGACACAATATGACATTATCCATGTGTGTGTTTATTTCTTTCAGAAATGTCACCCTCCAGTGAGGACTTTTCTTAGTCTTACACATGAAACAGTTTAGGAAAAGTACAAAGTGAACAAAAACGGATTGAATTCCTTTATAGTTTTTTTTTCTTCATAGAAAACATGCGGTGTAGGCTATACAACAAACGTCATCAGAGGGGTAGAAGGTGAAGATGCACCTGTACAGCTCAGAACTGGCTCTCCTGGTGACCTCAACCCTACAGTACATGACAGTACATGACACATTTAACTCTTTGTTTGTTTTCTCTCTTTTCCTGCATTGACGAGAAGAGAACAAGGTTGGCAGAAAAATAAAAGCATTTATTTGTGATACAGGATTGGATTAAGAAATGTACACTGTTTGTACTCCAAGGTGAATTGCGTCAATGTTGAAATGGAGTTAGCATTAGCATCCACATACATTATGGGTGTAGTTTTAGCAAAGTATTAACTCTGTGTCTCAACAAAACTCTGGTGTGTTGCCATGGTGAACAGGGGACAAGAAGACAGCCATGGCGGCCAGCAGTGTTGGCTATTTGCACCTGGACATGAGTCATCACTATGTTTATTACCCCTTTTTATTTTTAATAATGAAAGATATATTTGAAGCCTGTTATTTCTTTCTTTGTTTTTTGATTTGTGTTTCCTCCCTTATCTCATGGCAAGGATGTACTAGACCAGATGTCCCCACATGTTTTAAGGCAAATTGATAAATAAATGTGCTTCCATTGTAACTTTAATAAATAAATAAACAAACATTTGAAAACAAACTCTTCTCTTTTTCTGTTTGTTATTATACCCAGCACTCGAGTTGAGGGGGGATGGCACCCCCCCCCCCCCTGAAATAAAAACAGTCAAAATCATCCCCCTTCTAAAACTGCCATCCCCCCTTTCCATCCCTTATGTCATTTTATCAATGAACGTGGTATTACTGCTATTTGAACATTAACTTTTGCGCATATTGAGTAAAATACTGTGGGCGAGGGAGGGGGCACGCACACATGCAATGACATTTTTACCAAGTCACTGAAGTCACTGACACTGACTGAAGTCACTGACGCTGTGGGGATGCAAAAATTGTCCCCATATGATAAAATCCACCATCCCCCCTGATTCTCTTTTACAACTTGAGCACTGATTATAACCAATAAAAAAACATATGACTACATTAGTTTCATTATTTCATAATCTGAAATAAAATGAATATATTTATGGGTTTTGGGCTTCCAAGGATAGTGTATGTGATGGTTAGCTATCTGGATAGATCAGCATGGGGCAACAGGTGAGCACTCCACATCTAAGCTCCCGTTCTCATCCACTAGGTGGCAGCAACGTTTTACAAAGGTTTGTTTCACCAGAAGGAGGAAAGCAATCTGCCACATCCAGAGCCAATCATATGATATTATGATTTCCTATTTATTTGCCATCACAAAACTACCTCTCAAGTTTGGTATCTATCGTGTAGCTTATTAATGAGAAACATGGATTTGGCTCCCCTGAGGCAGAAGAACGCTGCCGTCCATTATGACGTATTGCAGGTTTACCAAACCAACTCGTGCTGCATGTGGCCCATCTAAGCATTCCCATCCGACCCACCAGAGGAACATAGACATGTCTACATGAACACCAGATGAACATAGACATGTCTACATGGACACCAGATGAACATAGACATGTCTACATGAACACCAGATGAACATAGACATGTCTACATGAACACCAGATGAACATAGACATGTCTACATGAACACCAGATGAACATAGACATGTCTACATGAACACCAGAGGAACATAGACATGTCTACATGAACACCAGAGGAACATAGACATGTCTACATGAACACCAGATGAACATAGACATGTCTACATGAACACCAGATGAACATAGACATGTCTACATGAACACCAGATGAACATAGACATGTCTACATGAACACCAGATGAACATAGACATGTCTACATGAACACCTATGAACATAGACATGTCTACATGAACACCTATGAACATAGACATGTCTACATGAACACCTATGAACAGAGCAATGTGACATGTACATGAACAGCTGGGAAGCAGCTCGTGGGTCCTAGAAAGAGAGCGCTCGCGATAGAAAGAAAGAGACGAACAGAGAGAAGGAAAATTAAAAAAGAAAGAAATCTAATTGTATTTATTTCCATTAATTTTGATAATCATTGTTAGGCTGCGTTATCGAATAAAATATCAATGTAATGGGCCCTTTATGTGCAATTATTCCACTGGTTTCATTGTGCCATGCAAAGTCAAGCACAGCAAAGTATTTGCAAATTATTTCAAGTACAGTTTGGACCCAGGTCTAGTAGAGATGTTGCAAATGTTTTAGTCTAGTAGGTCATGACAACCATTATAGCTGACAATTATTCATTTGGCTATTCAAATAAATATTGCACACTAATGATGCAACATAAAGGCCAATATAGCCTCATTCACGCAACCTTTCAATCATGTAATAAGTAAACGTGAGCAGAAGAATCTGATTAAAAGCTAATCAAAATTAATAACACATTTGAAGTAGCCTGTATGTTTAATTTCTGATTGTATGAATATGATATAAAGTGCCCCAGTGAAACAGGAAGTCATGGATTACTGTTTATTCTATTTTTTTCAGTGTGATATTAAGCTAATTCACCAAAAGGTGAATGAATTTTTTATAACCCTTTTTACTCATCTTTACCAGGGGTGCCAATAATTGGGGAGGGCACTGTATGATATGAAACTGTCTGAAATAACAGGCTAGACCCACAACACAATTAGAAACTAGACCTACATTTAAATGAGATAATAACAATGGAGATGTCCTGCTCAAAGTAGGCCATATTTGATATAGAAACCAAGCTTAATAATAATACGTTTAGGCCTGTATTTTAGGCCTGCTAGGAATCTAAAAGAGAATAGGACGCAAGTTTAGAGGACAGACTTCTCCATCTCCATGTCATTATTAATGCACAAGGTCTGCGCATCTCCCCACAGTGTCCTCAGCCCTGCCCGGCCGTATCGCATAACACCCCATGTCAGGTGCGCCTGCAGCCCAACACTGGAGCCCGGCGGGGACGGACGCTCAAACCACCGTGTTGCCCTGATCACTCGACGATGGGAAACTCATCACGAATGCGTGAAATATTGATGAACAGTATAGCCTATTAACAGTATTTTCTTCGCCGGTGCATGCCTTATCGAGGATATTCGAGTGTCGAATTTCAACTTTTCAGGGAGTTTTAATTGGGATGTTTGAGGGTTCGGGGGGTGGAGATGGGTTGGGGTGGGGTGGCAGCCTGCGCACGTCGGTTAACTGCCGGCTGTGCCTGTTTTATAATGTATGGATAGAGGAGTCGGGACAATGGGTGTGTGTGGATGGATTTCAGCGCGATTTTACCCGCTTGAAAGGGGACTTGTAATCCAAAACCTCCCCCCTCTGACGAACTCTTCGGATCATCTGAAAGGATGATGCCTCTTTTTCCACCCGGGCCTCTCTTGTCTTGCATCTGTCTAATTATCAACAGCAGGTTAATGGGGGCCGATGGGTGGACCTCACCTGGGGGGTATATATTGAGGGAGGTGAGGCTCCAAATTGCAGAGCGACCCTTTTCTGGACCGCGGGCCGTTTCGGCTAACGGACCGGGGAATATGCCGAGGTACTGCAGACTGCCACACCCGACGGATGGCACAGGACAGGTTGTATCTGGAGTTGCTGAAAGTTGAGATTTTGTCATTGAATTTGGAACAACTGCAATATTGTTTTATAGGCCTATTGCCAAATGATACGGTTTTATTTTATTTTATAGGCTATTGTCGATTTGTTATTTGCCTATAGGAGCTGCTGGGAATGCTGAATAGGCTACATGTCGCCTAGGCCTATTGAAGAAAGAAATCGAAGAAAGAATAATTTTACCCCACAAATTAACAGTTTTTAAATTAATATAGTCCTATCTTAAAGAGAGGATGCGATTTTGGTGAGCAACAAGCTCATCCATACTGTAGGCCTATGTCTATACTAGCTGCAACGTTTGCAGGAAAAACGCTATACAAATAAAAGTTATTATTATTATTATTATTATTATTATTATTATTATTATTATTATTATTATTATTATACTGCGGCCTAACTCTTGCGCGGGT
>NC_137684.1:14518702-14603702 GCF_963989245.1 Nansenia antarctica | reverse complement strand
ATGATGTATTTATTTACAGTAGAGAAACTGTTAGAGGGGGGGGGGTAGAGGGGACGAAGAGGCCTTAGGAGGGATCATCGTCATCAGCTTGCACTCAGCACCGTTTATTCTAGACACTAGTAGGAACAGAGGAAAGAGCACCTCCCTTCTGATTTCACCCCCCCCCCCCTCCCCTCTCCTCCTCTCTCTATCTCTCTCTTCTTTCTCTTCCAGATCCTAGGGCTAAAGCTCTCAGTAGTTGCATGCTATCCCTCTGGGGTCGTCTGAGCTACAATTAGCTGATCATGACATCACACTCTCAGATGTAACATGACACTTCCCAGGGAGATGAGATGTGCCAAACAGACAGTCAGCCACAGGGGGGTAACAGAGATCTATACACACCCCATTAAGCATTAGCTTCACTATCAGTGTATCCCACTGAGACCTGCCCCGATCAACTAATCAGTCAATAAATACATGTTATTAATATGCTCGCCTGGTTTGAATTGAAATGGGCTGGGTTTTGCTGTGCTGTGCTGGACTGGGCTGGGCCGAACTGGGCTAAGCTGGTTTGAGTTGAACTGGCCTGGGATAGGCTAGGCTGGTCTGGGCTGAACTGGGCTAAGCTGGTTTGAGTTGAACTGGTCTGGGCTAGGCTGGTTTGGGCTGGTCTGGTCTGGTTTGGGCTGGTTTGGGCTGGTCTGGGCTGGTTTGGGCTGGTTTGGGCTGGTCTGGTCTGGTCTGGTCTGGGCTGTACAGGGGGTGGACAGGGCGACGGGAGAGTTAAGTGGTAGTGGTGGATACAGAGAGGGGAGAGGGGGGAGGAGGGAGGGGGAGGGGGAGCAGGGAGGGGGAGGGGGAGGGGGAGCAGCATGCTGACATACTGACAGCTGGTGGTGATGATTAGACCATCTAGTGATGATGGGAGGAGATCAGAGCACTTTAGGGCGAGGACAGACACACACACACACGCACACACACTCACACATACACACACACACACACACACACACACACACACACACACACATACACACACACACACACACACACACACACACACACACACACAAAGCAAAAACAAGACCTATTTCCTTACACAGGACACTTTTGTGAAGAAATACTTGTATGCTTGTGTCCATCTTTAACTGTCGTCAGCTGGGAATGTACTACATGACTTCCTGTAACCTCTCTGTCACCACCTCTCTGGGGGAGGGCTAGCCCTAACCCTAAGGTGGGTTCACCAGGGTCTATGGGCCACACAAGCCATCTGTCACCTCCCAACGCATCAGCAACCAATGGATTATCACCACTAAGACCTGGCTGCGCCCTCCTCCTCGTGGGTCATGGGGAGGCAGCAGGGCTCTGAGAGGGGTGGGGGGGCGGCTAATGGTTCACATTATCAACCACTTAGAGACAACAGCCTACAGAGGAATGGTTCTAGAGCTGATGGCATTCTTTATTACTGTGGTGTCTGAGTGAGTATCCTGTACAGTTTGAACGTATGCTTAAATATAAATAAATATGTTGCATGTGCAAAATGTAGAATCCACATCGGCAACAACATTGTGGATGGATCATCAAGGTTTTATTTTTTTAAATAATATTTTGGATTAACACAACAATAAACATCATATTACTGACTGGCGTAGTCTATTGTGATCCTGTGATAAAATAATACTAAACAATACTAAATAATCCATCTTCTAAATGGACCTTCTGCCTCCACAGTGCAGAAACAGAACGAGACAGGAAGACATTCTGGCAACAAAAATGGCCGCTCTCCAGCTCTGATGACGGGAACGTGAATCCCGGTGTTGATTTCTATGTGGCAAGAATTCTTTGATAGTAAACCTAATGGCCTCTTTTAAGCCTGCTCTGAATAACCACAACGCTTTAGGGTTGCAGTGAGGCGATACAACTGGGTGTCTTTATCCCGGGCCTGCCTCTGCATGTGTGCGCACGCACACACACACTGTTGGATTACGGTAATCCAGGGACAGAGGGTATTTTTAGATCTGTCTGTGCCAGAACTCTACACTCATGACAGGCCATGCACTGATCTAGGAAAAAGGGGCACTGATTGCTCTGTGATCAACTAAATGTCCTGGAATTGCTGGTGCGTTGTGTGCAACACAAGAAACCTAGAATCTAAAAGAAAGCTTTCGGGGTGGCTGTGGCTAAGGGGGGTGGAGCCGGTGTCTAATGATCTCAAGGTCGGCGGTTCGATCCCCAGCTGGCCACGTGTCGAGGTGTCCTTGGGAAAGACACCGAACCCCAAATTTAGCGGGCCGGTGCCTTGCATGGTAGCTTGCTGCCATTGGTGTGTGAATGTGTGTGTGAATGGGTGAATGAGAGGCCGTTGTAAAGCGCTTTGGAATAAGGCGCTATATAAGTGCAGTCCATTTACACTGGCTTAGAGTAGAGGCCTTGAGACAGGTCAGGTCAGCTCTGGTAACAAGACCCCAGAATGAGTCCTGTTTCTGGGCAACACTGTGCAGCCCTACACCATGGTAAAAAGGTCGGACGAGACGACCAAACCACCCTCAAGACCACCAGGACCAAGCTCCGGACCTGGGGTGATGGGGCCTTTTCAGCCACAGCCCCGTCCCTCTGGAACGCCCTCCCCAACCACATCAGACAGGCCAACACCCTCCCAACATTTAAACAGGCCCTCAAAACCCACCTCTTCAAGCTCGCCTTCACCAGTTAACCCTCTCCCCCTCCCCTTCCCATGTGTCCCCGGCACTACCTTCATTAGGCCCCTATACTTTCTTTTATTTATTTTTTGTGTCTTTTTATTATTACTACTTGATCTTTTCAGTTTGTAAAGCGTCTTTGAGTGTCTAGAAAAGCGCTATATAAGTCTAATGTATTATTATTATTATTATTATTATTATTATTATTATTATTATTATTAAAAGAAGAATAATACAAGAAAGAATGTTCTAGAAAATACATTGGGAATCGTCTTTGCATCTGACTAAACAAACAGCCCTACAGCCGCTTTTATGGTGCTAAAAGAGACCAAGACATATTCAGAGAAGCTGTCAGGAAACCACTTCACTGACTGGACACTACTACCTCATAAACATACACTCACCAAACACTTTATTAGGAACACTATACTAATACTGGGTTAGGGTTACTCAATTCTTCCTGGCATTGATTCCACAAGGTGTTAGAAACATTCCTTTGAGATTCTGGTCCATAATGACATGATTGCATCTTGCAATTCATGCAGGTTTTTCAGGTGCACTTTCAAGTTGTGAATCTCCCGTTCTACCACATCCCAAAGGTGTTCTGTTGGATTCAGATACGATGACTGGGAAGGCCGCTGAAGCACACTGAACAAATGTTCAGGTTCATGAAACCACGACTTTTGCTTTGTGACATGGTGCATTGTCATGCTGTAAGTAGCCATTAGAAGATGGGTACATTGTGGCCATGAAGCGAAAGTGTGCCAAGAAAACATTCCCCACACCATTACACCACCCGAATGAATGAGAAGGTGTAGGGTGAGTGTGTAGTAATAATGCAAGTGTCTGAGTCCTCTAAGCTCATTATTTATGAGTGATGAGGGAGAGAATTGAGAGAAGTGGTAGGAGACACTAACACACTAGCATAGGACGCAGCACACCCTTCAGCTGTAATGGTGGAAGAGGGAGAGAGAGGGGGAGGAGGGGTGGAGGAGGGAGAGAGAGGGGGAGGAGGGGGGGAGGAGGGAGCGAGAGGGGGAGGAGGGGTGGAGGAGGGAGAGAGAGGGGTGGAGGAGGGAGAGACACACACACACACACACACACACACACACACACCACCTGAATCATACAGCCCCATAATCCATCCTTAGGAAGTGTAATTCTCCAAAAAGCCTGTGTGGGCTGGTCACCGCTTCTGCCGTCCAGCAGGGGAGCCACACAGGAAGTGATGGGTCTGGGTGAGTTCACCTTTGACCTTCTCACCCTGCAGGATTAGCTACAGGCCCAGTGGAGTCCCTTATCTGAGAAGTCAGCACAAATGGGAGGTTCATATCCTCTCTCTATATATATATATATATGTGTGTGTGTGTGTGTGTGTGTGTGTGTGTGTGTGTGTGTGTGTGTGTGTGTGTGTGTGTGTGTGTGTGTGTGTGTGTGTGTGTGTGTGTGTGTGCGCGCGCATGCGTACCTGTTTGTGGGAGAGAGTGGGGAGTTTGGGTCTAAATCGTAAACTAACCGTTTTTAATATACAGAGGGGTCTAATATAGGTAGGCTAATAGTTTGTCTTAAATCAGGACACGTTTTGGTGCATTGATAACCAAACAAAACCGCCACAAAGTTGACCGTTTTAAATGGCATCATACCGCCACCTGGTGGGCAACGGTGGAGTTATAATTCTACAGACATTTTCACTTAATCAATTTTTGAAGAATCACAAACAACAGCATGGTAAAATGTAACCGTTTATTAGCTTATTTTGACTACTGATTCTGTTACAGTATGTTGACTTAATATTTCAAACATTGTTTAAACCACAAAAAGACAAATTGTCCAATACCATGGGAACCTTGCTTTCAAACTGCAAACATGAAGCTAAGAATCTAGGTGTGATTATAGATTCTGATTTAAGCTTTGAGCCTCACATCACTAGAACTGCTTTTTATCATCTACGGAATATTGCAAAAGTTAGACATTTTCTCCAGCAAGCTGATGCAGAAGTGTTAATGCATCCTTTTGTTATTACCCGTTTGGACTATTGTAACAGTCTCCTTTCTGGTCTTCTCTCAGAAAGCTATTGGCCAGCTGCAATTAGTCCAAAATGCAGCAGTTTTAACCAAATGCAGAATGCAGAGTTTTAACCAAAACAAGTAGACGAGCTCATATAACTCCTATTTTAGAGACTCTACACTGGCTTCCTGTTAAGTTCAGAATAGATTTCAAGATCCTTCTGCTTGTTTATAAAGCTCTCACTGGCACAGCACCAGAATATCTGAAAGACTTTTGCTAGTATATCAGCCCAATAGAGCTCTCAGGTCTTCTAGTAGCATATCAGCCCAATAGAGCTCCCAGGTCTTCTGACGCTGGTTTTCTCTGTGTACCACATGTACAAAAGCAAAAAAAAAAAAAGCAAAAGAGATTTGGTGAGGCTGCATTCTCATTTTATCCAACCCAGATTGTGTCTCACTGTCAGTTTACATTAGGGATGCAACCTCAGCACATAATGTTCAAGTCAAGACTAAAAACCCATCTTTTTAATATTGCCTTTAAATGACTAAATCATTTAATTATGATTATATAATGATTGGAGCACTTTGAGCTGCAACGTTTGCAGGAAAAGCGCTATACAAATAAAAGTTATTATTATTATTATTATTATTATTATTATACAGATCTGTTGTGTAGGACTGATGGGAAGACTTGCAGTTCAATTTGGACAATTTGGACATTTGTCTTTACACTAGGTTACATGTTATCTTGGTAACTCTACCATATGTGAAGTTGACAGTCTGTGTAACGCTACTTAGTGACATACACTCCCCAAATACAACAACTTACATTTAATATGATAGCCAGTACAAAATAGACTAAAATAGAGTAAAATCAGCAACCAAGAGTGAAACTGGCCTTAAGCCTGATTGTAATGTGATTAGTTCTCCATCAGGACATCAGAGGAGGTCGTCCCCGTCTACAGGGAGACTGAGAGGGCCAGTTGGAGGGCCAGTTGGAGGGCCAGTTGGAGGGCCAGTTGGAGGGCCAGTTGGAGGGCTTTGTTTAGTGTTACGGTGGGGAAGATTTCTCCACACACACACACACACACACACACACACACACACACACACACATACACACACACACACACACACATACACACACATGCACCTGAGCCACCTCCTCCTCCCTCTGTCACAGGTGTGTCTCTCAGGTCCTCACCTCCATGGATCAGTACCTTAATGGAACACACTCACTGTTAGTTACACTGACACATTACTGGTATGTACCTGTGTGTGTGTGTGTGTGTGTGTGTGTGTGTGTGTGTGTGTGTGTGTCTGTGTCTGTGTCTGTGTCTGTGTCTGTGTCTGTGTCTGTGTCTGTGTCTGTGTCAGTGTCAGTGTCAGTTTCAGTGTCAGTGTCAGTGTCAGTGTCAGTGTCTGTGTGTGTGTGTGTGTGTGTGTGTGTGTGTGTGTGTGTGTATTGACCCACCTGTAGTAGTTGGGTTTGAAGGGCCCGTTCTTGTTGAGGCCCAGGTACTTGGCCTGCTCCTCAGACAGCTCTGTGACGTGCGCATCAAATGTTGGGAGATGGAGGCTGGCTACATACTCATCTGAGGACATTCACACACAGAGGTGAAAGGTCGTACAGTAGTCACACATCTAAACGGAGCCAGGTACAGTGGTATTACACTTTATACACAGTTAGTTCAAGTCATTTGATTGGATAAGAGTCATTCCATGAGTGCCGATATACAGTATAACAGCACCGGGACTTTTAACTATATGTATCACTCCGCCGCACAGGTGTTCTATTAAATGATCGTTAATACAAAGTAGCTAGCCTGCGGATGTTTGTGTTCGGGTTACTAGGCAACAGTCCAGTTGGAGTTCAGTTGCAGAACAATTTTTTGTTGGCGGAGCCAAAATAAATGATGAAATAAACAAACAAATCATAATCTGTCGCTTATTACTGTTAACTAATAAATGGCGCTGTAGAACTGTTGTATAAAAGCAATATCACTTAGATATTGCTTGATTCAACACCAGACAGGACAACAAAACTGTGACAACAAAGACAAGTACAGTAGGTTAGGATTGGTTTATCTCATTGATTCATCTGGTCAGACAGACAGACAGTGGAGGAGGAGGTCTTACCCATCTTCTTGGGCAGCAGGTAGACATCCTGTTTGTAACGTCCCTCTGGAGCGTTGTACAACTCTATCAGAGCCAGCGCCTGACAGACAGACAGACACAGACAGACAGACAGGAGAGAAGTCTCAACACCCACTCACTCACTCACTACAGTGACCCTCACCTCCACTCAACCTGTCTTTTTTTTTTACAGGTTATTTCTTTGGTGTGTGTTAGTCCCACTCTCATGGGAGCATTTTGGGGTTCAGTGTCTCGCCCAAGGACACTTCGACATGTGGCCAGCCGGGGCTCGAACCGCCAATCTGCCAACCTTGTGATCATTAGACGGCAGCTCTACCTCCTGCGCCACAGCCGCCCCACTTGTCCTGTCTTAACCTCAATGTTACATCTCAAACACAAAACGCAACATGGCACAACTTCAGTTAAAGTGATAGGATGATCAGAAGAAAACAGAGCCAATTATGCAGCTTATGACATGTCTGCTTATGTCTGTCTGTCTGTCTGTCTGCTTTAGTCATCGAGGGCTGTACACATGTCTCTATAATGCATTCTATAACACAGGAGGCTCCTGGAAAGTGTTGCTTTCAATAGCATGACACAAAATATTGGGTTGGAGTGTGTGTGTGTCCCTGTCAGGAGCCCGTGGTCTGAGACTCACCTGTGTGGTGGCAGTGATGGAGAGCACGAACGTGGGCACTGTGGAACAGCTCAGATTCAGTAGACGACCCTGAGGAACGCACACACATTACACACACCCAGTTACACACAGATATGCATGTGCACACACACACACACACACACACACAGTTGCATGTGCATGTATGCACGCACGCACGCATGCACACATGCAAGCTTGTGACTCTCTTCCGAAGGGCAAGCTGAAAAGCGAGTGGCACTCCAAAACGAGGGGTAGGGGTTAAAAAAGGGAAATGGGATTAAGTCCTCAAATTTGCGACTCGAGTCTGACTCCAGTCCCCGATCTCTGCTTCTATCATGTTCTTATATCATCTTTTAGCCCTTCTGGTTAGATGCTGAACTGCATTTCGTTGTCTAGTACTTGTACTCTGCAATAACAATAAAGTTGAATCACCGACAAACAAACAACGCTTCACTGACAGTGACTGACTGACCGACCGTGACTGAATGACATTCAATGACTGACAATGGCGGGAGTTGGCACATTTCTGATTTCTGATTTACCACAGCAAGTAATAGACATGTTTTTTAAAGATGACAATAATTAGTCTAGAAGCTTTTCACCATCAGAGTTTTCTACCTGTCGTGACTTTTGCTGTGATCTGATTGGACATTTTCTATTTTGGGGCGTGGCTTAGTGACAAGTCCATTGATCAGCTCTCAGCCTTACCCCGGCCAGTAAGATGATCCGTTTGCCGTCGGGCCAGATGACGTGGTCCACCTGTGACCTCACACGCTCCCAGGTCAGCTCTGGGGTCCGCAGACTCGCCTGAGAGAGGAGAGAGAGGGGCGGTCAACACACACACACACACACACACACATAGGAAAGAGAGGGTCGGGCAATGTCACACACACACACACACACACACACATAGACATACACACACACACACACACACACACACATAGACATACACACACACACACACACACACATAGACATATACAGACACACACACACACACACACACACACACACACAGGAAAGAGAGGGTCGGGCAATGTCACACACACACACACACACGCACACACACACACACACACACACACCGACACACACACACACACACACACACGCACCGACACACACACACACACCCACAGGTGTCTCACCACGTCTATCTCAGTGTTGGAGTGGCCCATGTTGCAGACGATGCAGCCGTTCTTCAACCTGTCCAGGTACTCCCTCCCCACCACGTTCTTGTTGCCTGAGGAGGACAGACACCCAGAGCACATAGGCTACTGTCTTACTGTTTTAGCACTGACTATATCTGCACATCTACTGGTCACTATGTACCGTTCATCAATAATAATAATAATAATAATAATAATAATAATGCTGCAGTGCCTTTCACCGCCTCTGGTCTTACCTGTGCAGGTGATTACGATGTCCACCTGTCTAACCACCTCACTGAGCTTCACCAGTCTGAAGCCATCCATGCTGGACACACACACACACACACACACACACACACAAACACAGACACACACACACACACACACACACACACACACACACACACACACACACACACATCATTATACAGAGAGAACCACTTCTACTGTCACTAGAACCTTGACCCATACTGTGCCTCAGTAGGACCAAGTTGTACTAAAACACACTGATCTAAAGTCAGTTTCCCTCCCAATAGTTCAAGTGAGGATATGGGTGGAGTAAGTAAGCTGATCTCAGATCTGTGTCTAAGGGCGTCTCCTAGCCTGGGGTCATACCTGGCCTGCAGGGCACAGATGGGGTCCACCTCTGTCACGTACACCACAGAGCACATGGCCTTCAGCGCCGCGGAGCAGCCCTTACCCACCTGCAGAGGACCAGAGACAGACACGTCCACTCAGAGGACAAGACTGGAGAACATTTAGACCAATGTTATTCGAATTGTGAATTTAAAGGATGCAAATATAAGCCACAGAGGTCATAGTGCCTCCAGTGACATGAACCCTTTAACACAGCCTGACGCTGACCTCTCCGTAGCCACACACCACCACCTGCTTCCCTCCAAACATCACATCCGTGGTGCGCTTCAGTCTGGGAGAGGAGAGGAGAGGTCAAAGGTCACATCTCACACACACACACACACACACATACATGGTACCTTTGACTTTAGAGGTTGTTGTGTGTTGAACCATGGCTCTGAGAATCTCACTGTCAGATCCGATAGGCAGTAGAATATCTGTGTGTGAGAGCGAGCGTGTGTTTGTGTGTGTGCGTGTGTCTGTGTGTTTGTGTGTGTGTGTGTCTGTGTGTTTGTGTGTGTGTGTCTGTGTGTTTGTGTGTGTGTGTGTGTCTGTGTGTTTGTGTGTGTGAGTGTGTGTGTGTGTGTGTGTGTGTGTGTGTGTGTCTGTGTTTGTGTGTGTGTGTGTGTGTGTGTGTGTGTGTCTGTGTATTTGTGTGAGTGTGTGTGTGTGTGTGTGTGTGTGTTCCATATCCTTACCCGTCCAGTATAGACTCCCTGCAGCAGTAGAGGTTGTCAAACTTCTGTTTGGTGACAGAGTCGTTGACGTTCATAGCTGGAACACAGAGCCTCCCTGCCTTGGAGAGCTGGTACAGCCTGGAACAGACAGGAACGCTGTCACTTAGCAACACGCTACTATAATAATAATAATAATAATAATAATAATAATAATACATTAGACTTATATTGCGCTTTTCTAGACACTCAAAGATGCTTTACAAACTGAAAAGATCGAGTAGTAAAATAAAAAGAAACAAAATAAATAAAAGAAAGTATAGGGGTCCAATACATTTTTAGATTACGGTACTAAATCTAAGTCTAAATGTCTTTGTAGGACAATCTACTCTGTATACTGCAAGTACGTCTAGATTTTGGGCGAGGAAGCGGCGAACAAGCAACGCCAGCGTCCTCTCTCGACCGGCATTTTAAAAATTACGAGTATGATCAATGTAATGTTAGCTAGATACCTCTAAACATGGATTTGGCTGGGTATAAATTAATTAATTTGAGGTGGTAAACACAGTCTGGCTGTCTTATCTGTCTGGTTAACTTATCTGTGTAGTTGTGAGTTTCTCTCCAGAGCCAGAGACAGATGTCTGTAGTGTAGCGTCTGAGAAGCGGCGAACAAGCGGCGAACAAGCAACGCCAGCGTCCTCTCTCGACCGACTACTCGACTGACTACTAGTATAGGGGTCTAATTAACCCTTTTTTGCTGTAGCCGCCCTGTAAGCACACACAGTTCTACGCTAGGAAGCCGATCGATCACCTGTGCACTCCTGTGACGCTCTCCTCCACGATGCCCTTGATCTTCTTGAACAGGCTCGGGTATTTCTTATAGATCCAGTCGGTCAGGTCCCCTCCATCATCCAAGATCTGAGGGAGGGGGAGGACACACACACACACACACACACACGCACACACACACACACACACACACACACACACACGCACACACACACGCACACACACACACACACACACACACACAAACTTCATCTTAACACTTAATCAGCCGTGTGTAAAGCCGTGAGTAAAACAAATGTTATATCTTTGTACTCAATCAGATTTCAGGACCCTCCTTTCATGACTTTTCCTAGATATGTGTGTTCTACCACCCAGTGTCCTTACATTTTCAAAATCGCATCATGAGAAGCTAATATGAAGCTTTTTTGCTGATTTTCTGTGTAGGAAGCAGGCTAATTTACAAGCGGCCAACTAGTGGTGGTTGTGTGTAAATAACAGCTTCCCATTGTAAAGAGGGGTTTCCCCGAGTCGGCTCTTTTAGTAGGTAAAAAGGCACGGCTGTTCTAGTGTTAACCCTCCATAAGGCTCCATAAGGCCCAAGCAACAGGACAGATATTTCAGATGGGTAAACCAAAGGTTTTGGGGAACTCTACTGTGCCATGTTGGAGACAGGCGGAACGCAGGTGGAAAAAGGACAGGCTGACCATCTCACTCGAGATTTTGAGGGAAAAGCAGAGGACCTATCAGAAGGTGGTAAAGACTGAAAGGGCTAAGTACTTTGCCACTCTCATCTCCAACAACTCACACAACCCCAGAGTGTTATTCAGGACGATCAACACCGTTGTTCACCCCCCCCCTACCGTCATCCAGGATCCATCCCCGGCTAAGTGCGAGGAATTTTTATCCTTTTTTTCTGACAAAGTCACCAACATCAGAAAAAACATCCCGCACTCCACCAAGGACTTAGCCGTCACACTGGGATGTTCATCCACTTTCTCCAGCTTCTGTCCTTTCACTCTACCAGCCCTCTCCAAGATGGCCGCTGCACTGAAGCCGGCCTCATCGTCTCTGGACCCCATGCCTACCCCCCTACTCAAAGAGGTGTTCGACACGATAGGGCCACACATTCTCTTAATAATCAATAGCTCGCTGGCCACTGGCATTGTTCCGCCCAGCCTCAAACAAGCAGTGGTCCAGCCTCTCCTTAAGAAACCCAACCTGGACCCCTCCAACCCCAGTAACTACAGACCTATTTCCAAGCTCCCAGTCGTGTCCAACCTCCTGGAAAAGGCTGTCCTCAGCCAGCTGTGGCCCTACCTCCAACAGAACAACATCCTGGAGAAGTTTCAGTCTGGCTTCAGACCTGGCCATAGCACTGAGTCGGCACTTTTAAAGGTTTGGAACGACCTCCTCCTCATCGCAGACTCCAGGAAATGTGCTGCCCTGGTCCTCCTGGACCTCAGCGCAGCTTTTGACACTATAGACCACGCCATCCTCCTCGATCGCCTCCAGCTGGAGGTTGGCATCACCGACACCGCTTTGTCGTGGTTTAAGTCCTACCTCAGCAATAGAACCCACGCCGTCCACATAGCAGACAGCTCCTCCAGACAAGCCAACCTCACCTGTGGGGTCCCTCAGGGCTCCATCCTCGGTCCCATCTTGTTCTCCCTCTACATGCTCCCCCTATGTCTAATCCCTCAACGCTACAAGATCTCATTCCACTGCTATGCGGACGACACCCAGCTCTATCTGTCAATCAACACTGACGACCCCGCCGATCTGAAGCGCCTGATGGACTGCCTCCGCGATGTGAAGGAGTGGATGGCCCAGAGCTTCCTACAGGCTGAATGAGAGCAAGGGGGAAATCCTCCTCATCGGCAACACCACCGCCATCACTCAGCTCAGCACCAACATGGGAAGCCTGTCCACCCTTGTCAGACCACATGTCAAGAACCTCGGTGTCATCTTTGACTCCGAGCTTAACCTTGACCGACAAGTGAGCTCCGTCGTGAAGGCATGTTTCTACCAACTACGCATCATAGCCAAGATCAAGTCCTTCCTCACCCCCAGCGACCTGAGGAGGGTCGTCCTCATGCTAATCTCATCTAGGCTTGACTACTGCAACTCACTCTATGCTGGACTTCCTGATAAGACCATCTACCGCCTGCAGCTAGTCCAAAATGCCGCTGCCAGGCTGGTGTCAGGCACCAAAATGAGGGACCACATCTCCCCTGTCCTCATCTCCCTTCACTGGCTCCCAGTGAAGAAGAGAGTGAAGTTCAAAATCTGCACCTTTGTTTTTAAAGCTCTCAACAGTCTCGCCCCACCCTACATCAAGGACCTCCTGGACCAGTCTACCTCCTCAAGGCCCAGACCCAGGCTCAGGTCCGACGCCCAACTCAGCCTGAGGGTCCCACGTACCAACCTCAAGAGGATGGGTGACCGTGCCTTTGCGGTGATAGCACCGACCCTATGGAACACGCTCCCTTCTGCCATCAAGTTTGCCCCCACTCTGGACTCCTTTAGAGCCAAGTTAAAAACCCACCTCTTCCTAAATTATATTCCCTAAGTCTACTCCCTATTTGTTCTGAATTGTATGCCTGAGATTTACGTTTAAGTCGTCTGTGTCTGATTGCTTTCTGTGTTCCTTGTCTTTGTCTTTATCTGTTCCTTTACCCGGGCTGCGCCCCGGGCCGATGTAAAAGTTGGATGGGGGGCGCATTATAAATAAAATTAACATTAACATTAACATTAACATGTTAGGGAACTCTACTGTACCATGTTAGGGGACTATACTGTACCATGTTAGGGGACTATACTGTACCATGTTAGGGGACTCTACTGTACCATGTTAGGCTGCCAGGTCTCCAGGTTGACACAGCGGTCGATGCACCACCAGAAGTCCTCCTCAGTCTCTCCCTTCCATGCAAACACAGAGATACCTGATGGAGAGTAAGTAAGTAACGTTTATAGCACAAATTTACAACGACAAACAGCCGCCCAAAGTGCTTAACAGATAAAAAGATAAAGAGAAAAACAAGATAAAAGAAAAAAACAGATAAAATAGATAAAATAAAAGACAAAAAACAAGGTGCAATACAAATAAAAGTGCAAAAAGTGCAGTGTCAGGAAGGCAGGCTCACCTCAGGTCAAAGGCCAGGGAGAAGAGATGTGTTTTAGCTAGTTTAAAAAAAAGAGATAGACAGGGATAGAGGACAGGGGGTAGAAGACAGGGGGTAGAAGACAGGTAGGTTACCTCCCTCTGCCAGAGCAGCGGCCACGGCGTTCTGGGTAGAGTAGATGTTACAGGCCGCCCAGCGACACTGAGCCCCCAACACACACAGAGTCTCCATCAACACCTACACACACACACACACACACACACACACACACACACACATGCACACACACACACACACACACACACACACACACACACACACACACACTGGGTTGAGTTTATGTGTGTGTGTGTGTGTGTGTGTGTGTGTGTGCGTGCTTGTGTCCGTGCGTGCGTGCGTGTGTGTGTATGTGTGTGTGTAACTGTGTGTGTCTATATGGACTCACAGCAGTCTGGGCAGTGATGTGTGTGTATGTGTGTGTGTATGTGTGTATCTATATGGACTCACAGCAGTCTGGGCAGTGATGTGTGTGTGTGTGTGTGTGTGTGTGTGTGTGTATGTGTGTATCTATATGGACTCACAGCCGTCTGGGCAGTGATGTGTGTGCAGCCAACCACTTTGGCTCCAGCCAGAGGTTTCTCCCCCTCTGCTCTCTTTCTCAAGGCCATTAGGGCGGGCATCTCTGGAGAGGAGGAGAGAGAGAGAGGAGGAGAGAGGGAGAGGAGGAGAGAGGGAGAGGGAGAGAAGGAGAGAGTGAGAGAGTGAGAGGGAGAGCAGGGCAGAGCTGAAATATACAGAGATGCTTGGGTATCTGTACACTAAAAGGTTTTCCTAAAGTATCCACTTTACACACACACACACACACACACACACACACACACACACACACGCACATGCACATGCACATGCACACACACACACACACACACACACACACACACACAGAGACAGACAGACAGACAGACAGACACACACACACACACACAGAGAGACAGACAGACAGACACATAGAAAGACAGAGACACACACACACACACACACACACACAGACACACACACACCTTGCTCTGCGATCTCAATCTCTCTCCGTCCAAAGTCGACCTGTTTGATGTTTTTGATGCAGAAGTCTGAGAGTCCCTTAGCTGTCCTCTGCAGCCTGTCCCTGGGGGACGACTCATCCTCCTCCGAGCTGTCTGTGTACGAGGCGGCTGTGAGACAGAGACTCAGTTAGACTGTCTGTGTACGAGGCCGCTGTGAGACAGAGACTCAGTTAGACTGTCTGTGTACGAGGCCGCTGTGAGACAGATACATGTGATACTGTGTGAAGATACATGCGGCTGTGGCGCAGGAGGTAGAGCCGCCGTCTAACGATCGCAAGGTCGGCAGATCGGCGGTTTGAGCCCCGGCTGGCCACATGTCGAAGTGTCCTTGGGCAAGACACTGAACGCAAAATCGCTCCCAGTGAGCGGGCCGGCGCCTTGCATGGTAGCTTGCCGCCATTGGCGTGTGAATGTGTGTGTGAAAGGGTGAATGAGAATGAATGAAAGGTGAATGAATGAAAGGCAGTGAGTAAGTGCAGTCCATTTACCATTTAGATACTCCGTTAGACTGGCCAGCCAGCCATATTGAAAGAAATCAACAACAACAACAACAACAACAACAACAACAACGGGCTGCTATCCAACATCTGATGAGAGCACGATGCCAGATTTCTTTTCCTAACAAAGTAGAATATGGTGAAGTGGCAGGGTGTGTTGTGGTGGGCGAGGTTTGGAGTCACTCCAGCCACAGTTCAGTGCTGCCTCTCTGAGGAGCTGCTTTGTGTTCAACCTCTCTTGTTGTTCTGCTGTTGTGGTCCAGGTTAGATTCCTGACTCCAGGCCAGATTATTGTTTCTCTGTCTTTCCTTTGAAGTGTTTCGAAAAAAGCCCGGGCAGGCAGAGTTCAGCAGGTCTGAGAACAGTCTGAGAGGACAGCTTAAGGCTCAATTAAACAACGTTAATTCCTCACAAGACTTTCCCCGTTTAATGAAAGTTTGGCGGAGGGAGAAAGCTTTTGGACTAAGCCCTGAGGCCTGTGTTCTCGTGCTGCTGGGATCGGGTCCAGGGGCCTCATTTATAAAAAAGTACTCTTTGACTTGCACGTAAGCACATTTTTCTAAACGGACGTAAGCATTATTTATAAAACGGGCTGCGCACGTACTCAAGTCTATAAATACCAAATATACTTGAGAATGAGCTTTGTATTCACGCCCTGTGATAGCGACTCAATTATAGCGGCTGAATTAAGCCAAGTGAGCGGGAGAGGGCAGAGAAAGGTGGCTTCTCTGTAAGTTGCATTTGTAACGTTTGATCATGACAACCAGTACTCAAGTTGTAAAAGAAAGTCAGGGGGGATGGTGGATTTTATCATTATGGGGTTTAGCATCCCCACAGCATCAGTGACTTCAGTGTCAGTGACTTCAGTGTCAGTGACTTCAGTGACTTGGTAAAAATGTCATTGCATGTGTGCGTGCCCCCCCCTCGCCCACAGTATTTTACTCAATATGCACAAAACTAAATGTTGAAATAGCAGTAATACCACGTTCATTGATACAATGACATAAGGGATGGAAAGGGGGGATGGCAGTTTTAGAAGGGGGATGATTTTGACTGTTTTTATTTCAGGTGGGGATGCCATCCCCCTTCATCCCCCCTCAACTTGAGTGCTGATGACTGACTATATTAGGCATGTTGAAGGGGAAATGGCGTTGCCTAGGAAGACTGAAATACAATCATAAACATCAGTTCCCTTTAAATCTTGAATTAAACTCATTTTCTCGGATGATAACAACATCGTTAATTTTATTACGAGCCACGTTCACTTCGCATGAGTTACAGTAGGCAGTGCGGCTCACATGTCTGTAATAACTCTGCATAACCAGTAGGTAATGTGCGTACGTCACATTCAATACCTGACGTAGAGCTACGATCGTTTCCACGGTCAAATCGACTCACGTTGAAATTGTATAAATCACTAAGTTGACGTGGTTTTCTACGTACGACACGGGTAAGATAAATTTTGATCCAAAGTACTTTCTATAAATGAGGCCCCTGGTTTGTATGAGTTTGCGTATGCATGTGTGTGCGTGTGCGTGTGTGTGTGTGTTTACCAGAGCTGTAGCTGTCCGTAGATGACTGGGAGATGGAGCGAGACAGGGAGCGCCGACCGAGCTTGGTGGGGCGTTTATTAAAGTCCTGCCTCGGCTCGGTGAACTGGATTTGCTGCGAACAGAGAAGGAGAGAGAGAAGGAGAGAGAGAAGGAGACGCGGGGAGAGAGAGAACATTTGTTACCCTGACAACAACATCATTAGCCAGGCGACGACATGACAACCTGTTGTTACTCCACTGAAAGAAATGGGCCACGAGAGTCACCACTCTCCATCAATATTCATCACCAATTCAAAATCCTACTCACCACTTACAAAGCCAACGACAATCTGGCCCCCTCCTACCTTGCCGACCTCGTCCCCCTCCACACCCCCTCCCGTTGCCTCAGGTCTGACGACCAAACCACCCTCAAGACCACCAGGACCAAGCTCCGGACCTGGGGTGATAGGGCCTTTTCAGCCGCAGCCCCGTCCCTCTGGAACGCCCTCCCCAACCACATTAGACAGGCCAACACCCTGCCAACATTTAAACAGGCCCTCAAAACCCACCTCTTCAAGCTCGCCTTCACCAGTTAACCCTCTCCCCCTCCCCTTCCCATGTGTCCCCAGTACTACCTCAATTAGGCCCCTATACTTTCTTTTATTTCTTTTTTGTTTCTTTTTATTATTACTACTCAATCTTTTCAGTTTGTAAAGCGTCTTTGAGTGTCTAGAAAAGCGCTGTATAAGTCTAATGTATTATTATTATTATTATTATTATTATTATTATTATCACCACACACTTCCTCTCACCCTCCTTCTCTACCCACACTCTTTCAATCCCTCACTGTTTCCCTCAGACACTCTCTAGTCTCTAATACTCTTTCCCCTCTCTCCATCTCTTTCTATCACTCCATCCCACCGTCCCTCTCTCTCTCTCACCATCCAGTGTGGCGGCTGGAAGGCTGGGTTGGTGCTGGAGCGGTCCCACTTGGCCATGACTGCTCAAATTCTGCTCCCTCTGCCCTCAATTCTGCCTCTTATTCCCAATGTGACCCGTTCAACCAAGTCCTGCCCCGGTCGCTGCTTTTTATATGAATGTTAAATCAGTCCAGTCCAACACTGGGAGACACAGGGACTGAAGGGCTTGCTTTAAAGGCTTGCAACACACCCCCTTCAATCCTCCGCCTACTCTGCACTCACACACACACACACACACACACACACACACACACACACACACTTTCGTGAGGTCATCGGTTGCTACCTGATTTGCTAGCTCCTGATAGGATTAACTGATAGAGGTTGTGCCTCAAGTGGCCCCATTCCATTCCAGCCCCTGGCACCTTTCCTTGTCACCTCTCTAGTTCTGACATAAGACTTCTAAAGCCTGTCAGGGCCACCTGCTGCCTCAGCCAGAGGAGCTGCTTGAAGGGGAACGGGCGTTACGGGCAATTAACCTTCCAATGTGTCTCACGGATTATAATACGGATCTGTATAAAGCAGTTTCTCAAGGTTCAATACAATACAGTACTGTACCTCCGAAGCAGCTCTCACACAGACAGTTCACATTACTATATACAGACGAGCTCATATAACTCCTATTTTAGAAACTCTACACTGGCTTCCTGTTATGTTCAGAATAGATTTCAAGATCTGTGTACCACATGTACAAAAGAAGAGATTTGGTGAGGCTGCGTTCTCATTTTATGCACCCAAATTGTGGAATGCGCTGCCAGTTTACATTAGGGATGCAACCTCAGCACATATGTTCAAGTCAAGACTAAAGACCCATCGTTTTAATATTGCCTTTAAATGAAAAAATAATTAAATGATCATTATATAATGATTGGAGCACTTTGAGCTGCAACGTTTGCAGGAAAAGCGCTATACAAATAAAAGTTATTATTATTATTATTATTATTATTATTATTATTATTATTATTATTATTATTATTATTATATATTTTTATTATTATTATTATTATTATTATTATATGATAATCCACGTCCCTAGATGTGATGGACACACCAGAGAGACAGAAAGACAGAGAGATGCACAGTTGTGTAATGTGTAATCAGTTCCACTCAGCGGCCACATGGAGGCAGTGTTTCTACACTGGGCTTACAGAGTTGGTTAACGATAAACACATAACAGACCCCAACATCTCTGTTGACCGTCTCCATGACAGCACGCTCAACTCCTTCATCAATCTGTAATCCCTCCTTCAAAGCCACTCCTACTCCGAGAATTCGGATCCAGGAATTCACATTGTCAAAGGGGAAAGCCACGTTTCAATGTACTTTTTAAATGGTATTTATTGTATTACTCTGGAGGATTTGATATAGTCATTTCATTAGGTTTGCCAGGGCCGTACTGCAGAGTCTGCGGGCAATTCAATACTGGACTGCACTTATATAGCGCCTTTATCCAAAGCGCTTTACAACGGCCTCTCATTCACCCATTCACACACCAATGGCGGCAAGTTACTATGCAAGGCGCCGGCCCGCTCACTGGGAGCAATTTGGGGTTCAGTGTCTTGCCCAAGGACACTTCGACGAGCCGGGGCTCGAACCGCCGATCTGCCAACATTGCGATCATTAGACGGCGGCTCTACCTCCTGAGACACAGCCGCACCAAACCTCTGTGGTGATTTGTGTCTGTGACTCAAACGGCTGCTTAATGTTTGACACATAATGAATACGGGTGAAGGAAACTGAACTGCTTCACAGGTCAGGTTGAAATGAATGACAAAGTTAACTGGATAACGACCCAGAGTTAAGGGATAACCTGGCTACACTGTGAGACACTGCTGACAGACACTGTGCTGACGACACAGATACTGTAGTTCACCTAAAATGACGAAATCAGTCATAGACTTGACATAGAAAATACTCTAAAGGACCAAGAAAGATTGAAGTCCACTCCCTAGTGAGTTACATTAGTGAGGGAGTTACTAGCATACCTAGTGAGTTACATTAGCACAAGCAGCGACTTACATGAGCATAACCATGAGTCAATGAGAGGGAATCCAAGGTAGCATGCTGCACAATTTAATTAGTTTTACCTCTTGGAGAGTTACGATATCCCTTCCAGAAATATTCCCTCAAAAGGTCCAGATCTCCACCTGGAATCTTGCTTGCCCAGCCTCATGGGCTCTCTCTCCACACAGGGTTCCCTCGCTGGTCTTAAAAATGTATACTGTATATTTCTCTGTATTTGAATTTTGCAACTGTTTTTAAATTTGTTGTACGGCGACCTTGAGTGCCATGAAAGGCGCCTTATAAAATAAATGTATTATTATTATTATTAATAAAAAGCCTTAAAATCTAAAATCCAACAATCCAATTCATAAGGCCTAAAAAGGTCCTACATTTCAGTTATTCGGTCTAAAAATGAGGTGCTAGGTCTTAAAAATGAGATCCTGCAAGGAAATCAGTCCAATCTATTTACGCGGAAATTAATCAAGCTGAAACCCCCAAAAATGCCAATTCGCTTCCTTTTTTGTCTGTATGGCAGTGAAATCCCTAATTTCATCACCTCCACCATCGAGGATGACAAAAAGCTATCACATGGTGTCGCGATAAGTCTAAAATTCTATCCAAAGAGGTCTTAAAAAGGTCTAAAAAGGTCTTAAATTCGACATAAACTTGTAGGAACCCTGTACACAGGAACTGAACATGACATCACAAAGACTAATGCGTTGACTGTCGGTACCTTGAGACAGACGGATTGCACAGCTTCCTGGTCCCTGCCTTTGCTGAGGTTGACCAGGCTGTAGCCCTTCTTCATGCTGGCAGATCCCTCTCAGAGCAACCGCACTGTAACCACACTGGAACCACTCTGTAACCGCGTGTGACCTTGTGGACTGACTGTGTTCGACTACAGACTGACGGTATTCCACGGGATGGTTCAGGTATAATGGCGGCGTGCAAGTGAACCCTGTGAGAAGAGCCACACTCCCGACTCCCACGCCCAGGTGACAGGTGAGAGGAGACAGGTGACAGGTGAGAGGAGAGAGGAGACAGGAGAGAGGAGAGAGGAGAGAGGAGACGGGTGCAGGTGAAAGAAAGAGTCTTTTGTGAGGTGAGAGCTGCTGAGAGGAAACGATTCCAGAACAGAGCTGAGAAAGAGGGAGGGAGAGAAGGAGTGTAAGGAGGGGGGTGCGAAGGAGGGATTTATACACTCACCTGAGGACTCTAATGAATAAAAATGACGTTTGAAGTGTTCTTTGGTTCCAAGGGTAAACATTAAAAAGGCAATATGTGGTGCGTATGTGTGTATGTATGTGTGTGCGTATGTGTGTGTGACTTTGAATGATCTCTATAGATTATAGTTTCCTTGTGGAAAAGCACAAGGATACACAAACATAACCAAAAGGACAGCAGCATTCATTGAAGAGGTTGGCTAACTGGGCTCTGCTGAGGGAGATGAGGGGGAGGAGTGGGCGGAGGGGAGGAGTGGGAGGAGGGGAGGAGGGGAGGAGTGGGAGGAGGGGAGGAGGGGAGGAGGGGAGGAGGGGAGGAGTGGGAGGAGGGGAGGAGGGGAGGAGGGGAGGAGTGGGAGGAGGGGAGGAGGGGAGGAGTGGGAGGAGGGGAGGAGTGGGAGGAGGGGAGGAGGGGAGGAGTGGGAGGAGGGGAGGAGTGGGAGGAGTGGGAGGAGGGGAGGAGGGGAGGAGGGGGAGGAGTGGGAGGAGGGGAGGAGGGGGAGGAGGGGAGGAGTGGGAGGAGGGGAGGAGGGGAGGAGTGGGAGGAGGGGAGGAGGGGAGGAGGGGAGGAGGGGGAGGAGTGGGAGGAGGGGAGGAGGGGAGGAGGGGAGGAGTGGGAGGAGGGGAGGAGTGGGAGGAGGGGAGGAGGGGAGGAGTGGGAGGAGGGGAGGAGGGGAGGAGGGGAGGAGTGGGAGGAGGGGAGGAGTGGGAGGAGGGGAGGAGGGGAGGAGTGGGAGGAGGGGAGGAGGGGAGGAGTGGGAGGAGGGGAGGAGGGGAGGAGTGGGAGGAGGGGAGGAGGGGAGGAGGGGAGGAGTGGGAGGAGGGGAGGAGTGGGAGGAGGGGAGGAGGGGAGGAGGGGAGGAGGGGAGGAGTGGGAGGACTGACTCATTGTTTACAACACAGTGACTGCATCTCAACTCTGGTGGCGCCGGAAAATCACACAATCAGGGAAAGAATTCTTTGTTACCTATCCCCACCTAATCCAGGTGTGTGAGTGTATAGGTGTATGTGTGTGTGTGTGTGTGTGTGTGTGTGTATGTGTGTGTGTGTGTGTGTGTGTGTATGTGTGTGTGTGTGTGTGTGTGTGTATGTGTGTGTGTGTGTGTGTGTGTGTGTGCGCATGTGTGTGTGTGCGTGTGTGTGTGTGTATGTGTGTGTGTGTGTGTGTGCGCATGTGTGTGTGCGCATGTGTGTGTGTGCGTGTGTGTGTGTGTGTGTATGTGTGTGTGTGTGTGTGCGCATGTGTGTGTGTGCGTGTGTGTGTGTGTATGTGTGTGTGTGTGTGTGTGTGTGTGTGTGTGCGCATGTGTGTGTGTGTGTGTGTGTGTGTGCGCATGTGTGTGTGTGTGTGTGTGTGTGTGTGTGTGTGTGTGTGTGCGCGTGTGTGTGTGTGTGTGTGTGTGTGTGTGCGTGCTGACGTAAAACATTCATAATGATTGGACACTGAAAGTGAGATGATTAACAGCCTTATGCAGATGCACGTTCTCTCAGTGAAGTGAGTGAGCGTGTGCAGAATGTGCTCTGGTTGACAGTCCTGAAGGGAGTTATTCCTTCAGTGCATTCTGACACAAAGTATTTGCATTTTTGGCATTTAGCAGACGCCTTATTCCAAAGCGACTTACAATCAATACATTTCACTAAGCAAGTGAATCATCAATCCACCAGTTCAGGAGGCGTAATCTAGCTCAGGCCCGGGGCCACTGGCAGTCGTTGTGAAAAAGTATTTTTTGTTTTTTTGCTGGAGAGACAGTACAAGCGGGGCAGTAGAATAACACTAATTAGTCATAATTAGATGACAACGTAACATTCAGATTGTGACCCTCCCCACATCTCTGAAAGCACAACACAAGTGTGACAGGGTCTGGTGAAAAAGTTCATTTTTCTGTTTATTTTGAAAAGTGAAAGTTGTGAAAGATTATGAAAGTGCAGATTGTAAGCTTTCAAATGATGTTTCATACACGAAAAATAGACATGCTTATTTGAATGTTGATACCCCTCAAACCAAATACCGGAGAAACTCGCTCTGAATCAAAACACATGCAAAACTACACATAATTAGATGATCACACAGTCCTTGCTTTTGAACACGTCCTAAAATGTACGTTTGTTTACAAGCCATGTATCACTAACCCAGTAGCCTACAGCAGACATTACAGTCAATCCAATTAACAAATTATACATATATAATTGAAGTATAGTTGTTCTCACTTGAGAGTGACGGATAGGGGTAGGACATGACAAGCTTAGGCTTCATCCTACTCCCTTTCCAACATTGATAGGTCTGTACTCTTCATATTAGTTATTTGCTCTTTTATTATTTGAAATCATGTTCGAAATAAAAAAGATTCATTCATTCATTCATTAATTCATAAAAATATTATATAAAAAAAAAAAAATATATATTTTTTACCATCATCCTCTTTGGAGCTTCAGTGTCAAACTCTCTTTCCCCGGTGGACACGTCTCCCCTGTCTCCGTTGTGCGTTTGGCCGTGTGCTGTCTGAGTCCGCCTGGTCTCGGCAGCCTGCAACATCTTCAGGAGGTCTGGGTTCGATGTGGGTGACTGACCGTCTTCACCCGGCGCCAATGAAGAGATAGAACATTCCTCTGCCTCTTTATCCCACAGCTCATCCTCTGTATGGGGCTCGGGGAACACATCCGGGAGAGGAAGGTCGTCATAGGGAATATCCATTCGCTCTGCTCCCTCAGCCATAACAGGAGGGACAGTGAGTCACTGGGACCAGTCACTCTAAACTCCAGGTCAGGGCAGGTCCGAGCGCAGGTACAGGCTTCCCACACACCTTTGACGTTCTCTCACACCAAAAGATATGAGGATCTCCTCCCTAAGTCGACATCGTCCAGATCCCTTGCCCTGTTAAGCATGTATTCATTAGACACATTAGGGTTTCATCACACAACAGCAGTAAAGGAAGTGTGGCAGGGGAGGCTGGTGGAGGTAGACGTCGGAGGATGGGCTCGTTGTAAAGCACGAAACAGAATGAGGAGTTGTATCAAACGCGTGTTTGATGCCGTTCCTCATTGCGTTCCACGCATTACGATGAGCCCGTCCTCCGATGTCTACCTCCACTGAAGTGTACCGACAATAGATGGACAATCGGATAAGTCCCTGTTACATAATATGTATAGTGTAAACACTCTGCTGGCTTGGTATGGACACCGATATCAAGATATGCCCCAGTCAAACAGACTCTCTACGACACCACTACAAGACAGAGAGACACAGGCAGACGGACATCCCCATGGACGGATAAGGACACAGTCATTTAACCTGACACTCTGACACTCTCTCCTGTTTACGTGAACAGACTGCTTTTCAGTCTAAGATTAGGGTTAAGCCTTTTCTGTGAAACCGGCCCATGTGACATACGCACTTTGTTTTCACAGACAACACCGTGCCAAAGTCACAATGAGCATAAAGAGACCAAACACACATGGTAACAATGCACACAAACAGGGAGGGTGAGATGTATTGACAGTAAACCTTGTGTCCATGATAGTCACACAGAGATCAAACAAAGAATACAATTGCAAAAAAAACGAACCAACATGATCGATGACTCAATGGCCTTTACTATGAGAGACAGGCTGAGGTCAGCCCTGCTATATCCTTCATGGTGGTTTGCGGGCGCAAAGGAGCAGAGGGGGTAGATGGAAACTCTGGGTGGTGGTGGTGGTAAATGGTAAATGGTAAATGGACTGACTTATATAGCGCCTTTATCCAAGGCGCTTTACAATGGCCTCTCATTCACCCGTTCACACACACATTCACACACCAATGGCGAGGTAGGCAAGCTACCATGCAAGGCGCCGGCCCGCTCACTGGGAGCAATTTGGGGTTCAGTGTCTTGCCCAAGGACACTTCGACACGTGGCCAGCTGGGGCTCGAACCGCAGGTCTGACAACCATGTGATCATTAGACGGCGGCTCTACCTCCTGAGACACAGCCGCCCCAAATGGTGGTGGTGGTGTGTACCTCTTGTGTCATATGGGGTTCCACACACACAGTCATATAGCTGCCTGCACACTACAAAATATAGGCATTTCCAAGACTTTACAGACAAAGGAAGCAAAGAATGATTAAGCAAGGACACACATGACCCCAGAGCAGAGAGTACTATGTACTATACCCTTTACAGCCACTGGGGGGCAGGATGTTTCCGTGGCTGTCCAGCAGTGGAGCTCTCAGAGGGCTGAGCCAGACTAGCCTCTCTCCGTCCCCATGCTCGGGGTCCAGATCCTGGGGTGAACCTGCCTGGCTCCCCCTGGTCCCAGTCCAGTGTCTGGAGCTCCTCCTCCGCTGGAAAAGGACCCAGGCCAGGGTGTGGGGAGCCATCCTGGAGGGAGGGGGCAGAGGGGGGGGGGGGGGGGGGGGGGGGGGGGGTGGCACATTGGCAAGAGCCACCTCCACCTGGAGCACACACTGCTCCCTCTCCCCCCTCCCCCTCCCTCTCCCCCTAATATCTGATGGTGAAAAGCTTCTGGACAAAATATTCTTGTAATCTTTAAAAATGTCTATTACTTGCTGTGGTAAATCCGAAATCCGAAATGTGCCAACTCCCGCCATTGTAAGTCATTGAATGTCATTCAGTCATGGTCGGTCAGTCAGTCACTGTCAGTGAAGCGTTGTTTGTTTGTCTGAGTTTTCAAAGGGGGCGTGGCTTAGCGATAGGTCCATTGATCTGACCGACTTCTAATGTATGTATCTCTCTAATCTTGTATTTTTTTTTCTTTTTTTTTTTAATGTTTTAAACATATTTTAAAGTTGAATTTTCTTACACAAGACCTTCTGGTTCTGTTACCTCTTCTAATCTAAGAGCTTTTCTTTGTGTGCAAATAAACATCTTTATTTGAAAAAAACAAGAATTCTGAGATGTAAATAATCTCTCACCTCTGTGTCAGTGTTTTCAGTTGCTCATCTCTAAGGTGTTGTTTTCTATGTTCACCAGCTGAGGTCCTCACTCCTCCAGTGTGTCAAGACCTCCGTGTAGCTAGTGGATGTGTTCCTATGGCAACATAGCTGTAGTTGTCTGTCAAAGAAGACTCAGTCCTTTTTCTATACCTCTGAGTTAAAAAATAAGTAAAATAACAAAACAAAGTGTTGCTTGTTAGAAGGAATTTAGCACTACCTCAACTGATTTTTACCACCGACCATATATCAGTTATATCTTGCTGTATCTTGCAGCATCCTTAGTGACTGAGGGTACTTTACAAACATAAAGAACTATGTAAGGCACAGGTTCATTACTTTGTGATACAATTTAGTTTATTATTAATTTTAATAATAAACGAAATATTACAATTTAGCTATTATTATTGATTTTCTTTACACATCAAGGAAAGTTTGTGACCTATAAATATCAGGAAATCTTAAAGCAATTGAAGCAGACCGAAGAATTACAAAACAGGTAGTCTTGAAGTCTTTTCCTGGCTCTTGTGGTCTCAAGTCAGTCCTTCCTGACTGCCTGACTGACTGTCTGCCTGTGTGACGCCTTGTTGCTGGTTCCTATGGGAGCCTGGGCAGAGTGGGGAGGTCGTCAGGCTAAACAGTGTCACCTGGGATGAGCTGAGGATATATAGTGTGGGTGTGTCTTCAGCTCACTATCTCTTCCACAGGCTTTGGTTCATTTAGGGTTCTTGGTGAGGTGACTGAGGTCTCTGGGTACCACGGTTTTGGGGCCTCTTAGTTTGACACTACATACATCCATACACCCCTTACACATACAACATACATTCTTCACCCATTCACTCATGGCATACACCACTGATTCTTATACATAATCATATACATATGTCATTTAGATTATTTTGTTTATTTTACTCTAATAAAACTTAAGTTGTATCATTTAAATAATAATAATAATAATAATTCATTGGATTTATATAGCGCTTTTCCGAGGCTCAAAGACGCTGACAATATGGGAAAAACGGAAAACACAGAAACAACAAGCAACAGATAACATGAGCACATAGAACACAGAGTTAACGAACGGGGAAGGGGAGGTTGTATGCATGTCCATGGGGGGAGGGGGGTGGGAGGGTTAGGGGAGAAGGTTAGGGATAGGGGAGGTTGTATGCAAGTCCAGGGGGGGGGCGGGGGTGGCAGGGATGGGGGAGATGGCTAGGGGTAGGGGAGGCTGTAGGCGTGGGAGAACAGGTAGGTTTTGAGGTGGGATTTAAAAGTGAGGAGTGAGGGTGAGTCTCTGAGTGGTTGAGGGAGAGAGTTCCAGAGGCGGGGTGCGGCTCGTGAAAAGGCACGGTGACCGAAGCCTTTGAGTTTTGAGGGTGGGACAGTGAGGGGAACAATGGATGAGGATCGGAGGGTACGGGTAGGGCGGTGGGGGAGAAGGAGGTCAGTCAGGTAGGGGGGGGCCAGGCTATGGAGGGCTTTGTATGTGAGGATGAGGACTTTGAATTGTATGCGTTCTTTGATGGGGAGCCAGTGGAGAGAGTGGAGGACAGGAGTGATGTGGTCACGGGAGCGGGTGTTTGAGAGGAGGCGTGCAGCAGAGTTTTGGACCATCTGGAGTCTATGGAGGGAGCGGGAGGTGATGCCGGTGAGTAGGGAGTTGCAGTAGTCGAGGCGGGAGGAGATGAAGGCGTGGATGAGGGATTCAGCAGCGGGGGGGGAGAGGCAGTGTCTGATTTTTGCAATGTTTCGGAGGTGGAAGTAGGATGTCTTGACAATGGAACTGACGTGGGGATCGAATGAGAGGGTGGGGTCCAGAATGAAGCCGAGGTTGCGAGCCAGGGGGGAGGGGGTGATGGTAGTGTCGTCAATGGTGAGTGTGATGGGTCCGGTTTTATTGAGGGTGGATTTGGTGCCGATGAGGATGACTTCGGTCTTTTCACTGTTCAGTTTGAGGAAGTTGTGTGTGAGCCAGGTTTTTATTGCGGAGATGCAGGTTTCGATGTGAGTGAGGGGTGGGTTCTGGGTGGAGTTTGTGGTGATGTAAATCTGTGTGTCATCAGCGTAGCAGTGGAAGTCCAGGTTGAATTGGCGGATGATGTGACCGAGGGGGAGTGTGTAGCAGAGGAAGAGCAGGGGGCCGAGGACTGAGCCTTGTGGGACCCCCTGTGTGACAGAGGAGGAGGAGGAGGTGTGACCGGAGAGGGAGATGAACTGGTGTCTGTTGGTGAGGTAGGAGGTGAGCCAGTCCAGGGCGGTGCCCTCAACACCCAGTTGGCGCAGCCTTTGAAGGAGGATGGAGTGGGACACTGTGTCGAAGGCTGCACTCAGGTCTAGTAGAACTAGGATGTTGAGGGCACCTGAGTCTGCAGAGGTGAGGAGATCGTTGATTACTTTGACCAGGGCTGTTTCAGTGCTGTGATGTGGGCGGAAGCCAGATTGAAGGGGTTCATACAGTTTGTTGGATTGGAGGTGGGAGTGAAGTTGGGCAGCGACAACGCGCTCTAGGGTTTTGGAAAGGAATGGTAGGTTGGAGATGGGGCGGTAGTTGGAGAGATTGGCTGGGTCAAGAGTAGGCTTTTTGAGAATGGGGGTGACAGCGGCAAGTTTGTAGCATGAGGGAACGTGGCCTTGGGATAGTGACTGATTGAAGAGGGCAGTGAGGTGGGGGATGAGGGCAGGGAGGCAGGCCTTGGTCAGGGTGGTAGGGAGGGGGTCGAGGGAGCAGGTGGTTGTTTTGGAGGCGGTGATGATAGTAGTGATGAGGGAGGAGTCAATAGGGGAGAAAGTAGTGAGAGGAGTAGGGGGAGGGTAGTCAGGAGGGGGGAAGATGACAGCAGGGGGGGCGGGGGTGGTGGAGTTGGAGATGGAGGCAGTCAGTGAGCTATTGATGTGGGAGATCTTGCTGTTGAAGGCGTGGAGAAAGGAGTTGCAGAGGTCAGGGGAGGAAGTTGTGTTGTTGTCCGGGGGTTGGAGTAGTGTCTTGACAGTGGAGAAGAGGGTGCGGGGGTTTCGATTGGAGGTGTTGATGAGGGTGGAGTAGTAGGCAGATTTGGCAGCTTGGAGTGCGTCACGGTAGGAGGAGATATGTTGCTTGTAGACTTCGGCATGGACAGTGAGGTGGGTTCTATTGTGTAGTCGTTCAAGTTGGCGGCCGGTCTGTTTCATGGTGCGTAGTTCAGGGGTGTACCAGGGGGAGGAGGTGGTGAAGGAGACAGTGATGGTTTTCAAGGGGGCCAGTGAGTCAAGGGAGTCAGAGAGAATGGAGTTGAGTAAGGTGGCGTAGTCTTCCGGGTTGGTGGGAGTGGAGTCAGTGGGGAGGGCAGAAGATATGGACTGGGATAGAGTGAGTGGGTTGACAGATTTTATGTTACGGAAGGAGATGGTGCGTTTGATGGGGTGGCGCGGTAGGGGCAGGGGGGCAGAGAAGAGGATGCAGTGGTGGTCAGAGAGTGGGAAAGGAAAAGGGTGGGGGTTGGATATGGGTAGGGAGGCAGAGCAGACAAGGTCGAGTGTGTGGCCTTTTACATGGGTGGGGAAGTTGATGTGCTGGGTGAGGTGGAAACAATCAAGGAGAGAGAGGAAATCAGAGGTGAGGTTGGAGTTGGGTTGGTCGACATGGATATTAAAGTCACCGGTGAGTAGGAGACGGGTAGAAAGGGAAGAGGCAATGGTGAGGAGTTCAGAGAGATCAGACAGAAAAGAGGGGTGTGGCTTCGGTGGGCGGTAGAGTAGGAGTGCAGTTATAGAGTTGGGGAGTGAAAAGGCGAGGTATTCGAAGGATGACATGGGTGGGAGGTTGAGGTCCAGTACAGTGACAGTTAGGGTGAGTTTGTGGAGAGCAGCGAGACCACCCCCTCGCTTGGAGAGGCGGGGTTTAGCGATGTAGGTGTAATTAGGGGGGGTGGCCTGGTTGAGTGAGTAGTAGTCCGAGGGTTGTTGCCAGGTTTCAGTGAGGAGAAGTATGTCCAGGTTGTTGTCCAGTATCAGTTCAGATATGACAGGGGATTTGTTGGAGAGAGAGCGAGTGTTCAATAGTGCAAGGGAGATGGATGGGGGAGCAGGAGGGAGAGAGCGGAGGTTTGAGGGGTCAGCGGTGCGGTGTGGGGTGATGACAGGTGAGCGAGAGGTAGTCCAGAATGAGGGGATGTTTGTGCCTTCAGGGTGGTGTAGAGTCCGGTGTCGATGTTGCTGGGAGCCTCGGTGGATGTAGCGGCGGCGGCGGAGAATGCCTGCCTTGGTGGCGGCGGTGGCAGCAGCAGCAGTGAGGCGATGGTTATGGTTCAGTGAGTGAAGGTCAGTGGCAGTATAGGTGAGTATGGTGGGCGGGGGTCCAGGGCAAAACGATAGGAGCAGCAGGAGGGTGAGTCCAAGTTGGAGATGAAACCAGAGTACAGATGGGAGCAGTTCAGTGGATAGGTTGGGAGTGACTAGTAGTTGGTGGGCAGTGAGTTGTGTAAACATGGCAGTAGACCAGAGTGACAGCGTGGTGTTGTTGTTGTTGTTGTCATCTGTATTGCCAGCCTGGGACTGAACCCGCGCGGCCAGCCAGCCTAACCGTGCCATGCCAGCGACCAAAACCTGCAGTAGTGAGTGAAGGCCGGGAAGGACTGACACTCACCTGCGGAGATGGCAACCCCCAAACCGGGGAGGGAGTGGTGGCTACCTCCAGGGACGGGGGTAGTAGCACAGCACAGCCAGGCTGGCGATGTCTGAGAGCGGCGCGCAGCGGGTCGGTCAGCAACACAAAGCCGGGGGACAGGAACGATGAGGCGGTGAATACTGCAGTCCGGTAGAGGAGGAGATGGATACTGTAGTCCGGTAGCGGAGGCGATGGATACTGTAATCCGGTAGTGGAGGCAGTGAGAGGCGGGAGGTGACGGGTGGGAAAGCAGCGGAGGTCTGCGAAGAGTCAAAAATACTTGGAAAAGAGAAGAAGAAAAATAAAAAGCGGAGACCTCCGGGGGAAGACGGGCACACAAAACAAGGTAGACGGCGAAAACAAGAAACCAGGACAGGATACAAAAAGACAGGATACAAAAAAAGACAAGACCGGGTGACAGAAGCGGCAATCACAACGCTTGATGCCAGCGTGCTCTGAACCCGGAAACAGCAAACAGCTACGGCAAACGCAACAGGACAATTCGCAATAACACAGTAGCTTGTCTATGTCAGTAACACAGTGCATGTGTAAATACATGTGTGGCTCAGGGTTTCCGTTAACCGGTAATTCCCGGACTTTGTCCGGTAAAATGTGTTGAAGTCCGACAAATTGAAAACTCGTCGGACATAATGTCCGGTGAAAATAATTCCCTCTAAGCACAATTTGAATACAATTCGCTTTAGCGAATTTTGGCTTCGGGCCACCATTTTCAGCTGAGCACCAAACACACACACTCATACACGCACAACACTGCCCGAGAGAGAAGGACCCGCCCCCTTTAGTTAGCCTGCCCGAGAGAGAAGGACCCGCCCCCTTTAGTTGGCCTATAGGCTAACTAAAGGGGGCGGGTCCTTCTCTCTCGGGCAGTGTTGTGTGTGTGTGTTTGGTGCTCAGCTGAAAATGGTGTCCCAAAGCGGAGCGCCTTAACTTTATCGCACAATAACAAGGATAACAAACGAAACGGACAACATTTACACTATGGAGACAAACTTCAGCGATATGATCTAACAGCCGGTCTTCAGGACGACATACAAAAACAGTTATGTTCTCCTCATTGTCATACTCCCGAGTCCGATTAAGTATGATTTGACAGGCAGCTAAACGAAATGCCTTCCCAACCAGCGAGACCTGGGGGGTATTCCATCAACGTCGCTAAAGGAAAATCCTGGCTTATTTTTGATAACTCTCGCGAGATTTATCGGAATATGCCTGTATATTTTTAGGAACCCTCGCGAGACTTTGTCAGACTAAACCTGGATTTTCTTTTAGCGATGTTGATGGAATACCCCCCTGGTTATAGAAATGACGTTGTTTTATTGATTTAAAAAAAGGGTAAAACTGGAAAGAGAAAATAGAAAACTCACATTAATCCCAAACAATTTAACAAACTTCAGTTAACGTAATGTGGAGTCCGTTCATTGATCGATGCTGTCTGTTCAGTTCCCAGTGAGGCGCCCGTTCAGCGCTGGACATAATGGCATAGCACGCATGCGAATCATGTTATATTATTATATATTATATAGCTCGCATCTAATCGTATCGGATGAGAAATAGACATTAAATGGCATATATAGGCCGCTACACAACAGTAATCACCGCGACAAACAGCTATATTAGATTTGTAAGAAAAAAAATATGATTTTGAAAAAAAATTTTTTTATTATATTTTAATCAGATGACCGGAATATATCACGTTCTTCCCGGACACGATGTCCGGCGGCAATTTTTTCTAACGGAAACCCTGGTGTGGCTACTGTCACACACCACACAGACGGAAGGATCCACCGTCTGATCAACACAGAAACCACAGTGATCCCGCCCAGGAACTTGTGGGATTGGACAACGTAGGTGGCCTGTTCCTCTTCCCCAGGCACGGCCTCCCCGCAAGAACTTTGGCCTAGAACACGAACCCACAGAATCTCACACGCAGGCGTGTGGGTGGAGTAGTGGTGGGAGGACAGGGAGTGAGCTCCACGGACATATGTTAGCATTATGTCTCGCCAGACGTGGGTCAAAGTTCTGCCTGCAGATGTCTGTGGTGGCACCGGTGGAGGTGCCGTGGGACAGGTGTCCCCCAGATCAACGTGCCGTGCTGTCATCCCACAGGATCTATGCTGTCATCCCACAGGATCTATGCTGTCATCCCACAGGGTCTATGATGTCATCCCACAGGATCTATGATGTCATCCCACAGGGTCTATGCTGTCATCCCACAGGGTCTATGATGTCATCCCACAGGGTCTATGATGTCATCCACGGGATCTATGCTGTCATCCCACAGGATCTATGCTGTCATCCACAGGATCTATGCTGTCATCCACAGGATCTATGCTGTCATCCACGGGATCTATGCTGTCATCCACAGGATCTATGCTGTCATCCACAGGATCTATGCTGTCATCCACGGGATCTATGCTGTCATCCACGGGATGCTGTCATCCCACAGGATCTATGCTGTCATCCACAGGATCTATGCTGTCATCCCACAGGATCTATGCTGTCATCCACAGGATCTATGCTGTCATCCCACAGGGTCTATGATGTCATCCCACAGGGTCTATGATGTCATCCCACAGGATCTATGCTGTCATTATACAGGATCTATGCTGTCATTATACAGGATCTATGCTGTCATCCACAGGATCTATGCTGTCATCCACGGGATCTATGCTGTCATCCACAGGATCTATGCTGTCATCCACAGGATCTATGCTGTCATCCACGGGATCTATGCTGTCATCCACAGGATCTATGCTGTCATCCACAGGATCTATGCTGTCATCCACGGGATCTATGCTGTCATCCACGGGATGCTGTCATCCCACAGGATCTATGCTGTCATCCACAGGATCTATGCTGTCATCCCACAGGATCTATGCTGTCATCCACAGGATCTATGCTGTCATCCCACAGGGTCTATGATGTCATCCCACAGGGTCTATGATGTCATCCCACAGGATCTATGCTGTCATTATACAGGATCTATGCTGTCATTATACAGGATCTATGCTGTCATCCACAGGATCTATGCTGTCATCCACGGGATCTATGCTGTCATCCCACAGGATCTATGCTGTCATTATACAGGATCTATGCTGTCATCCACAGGATCTATGCTGTCATCCACAGGATCTATGCTGTCATCCCACAGGATCTATGCTGTCATTCCACAGGATCTATGATGTCATCCCACAGGGTCTATGATGTCATCCCACAGGATCTATGCTGTCATTATACAGGATCTATGATGTCATTCCACAGGATCTATGCTGTCATCCCACAGGGTCTATGATGTCATCCCACAGGATCTATGCTGTCATCCCACAGGATCTATGATGTCATCCCACAGGATCGCAGTCCACAGCCAATTTCTCTGCAGCTGTCGTTTCTTGACTTTAAAAGAATTTGGTTGAAATAGATCACGAGTAAAACTTCTGAGTTCTAAGACTATTTATTAAACAAAGTTACAATTACAGATTACAGTATTTCTCTCTGATGGTGGGACACAAAAGAAAGCTGGTGCTGCATGGAGGAGCTGGTCTGCTGGTCAAAGAGGCAGACTACAGAGTCAGCTCACCTATCTGTATACAATGATATGCTAATACAAGTTTACGACAAGGTATCTATATGGGCCTATCACATTCAAGAAAAGGGGTTACTGTCACTTCAGGTTAAAGGTCAGGGGGTAGGCCACACAAAGCCATCTTCAAATGACCATGTAGGGACAATGTGGCTTTAAGACAAAGGGATCATAAAACCCCCTTTAGGAATGCGACAAGGTGGAACCCCCACAGGCATGAACGTGTGTGCAAAAGACAACTTCTACAGGTCTATACATTATATACACTTCATGTGTGTGTGTGTGTGTGTGTGTCAAAATATACCACACAGCAGTCAGCTATTGTGTTTTCCCTGAGTCAGGGCAGCTGGGCACTAGTCTCCTGGGCGGGGAAGGCAGGAAGGAGAACAAGAAGAGGTGTTTTGGCGCCGTTGGACGGATGGATCTTCCAGACCTTTCTCTGCCACAGTGACCCGCCGGGCTCTCAGACGAGGGTTGGGGTTTTTTGTGTTTATTTTTGCATGTGTCTTTTATCACTATAAAACAGATTTGAATAGTTTTTGCCCCATTGGGTGTGTGTCCAAAGTTTAAGGAACTACATAGTGTAGAACTGAGATATACACTTGATTAAACATGTTAAATGTTTTTGAAAACAGGACTCATTTTCTCAAAACACTTAACACAATTCACAGAACCACACACCCAAGGTGCAAAACACCTCCGATATCCTGCAAAATGAAGCACTGCATTCAAAACTACATAAACATGGCACACACTTCATTCATATTACCAGATTTTTGTCCAACCACTGTTATGCTCAATCAAAAGCACTTTCATCTATGCTGGGCTTTGTCATAATAAAATAGTTCTATATGTAGAGAATTCTACAGAAAGAGATTGTTCAAGTCTACAGAAATATGTGCAGAAACACAATGTTGAATCAAAACCTTTTTATAACCTAATCTGATCATTATACTCAGTACTCAAGTTGTAAAAGAAAACCAATGGGGGATGGTGGATTTGATCATATGGGGACAATTTTAGCATCCCCACAGCGTCAGTGACTTCAGTGTCAGTGACTTCAGTGTCAGTGACTTGGTAAAAATGTCATTGCATGTGTGCCCACAGTATTTTACTCAATAAGTAATACCACGTTCATTGATAAAATGACATACAGGATGGAAAGGGGGGATGGCAGTTTTAGAAGGGGGATGATTTTGACCGTTTTAATTTCAGGGGGGGGATGCCATCCCCCCTCATCCCCCCTCAACTCGAGTGCTGGTTATACATTACAGTAAAGTTGTGTGACCAAAAAAACATGCCCTCTATGGAATACAGTAAACAGAAAAGAAAACTGTGAGGGAAGAATATACAGAAATTGCCACAGCACCTCATCAACATCACAGGCAGTATCTTCCCTGGCTAGACATGGAGGGAAGCAGTGCTTTGGGTGTCATATCCAGCCCTAGACAGCAGCACCCATATCAACATCATCACATGCCTCTTCCATTGACTGCAGGAGAGCGTAGTGTAGTCCAGTACACTGGGAAAAGATGCTGTACTCTGTGCAGTGTACTGTAGTCACTCTTCTACTTCCATCCATATATTCATGTCTCAGCTTTGAGTCTTTCAGAGTTTCTCTCAAAAGGCATCTTGAAAATCTGCTTCATGTGCACTTGTTGCTTCAAAGTGCCATGTTGAATTGCAAATTGGGTGCAAAGCAGAAAATGTGTGAGTTTTGGTCTCTGAGTGTCAGTTTCAATGATTGCGTTTTAGGTGTCATTTTAGTGAGTTAGCAATTGAAGAAAAACGGTAATATTATCATAGGATACTGAACACCAACTACGGTTTTCACTATACGTTTTTAACATATATCTACATGTGGTTTTAGCCAGCCAGGATCTGGTCAATATCTAAGAACAGAGAGTCAGAAAATAGTTAATTTTTTCACATAAATGATCTGGAAAAGTGGTTCCAAAACACGGACTGTCAAATTACCACACCTATGAGCCAATTGGTTAGACATAGCCCCTCGTTCATGAGGTCTGTGACCAAATCGATGCCGCAGCCGTGCAAGGATGGATCCCGACATTCCAGACGGTTCTTCCCACGTTGTCTTGCCAACGAGGATGTCGCCTGTGATGTAGATGAAATTCTCTGACCAGATCCAGCTAGGCCAAGAGATCATGTCTGGTATTTTCTGTGCTGTATTTTAATTTGTTTTCAGTTTTGTTTTGTTGACTGTAATTGTAACCTGTACTGGATACAGTATGTTCTGTTTGTCTGATATCTGCTGAACTTACAGTGTTATGCACACTACTGTAGTAGCATGAAAACTATATGGAGAGAAATACATTATATTTTCATCAGTCTGCTGCATTGGTCTTGTGTAGTGTTTGGTGTATTTATTGTATATTTGCACTTTCTCTGTGTACTTCACTTACAGTACTCTAATCACTGAGAAGTAGAACTGCTAAAAGTGTTTTAGGTTAAGTACAGCAGTGTGTAACTGGTTAAAACAGAATTAAGTCATATGAAACGTGTGTGTTTCATATGGTAACAATGTGTATAGTTTTTACAAGACTGTTTAATTTTGCAAAGGATCTGAGGTGTTCTGCTAACTGTGTGTAGTGTGTTGAAGAACCGGGCCCTGTTTTCAAAATCGTGCTTAATCAGAAAAAACATCATATTGAAGAGGCAATCTGTGATTCAAACAACAAGAACTCTCCACATCACTCTCTTTGTTTTGTTTTTTAAGTTATTTTTCTGAGTGGGGCAGTCCCACTCATATTTTTAATTTTATTGGACAGATTCAGTGAAGACAGACAGGAAAGTATGAGAAGAAGGGACCCAGCTAGCGGGGAATGTTCCCCTAACATTGGCTAACATTCCCTACAAGTTCTGCTAATGTTTTAAAGAAAACGTTTTCATCTAATGTTCAAAGAGCATTTTAAGGATGTTTACCATTTCAAATAATGTTCCTATAACGTTAAATGTTAACAAAGTAAGAACGTTTTAGGTGCAACATTCTGAGGATGTTTTGGGGACATTGTTTAGGTAACAGATTATAGAATGTTCTTTTATAAAATGTTACGGCTGGGCCTTCACACACGCCCTCCCCCGCCCCCACAGCTCGAGCACCCGCCCCCACAACTCGAGCACAGCGTGCTCTCCGCCGCAGCTGAGGCTTGTCCCCCTAATTAGATCTTCAGCCAAACCTGCACACCTGTCTCCACTCCCAATCAACCCTCTGTCTACATCTACCCTGGATTTCTACTCACTCATCGTCAGTTCTTCCCTAAAGGGCTCTGCACACAGCGTGCGATTTCTGTTGCGCGTCAACGTTCCATTTTGAAGTTTGAATGGAAGTCTATGAGAACATACAACAGAAATTGCATCGCACGCTGTGTGCATTGGGATGCGATGTTTTATGATTTTCTCATAGACTTCCATTCAAACTTCAAAATGGAACGTTGACGCGCAACAGAAATCGCACGCTGTGTGCAGAGCCCTTAAGAATGACCTGGCAAGTATCCTCTGTGACTAGTCGTGAACTTTGCTCTCGTGCCTAACTTTGTGATTCGTTTATATCTTATGTACTGGCCTACCGTGGAGACTTACCCTGTTTTTCTGTTCCTCCACAGCCCACGCCAACCACTACCGCCAGCCCGCCAGGTTGAAACCCCCGGACTCATCCTTTCAGTTTTTCCACTGTAAATAAATACCCTACGGGGCTTCACAGTATTCTGCCTCCGTTGTCGTGTCCTTGAGCCCCCTCACCACCGTGGCTTAACATAAAATGTTCCCACAATGTTACACGATAACAAAGGAAGGACATTTGCAAAGCAACATTTGGATAATGTTTTCAGGATGTTATTGATGCCTCAGATCACAAAACGTTTTTTCTAGAATGTTCCTGTAATGTGATATGTAAACAAAGGAAGAACGTTTTACCTGCAACATTCCAAGGATGTTTTGGGGACATTGTTTAGGTAACAGATTCCCAGCTAGGAGGGAATGTTCCCACAACATTGGCTAACATTCCCTACAAGTTCTGCTAATGTTTTAAAGAAAACGTTTTCATCTAATGTTCAAAGAGCATTTTAAGGATGTTTACCATTTCAAATAATGTTCCTATAACGTTAAATGTTAACAAAGTAAGAACGTTTTAGGTGCAACATTCTGAGGATGTTTTGGGGACATTGTTTAGGTAACAGATTATAGAATGTTCTTTTATAAAATGTTCCCACAATGTTACACGATAACAAAGGAAGGACATTTGCAAAGCAACATTTGGATAATGTTTTCAGGATGTTATTGATGCCTCAGATCACAAAACGTTTTTTCTAGAATGTTCCTGTAATGTGATATGTAAACAAAGGAAGAACGTTTTACCTGCAACATTCCATGGATGTTTTGGGGACATTGTTTAGGTAACAGATTATAGAATGTTCTTTTACAAAATGTTCTCACAATGTTACACGATAACGCAAAATGTGCTTCCGGATCCACACTGTTGCGCTCTATACAAATGAGCATATCATTTATTATGTAATAAGAAACGCATAGATAGCATATTGAAATAGGTTTCCTTAACCCTTGTGTGATGTTCACTTTTTGGACCCTTTCGTACTGTTCGGGTCCAGTTGACCCGGGACATCATTGGGGTTTTAAAAGCACTTGCCCTGACACGGTGCTCCTAGTCCCAAGGGTGACCCGTACAAGGGGGTATACTCAGGGTGCAAGACACCCTTTGCAAGCCCCAAAATAGCCCATAATATTAAAGGGCGCCTCCTGTGGGCACAAACAGGTACTGTACCCAATAATGCACAATTGGTACTGTGTACACATTCAAAAGTGCATATCTTTTGTTCTGGTGGATCTAGGGGGGCTGCCCTTTGGAGAGGCTGGAGCAGAGGATGCTTAGTAACAAAGTGTCAGACCCCTGGGAATAGGTGGGGGCGAACAACAGCATGATGAGTAGTAGCGTTTTTATGCACATCTAGCAATTTTTGGTTCTAAAAATGTTCAAAGAATGTTACCTAGAAAGTTCTCGTAATGTTTCCAGCGGGAATTTTTCTTTAAGTTCCCAGAATGTTCTAGGATAACGTTCTCTAAAACATTTTTTAAATGTTGTGTGATAACCTTCTTAAAATGTTAAGTGACAACATGTTTAGAACATTATGCCCTAATGTTCTTGAAAACGTTTTCAGCGGGAATTTTTCTTTAAGTTCCCAGAATGTTCTAGGATAACGTTCTCTAAAAACATTTTTTAAATGTTGTGTGATAACCTTCTTAAAATGTTAAGTGACGACATTGCTAGAACATTATGCCCTAATGTTCTTGAAAACGTTTTCAGCTGGAAGTTTTCTTCAAGTTCCCAGAATGTTCTAGGATAACGTTCTCTAAAAACATTTTTAAAATGTTGTGTGATAACCTTCTTAAAATGTTAAGTGACAACATGTTTAGAACATTATGCCCTAATGTTCTTGAAAACGTTTTCAGCGGGAATTTTTCTTTAAGTTCCCAGAATGTTCTAGGATAACGTTCTCTAAAACCATTTTAAAAATGTTGTGTGATAACCAAGGGACAACATTGCTAGAACATTATGCCCTAATGTTCTTGAAAACGTTTTCAGCGGGAAGTTTTCTTCAAGTTCCCAGAATGTTCTAGGATAACGTTCTCTAAAAACATTTTAAAAATGTTGTGTGATAACCTTCTTAAAATGTTAAGTGACAACATTGCTAGAACATTATGCCCTAATGTTCTTGAAAACGTTTTCAGCGGGAAGTTTTCTTCAAGTTCCCAGAATGTTCTAGGATAACATTCTCTAAAAACATTTTTTAAATGTTGTGTGATAACCTTCTTAAAATGTTAAGTGACAACATTGCTAGAACATTATGCCCTAATGATGAGTAGAAGCGTTTTTACACACATGATGCTCCTAACTTTGAAAATGCAAAATCCACTATAATAAAGACCTGGGTGTCATAAATCATACTTATCTAGGAAAAATGTTAATGAAACAATGTTTTCATTGCTGTTTATTATTTTGAATTTATATTCTCAATTGACTTTCACATTTATCTAATTATAATCAAAGCTGTAAAGAAAATACAGGTGATGAACAGGAATAGAAATGAAACAAACAAACTAATATTTTTTTGCCAATAGCTATGAAATACATCTCTCAAAAATAATTTATAATTTTAATTTTGCCATTTAGCAGACGCTTTTAATCCAAAGCGATTTACAATTACGAATTACAGGGACATTCCCCCTGGAGTAACTGAGGGCTAAGTGCCTTACTCAAGGACACACTAGTAGTGGTGGTGTTTCAGGCGGGATTTGAACTCACAACCTTCCGATCACTAGTCCAACTCACTATCCACTAGACCACCACTATGGCTCAAAAATGTCTGAAAATAGTGAATCACAAAACACGAACGGAATGTACACTGTTTTCACTGTCATTGTCGAAATACAGTATTATGTCTGAAAAATCCCAAATAATTCTGAAATAACACTTGCTACAATTGTGTGTTCATGGGTATGCCTGTCTACACAACACATGAAGCACAGAATGTGACAGTGTGTGTACCTCAAATGTACTTTTTGCAGTTGTTGCATACGTTCTGTACAGTGCAAGAAAATGTAAAAATGTTTACAATGTTGCACTTCAAAGGGTAAGTGCGAGAGCAGTTCAAAGTAAGTGCGAGAGCAGACGGCTTCTTGGCGTGGGAAATGAAGAAGACTCCTCAATGTCGGTTTATAATATTTATTCAGACAAAGATGTCAACACCCTGTGGGTGGGAATACAGCGTATGAGTAAATACAATTACCATAACAAGACATACATAACAAGATATAAACAAACATGAACGATTACTGTTCACCACAATCTGATAACAAGATACATATAACTAATAACAGACTTACGTATAACAGGCAAACACGTCCTAAAGAGAGAGGAGAAACACCGTGTATCCTCTGACCACCTGGCATCCACAATGGCAGCCACAACTTCTCCTAACTCGAACCTCTTAACAGAGAGTACTAAACACATAACCCAATACTATCGCCCCCTAGCGGTCGGGAGTACACTCCACCCTGCATCCCCCCCAGACCGGGGAGCCACGAATCCACGTGGGTCCACGGGCTCAAATCCATTGGCCAGACTCAGCTTCATATCGCTTAGGTGGCCTCCTAGCACGGGCCGGCCGGGCGGGCCGCAGTGGCGACGGCGCAGGAAGAGGTGTAGCGGGAGCCACACCAGCGGGAACTAGGGGCGCGGGGAGAGACGACGCCCCGCCTGAAGGCCCTAGCAGAGAGGGGCCCAGAACAGCAACACGGGGCCCATCCGTCCCCAGCCGGGCGTCACCCTGGGGCACCACTGGACCAGAGGGGGTAGCTAGGGGCAGAGAGTCCAGGGAGGGAGGAGGCAGGGGAGGCGGCGACGGCAGCCGCTGGGTACATGGGGCGACTGGCGTGTAGCCACGGAGGAACCGCCGGTTGCGCAACGTCAGGCGTCCTGAGCCATCAACTCTCACCCGATACTGATCGTGGCCAAGCGACTCCACCACCACCCCAGACCTGTCCCACTTATTGGGGCTCGGGCCCTGCTGATTCTGGATAAACACCCTCTCACCGAGTGCCAGAGGGCGAAGTGGTCTTGAATGAACCCCCAGAGACTCGGTGGTACGGGACATCCGCGTACGAAGGGCATCCTCCTTCACAGCCCATGCCTGACGCCAGAGAGGACGGATATGCGGGTTCGAAAACTTCTCCAGCCTGTTAACGAAGGAGAGCGAACCTCGAAGGGGGTGACCGAAAATGATCTGTGCTGGTGAGAGGTTGCAGTCTGGGTCGGGTGTGTTACGCAACTGTATCATCGCGCGCAAGAAGCGATCCTGGTCGAGACTGCCCGCCGGGCCACTGTTGGACATCAGAAGCCGCTTCGCAGTCTTAACAGCGACCTCCGCTCTCCCGTTAGACTGTGGGAAACTGACGGAGGACACACGATGCCTGATCTGCCATAGGCGGAGGAAGTCCTGAGTGTGGCTTGCCATAAATTCCGGGCCGCCATCGCTTGAAAGCTCCTCAGGCACCCCAAAGGTCCGAAAGAATGAGCGGAGGTGGCGAACAAGGCCAGCTGCGCCTCCAGCATCAGTCACGGCCGCAGCGCCCAGGACCTCCACCCAGCCTGAGAGCCGATCCCCGACGACCAGGTAGTGGCGGCCCCCGTAATCAAAGAAGTCAGCAAACACTGCCTCGAACGGGGTGGACGGTGGCGGAGATGACAGAGGGGCAGGGCTCTACGCTAACCTTTTTCACTAGGAGCACATGTGCTCCTAAATGAAAAATGTTAGGGGCACACAAAGAAATTTAGGAGCACAGTGAAAAATGTAATTATAACACATTTTTATTAGTGATTTTGCAATTTTTGCACCAAAATCACACATTGGCCCATGCCTACAGCCCTACTAGACGTAGAGTTGATGGCATTGTATTATGGTAACTAGCTGTGTCAAGTTCTCCTGGTTAGCAGCATGTTCATTCATTCATCCATGTCATGCCTGTCAGCTAGCAGCTAGCAGCCCAGCCAGGCTTTAGGGCTAGGTCTGTCAGCTAGCAGCCCAGCCAGGCCATGCAGAGGTCTGTCTCCATGCTGCCCACCTCCCTGCTGCTGGGTCAGGCTACATCAGTCACACACGGTGGCCAGACAACTCCACATCTAGGGGTATTAAACTACCCCACATCCAGATGACCAGTCCCCAGCCCCATGCTGCCCGGGGTGGTGACATGTGGAGGTGGCCAGCCCAGCACGGTGCCTCTGCGGCGGCTAGCTGTTAGCACACCACCATCCCCGGGGGTCCCACCTCTCTGCCACACTCAAGTACAACATGTTGCATTTTCATGCCATTAGGCAACTTGCTTCCTAGGGTTTCCTAGGATTAGAGATGCATTTGGACTTCTGGAGTACCTCCACTACTTTCAATGGGTTCTGAAGGTCTGAGAGCTTTCTACTTTCTACCCTGTGTAGTTAACCCTGGTTGTAACCTTGGGTTCAAATCTGGAGTGTGTGGGACCAAGATTGTTGTAGATTTGGTGAGCTAATGAAGCTAATGAAGCTTGAGATGAGAAAAGGGCGCTTGTCTCTTTAAGGCCCAAAAGGGAGTTAGCGATTAGCGATGTTAGCTTAGCGCCAGTTTAACAGAAGTAACTTCACTTTTAACATGACTTCCCGTGGTCGTAGCGGGCTGGCTGACGGCTTAAAATGTGGCCACACGGTTCGCGCAGATTTATTTTTAGAATAAAAAAAAAAAAAAAAAAAAAAAATTTTTTTTATAATATCTGTACTCGCACGTGTGCTCGTGAATTTATTTCTCTAGTCGCACAGATGTATTTTTAGTCGCAAATGCGAGTGAAATGGTCGCACTGTAGAGCCCTGAGGGGGCGTAGCTGCCTGTGATGGAGCATTGCGGTTGCAGTCCGCGCACCCGGTCCTGACAGTGCGGATATCCCCAGACATCAGAGGCCAGTAGACTATGGCCCGGGCATGCTGCTCCATCGCCGAAACCCCCTGGTGGGCAGCATGAAGGTGTCGAAGGACTCTCTCGCGGAGGGTTAGGGGAATCACGACGCGATCCTGATACAGCAAGACCCCGTCCTGCGCATAGATGGAGTCACAGACCGGCGACAAACTCACCACGGCAGGGTCATGCGCGTCCACTCCGTCCCCGTGCTCAATCATGTCCAGCAGGCGGCCGAGGCATGCGTCAGCCGCGGTCTCTTGCGCGAGGAGGGGCCAGGAGACGGCGCCGAGCTCCTGAGCATCGATGCAGATGGAAGCCATGAGTGCCAACTCGACAGTGTCAGGCACGCCTGGCGGTTCCAGGGAGAGGCCGCTAGCCGAGCCCGAGGGGGAAGGGTGCCTTGAGGCAGCGTCAGCGGCATGGTTGCTCACGCCAGGGAGGTAAACAATCTCGAAACGCCATGGGAGGGTACGCTGTTTGAGCCTGAACAAGCGTGAGTTTGTGATCTCGTCGAGTGTGCGGTCCCCGAAGATCTTCACCAGGGGCTTGTGGTCGGTGACCACGACGAGATCGTCACATCCCTGCGTGAAGTATCGTGCCTGCTCCAGACCCCAGGCCACGGCCAGGGCCTCCCCTTCGATAGCCGCATAACGCTGCTCCGCGGAGGACAGGAAGCGAGACCCAGCGAGTGTGATTCTCCAACCTCCCGGGCAGCAGTCCGGCACGCCCGAGGCACAGCTGCAATGCTGTTGGAGAAGGAAGTAGCCAATGCCTCGCCTGGACCAGTCGGGGCGGAGGCAGGTGCGCTTCTGCATGTCATAGATCTCTACACCTTCGCGAATGGCCCCAATTATGGCATGCTTAGATGCCTGGAAGGCCTCCTCCAGCTCGGTTGACCATGCGAACTTGCAGCGTGGGCTGAGGAAGGGCTTGAAAGGAGCCATAGTATCGCGCAACTGGGCGTAGTTAGTCACTTGATTGACAAGGCCGAACCAGCTTCTGATATCTGTCGTGGAGACCGGGCTGGGGAAGTCCCGGATGGCGTCCAGGTATTTGGGAAGTGGCTCGATGGTAGCGTCCGACACCCTGAAGCCAGCGAAGTCCACGCTCCTCTGCGCAAACTGAAACTTGCCCGGGTTCAACACGACGCCTGACCGCCCGACACGTGTCAGGAAATCGATGGTCCTCCACCAGTGCTGCTCCAAGTCGGTGTCGTAGTGGACCGTGTCATCCACACACCGTTCCTTGCGTTCAAAGTCTGAGAGGATAGCGTCAAAACGGCGGTTGTAGCCATCACCCGACGAGAGGAAACCCTGTGGTGCCCTGGTGTAACGCCACCGGCCAAAGGGAGTGATGAACGTTGTCAGATGACGGTCAGACTCGCGCAGTGGCACACTGTGATAACCATTCCAAGCGTCCGTGACTGTCTTCCAGGTGCCCTTCGGGACACGACGTGCGAGGTGGAATGGGGACTCAGTGGCGAACGTCTCACGCTGGCAGAACTTATTGAGAGGGGAAAGGTCCACGGTCCTGCGGGGGGACCCGTCGTGCTTCCGGGTAACCACCATCCGGTGGCACCATGTAACCGGTTCGCCGTACGGCACACGCTCGATGACACCAAGGGCCTCGTCCCGGAGAAGGTCGTCGTGGACCTTCTGCTGCCAGTGGAGAGGCACACCGGCTGCGGTGTGGCACGCTTTCGGCGCGGCAGCAGGGTCCACATGCATCTCGACGGGCGGCCCCTCCATGCAAGGCAATGCCCGATGGGGGCACGTGTTAAATGTAGATGAGGCATACCTCTCAATCAACCACCCCTTCATCCGGCTATTGTTCTCAGGCTCGCAAGAGAATGGCAGCGCCGCGGGGCGTGACGGAGGGACTGCACGCTGTGGACACGAGCACCCGGCATCATGGGGGTCGCTCGGGCCGTCGCAGCCGCCGTTGGCGGACCTCAATGCATTCACGGACAAGGGCCGATCCGGCGAGGAAGGGGGGGCAGGATCGTGCGTGTCCCTGGGTTGCCCCGCACCACCTGTTGGGAAGTCCTTAGGCAGGAGGCTGAGGTTGAGCAGCGACTCATAGGAGAGGTACATTCCCCGGACCGAGCTGCTCACATACACCATTGAGCGGCAGGACGACACCTCGCCGCCGTTGGAGACCGCCGAGAGTGTAGCAAAGAATGCGCCATCAATGGCTATGGGGGAGCGATTTGCAGCCGAGAGGCTGAGGCTAACAGGGCGCAGGTCGTCACGCGAGAATCCGCAGGACAGGTACTCCTCTAACGACCAAATGTCCGACTGCGCACCTGTGTCTGCGATGGCGGACACCTCCACCATGTTCCCCGAGGGCCGACAGCCGGCGCCGCCCCCCTGACCCACCGGATTGTCAATCGAGACGGAGATCAGTGCCCGGGGGTGTTCCCTCAGCCTGGCCCGCCTCCATTCGCCCTTGGAGAAGATATGGTGCTCGAGTCTGAGTGGTGCCGTTGTGCGGCGCCGACGATGGTTCCCGTAGTGTCGATCTGGGCGCGCCTCAGACTGAATGGCCGAGAGCTGGGAGATTGGCTCCGACTCCAGGGCGGCCTGCTGACCGTTAGACGGCGTCCGCAGCCACACCTCGGATCCCATGGTAGCCTGCTGACCGTCAAATGGTGGCAGCCGCCGCTTGCGTCGACGGGCCTTGAAGCAGTCGACACAGAGCTGGTGAGGCCTGATGTTCCATCCGCGAGACCCCTCTGTAAAGACATGGAACGTGTTCTGACACCCTGGGCACACGGCTCGTTTTGCCACATCAGCTGGACTCGGGGCCAAGGAGGGGCTCCGCTGTGGGCTTGGCTGTGGGTCCTTCCTCAAGCGCTGGAATGAGGAGACAGCCGACAGGGCGGATGATGGAAGGGCGTTACGAGCCATCTCCTTGCCCTCGACGAGCGCGACCACATCATTAACGGGCTTCAGAAGAATGTCAGGCGTCCCTAACGCCTCGCGGCGTATGTCCGGGTCGTAGATCCCATTAACAAGGACATCGCGGATGATGTGATCAGTGTAGCTCACACTCTTGCCACACTCGCAGACAGCCACGTAAGAGCACGTCTCCGCCTTCCCACGCACTCTGGCAGTAAAGGCGCGGAATGTCTCATCGCGTTCCTGGCGCAGCTGAAGCAGCTCTGTGCGCAGGACGCATGTGGCGACCGGGACAACGGCCAGCAAGCGCATAGCAGCAAGTAGTTCCTCTAGAGCCCCAGAGGCGACGTCCGGGTCCGCTTTCAACAGGCTGTCTCCAAGTTCGATCCCCGCGCACTGAAACAGCTGGAACGGGGCCTGGGCCGCTCCAATGCCCGACCCCGCCCGGAAGACCTCCCACCGCCGGACGAACACGTTCCACTCCTCCGTTGAGATGCCGGTGTCAACCCTAGGCCGCTCCATCCTCGGGCCTCGGGGAGCTGGGGTCTGAACCGCCGCACCTCGATGGAAATGTCCATGGTTTGTCAGCAAGACGATGGCGAGTGCTTCGGACACGTCTCTGGTCTCGAAGTCGCAGCCGGGGAAAGGGCATTCCACCTTCATGGTGTTGACATGAAGAAGACTCCTCAATGTCGGTTTATAATATTTATTCAGACAAAGATGTCAACACCCTGTGGGTGGGAATACAGCGTATGAGTAAATACAATTACCATAACAAGACATACATAACAAGATATAAACAAACATGAACGATTACTGTTCACCACAATCTGATAACAAGATACATATAACTAATAACAGACTTACGTATAACAGGCAAACACGTCCTAAAGAGAGAGGAGAAACACCGTGTATCCTCTGACCACCTGGCATCCACAATGGCAGCCACAACTTCTCCTAACTCTAACCTCTTAACAGAGAGTACTAAACACATAACCCAATACTATCGCCCCCTAGCGGTCGGGAGTACACTCCACCCTGCAGGAAAGCCAGAGCAGATGTGTGTGATTGAGTGACTGATTAGATTTCACGCCTGACTGAGATGTTCAGTTCACCTCCGTGGTCGGGCACAGGTAGACGGGTTTAGTTGAAGAGAAGACAGCACAAGTGAACGGGACACTTTGGATTAAACGGTAAGGTTACAATAATTGTTTTTAATTGATTAACGTTACTTTGTATGGATAAATGTACTTTCTTGACCACAAACTAACCGTTAATGCGAATAACGTTGGCTGGTGATGAGTGAAGCAAATCTACCAGCCCAAAAGTTTGGGAGCTAGCTAGCAAATCAAGGACCCCAATTGAAATAAGCCAGTGGCTTTCTTGGGTTTTTATCCTGTTAGTTGACCTTGTATGTAATATGTACTTTCATGTACCTACTTCTGCAAATCTTCTAATAAAGTTTTCAATCAATCAATCAAGCAAGCTATGAATCTAGCTAGCACAATCGTGGACGCACATGGCTCAGTGCTTCGCTGCACTCGCGCCTCCATGTGTGTTATCATATCTCGTGTCATATGCATGCAAGATTCGACAAAATCTTGCATGCTTGCACTATTGCACGCATTTCCGGCATGTAATGTCGTGTTAGATTGAGTTGGAAGCATAGACTGTAAATGGCATGAAGTCACTGATTGAAAAAATGATTTGAGTCAGACAGCTATCTGATATTTTGTATTTTTTCGTGATTTATTGTGAGTGCAGACTAATGCTGGCCTTACACTAAACGACTTCTCACCCGATGTCATTGTTGCAGACACATTTCCAGTGTAAGAATAAAATAATGAGAGTTTTCGCGCTCCCGTCATCTCAATTGTTTGGTGTAAGGTGGCAGTCCGAATCAGTCTTTTTCGTAGATAATACTCTGCATCTTCTTATGACAGCTATAAAATGCATTTTCAGGGATGTGTTGTCATATAGTTTTGCCCATTATTGTGGTCAACTGTTTGGGTAACAGTACTGGTATTTCACTTCACATGAATGTTGTACTCATACTGACATTTTTACAGTGTAAACAGCATGGATACAGAACTGGTAGAAGCTTTTTTATAACCTTTTTCCTTTCTTTTTTTCCTTTTTTTCTGGGGTGTGTTCAGGGTTTAGGATGTCAGATAGAACATACTCAGCCCGCTGGAAAAGGGCTAAAAGATTAGAAGAAAAATGTGCATGCGACCAAATGGCTACATCAGAGTTTTTACCACTGCTTTATCAACACCAGGAACATACAGGAGAGGGGGAACATACAGGAGAGGGGGAACATACAGGAGAGGGGGCTGCTGTGGAACAGAATTGTGCAGATGAGAAAGATTTAGAAGATTTACTGTCTCAGAGCAGTAATGGCAGCAATACTGAAACTAACCCCCCCCTCAGACATTCCATTGCAGTGTGGGCAATCGAATATCAAGTGAAACACAATGCAGTTGATGGTTTGTTAAAGATTTTGAAAGGATATGGACACTCAGAGCTGCCAAACACAGCAAAAACACTGCTTGACAGTTGACACCTGCGAAAGTGTAGAGTTTGAGTTGAAATCAGGAATGCAGTATATCTACCTTGGCTGCAAAGACCAGCTCCTGAAACATTTGAAAATGTATCCGCAACAGGACATTTCTAGATTAGATTTCATTGACATCTCCCTCAATATCGATGGCTTGCCGCTTTTCAAAAGCAGCAAGGAGACACTGTGGCCAGTATTGTGCCAACTGAATTTATCTCCTCCCACAGTTTTCCCACTGGCTCTCTGTTTTGGTTTGTCAAAGCCAACTAACCTTGACTTTCTTGATGATGTTGTTGGTGACCTTCGCAGTATTATGGAAAATGGACTAGAGACAGACAGTGGTTTGATTAGGGTGAAGCTGCGGTGTGTTACATGTGATGCCCCAGCCAAGGCTCTGGTGAAGTCCATGAAGCTGTATTCAGGTTACTATGGATGTGACAAATGTACACAAAAAGGATTGTGGGATGGCCATCGGGTGATCTATCCTGAAATCACCAATCTAACATTGAGAACTGATAAATCATTCCGAGATCAGTCTCAGGAGGAGCATCACCCGCATTCAGTGGTGTCACCATTTTGCCAGCTCCCAATAAACATGGTTGAGCACTTCCCTGCAGATTATATGCACCAGTGTTGTCTTGGGGTCATGCGCAAACTGATCCTTTTGTGGCTGAGGGGACCACGGGCAGTCAGATTGTCATCTGGGCATGTTAAGCAGGTCAGTTTAAAGCTTCTGGAGCTCAGAACGTGCATTCCTAATGTGTTTGCAAGGAAACCAAGAGGCTTGGAAGACATTGACAGATGGAAGGCCACAGAACTGAGACAGTTTGCCCTCTATACAGGAAAAATTGTGCTTAAGGGCATTATTTCAAAGGAGCTCTATGAGCACTTCCTGTTTTTTAGTGTCGCATTGTCTATCCTTGTTTGTCCAACACTGGCAAAACAGTACAATCACAATGCAGAGGAGTTGTTGGTGTACTTCATTGCCCAGGGAAGGCAATTGTATGGGGATGAGTTCCTTGTCTACAATGTTCACAGTTTGGTACAACTGGCATCTGTTGCAAACCTTTATGGCAGTCTTGATGAGTGCAGTGCTTTCTCTTTTGAGAATTACTTGCATCAGCTGAAAAGATTAGTTCGTTCTGGACGAAATCCTCTTTCACAGATTGTGAGGCGGCTTGGGGAAGCAGACAAAGTGAGAAAGATCCATCATGAACCAAAAAAGTCCGTAGGAATTAAACAACCCAACAATGTATTCACTCTTAGTGACGTAGAGTGCTGTGAAGTTGTTGCAGTCTCTGGTGAGACAGAGCATGGGGAGAAGATGTTGCTCTGTCGTGTCTATGATCGACTTGAGCCATACTTCATGCAGCCTTGTGACTCAAGGTTGATTGGTGTCTACACAGCCAAAGACAGTCACACTAGGATAAAAAGACTCTGAAAGGCATTTGGGCAGGCAGGCATTTATGACTGAGGCAGACAATGGTTTGAGGATTGTAGTTACCATACTCCATTCATTCTGAGTGCACAGACTTCATCTAACTGTAAATAGTAGTACATACAGTAGTTCTTTATGTAACATTCACCTATTTTTTTTCCTGAGCAATGGCCTTCTTATATTGATTGGCAATTGTAAGCCACACAGCCAAAGGTGTCCCTGAAACCACACTACCAGTTGCCCACCCCATTTTTTTCTCTTTTTTTCTCTTTTACAATGTGTGGAAATAAATCAAACAGCACACGCATCCAAGCGGTAATTATATGAAAGTATATATGAATATAAATTGGGGGTGTGCACGGAGGGTAGAATGTGACAACATTTCCTTTTTCTTCCAGCACACACACCTGTTTGCTGTTGTGCTCTTCCTCGAAACGAACACAGTGGATGTCGTGCCAACAAACTGGCTTGAGAAGACTAACAAGGTATTTCCTAATCCTAACTTATTCATGCAAGATATAATGTGAACTGCAGCCAGTAGCAGCTAGCGTACTGTACCTTCTTGTTATATTTTCTGCAGACTGTACAGCTACTGGCCAAAACCTGACAAGAATGTGACACCCAAAGTTAAGAGGAGAGAAATCCTGGACCAAGCACGTTGGAGCAAAAATAAAGTCAAGATTTTAAAAATCACAGGTTAGGTATTGTATTGTACTGTTTAATCTTCAGAACTAAGCCAACAAACACCTTTTTTAAAAAGCTCTCATGCTTCCACCTAAATTATACCAGTGACTTTGAGGAGAGCAAACTTTGTTCACTCTCCTCAAACTCAAGTGATCTCAGTGGGGGGGAAAACTCAAAACGCAAGCTCCATTAGAATTCCAAGTGTTCTACTTGTTTTATTTTGTTCAAAACAAAAATGTGAAATTACTAGGAGTGGGATAAAAAAAACTTAAGTATCACAATTTTAAGCGGTGCAACCGCTTCTATACATGGCTTTCATGAGGTGTCCGTCCGTATGTCGGTCTCATAACTGTGTAAGCCCCCAAATGAAGTTATTTCAACTCAAAAACATGACATTATTGTGGCACGAGTAAAGCATTGAATATAAATATCAAAAGGAGGCATTCCTCTATAAATTGTTTTATTTCCCATCAGTTTTTTTCCAAATGATTGGCCTTTTATTCATTGAACAAAAGCTTATCACTTAGCCTAAAATGCTTCCATAAATTAATTAATTTTCTAAAGATTAAGCTTATCACTCGTCTAGGGTTGGGTACCGAAAATCGGTACCAGTAGGTACCGGTTACTTTACATTCGGTATGTACCCGTACCGAATCGCAAAGGAGATTTCGGTGCCTCATTTCGGTACTTTTCTATCTCGCTCCGGTGTCAACTGGTGACTCGTGACGTCACATCGCCTGTTAAATTTCCACTCAGTGAAAGCAGCGAGTACGGAAGGATAACGAGAAGGTTGCTAATAGCAACTTCCGCTAGCGGGTTGGCATAACGCTACGCTCGACTTATGGGTGCGTTCCGTAAACTTGTTCTGGAATTCTGATCACCACTCGTGGAATGCCTTCTGTCCAATCAAATGACTTGCTCCCCTTATGACGTCGGGCCCAGTGTGCGCTGCGACGCTCTCAGAGCGAGTTTACGAACGCAAGCCTTTGATTGGACAGTGCACTCCAGGATTCGACGCGTCTGTTGATGACGTAGTGCGGATGTGTGGCTGCGTCTCTGCGAGGTGGACAACATGATCGGGGATCTCCTGATATTCGGGTACTGTGTCAGATCATGTATATATCATGTAGATATATCCTTATCCTACTACTGTGTCTGAAAAATGAATCGTCATGTCATCATGGACCAGAGAGGGGGAGGGGAGTAGTATTAGCTGAGCGGCAACAGAGTTTGGATTTTGACGAGGTGGAGGGCTCCAGTTCATCAGAGTTATATTTCCTCTCGGTCTTCTTGGTTCTGGGGGCTATGCAGGCCTCTTCACTAGATCCCTTTTCTAAGAATATTCTGATGTCCTTGAGGGGCTGCTGAACAAGTGTGTACTCGTATTCGACATCAGTACCAACGATAGGCACCCCCAGCTTAATGGAGTCCCCAAGGCTCAGGAGTTTTATTTTCATTTATTTTAATTTGAGTGTATATTTAACTAATATATATTGTGCCTCAGCAATAAAAAAGTGAAAAGCTGTTTAATGTTGTCGACCGTGTTATTATTATATATATATTTATATATGTCATTTAAAAAAATCAAAAGTACCGAATTAAGTACCGTTTTGGTACCGGTACCGTTTTTAAAGTATCGGTTAGGTACCGGTACCGGATAAAACCCAAACGGTACCCAACCCTACACTCGTCACAACATGCTTATCACTTATCACAACATGTCATTTTATAATTATTTAATCAAAGTTAATGCGTTAATTTGACAGCCCTAATGTATTTATGTGCGTGTGTATGTATGTATAAATAATATGTGTATCTGCTCTGATCTCCACCCATATTTTGTAGACACATACACAAAGGCCAGAGACAAGGTCAACATAGCAGTAGTCACGTCAAATTTGGAGAGTGACGAGGAAGAGGAAATGTCTGGCAAGAAGATTGTTCTGCCTGTGCGGTACACACAAGATTCTGGTAAGATTGCTTGATTGTGGCGGTTTTTCCCCAGAAAATATCTAACGCTACTGTATATTCTTACCTGACAGATATGTTTGAATATGATATACAAAATCTAGCCCTATTGTTTTGTAACAGGTAACAGGTGATAGCTTTATTGCTAAGTAATTATTAAGGTTAGGCACAACATGAATAACGTTAACTTGGATGGATTCATTGCCAGTCGTATTTTAATGAGCACACGTAAGTGCACTGCACTCTGACACTATTAAACCTAGAATTGCACATCAATTCTAGAAGATATACTGTGTGTACCGATATAAGCTCTTTCAGTGAACTGTGTTGACTTTCTAACTTTCTGTGACCTTTTTTATTTTTTAGTCAACTCATCAATGGACCTTTTTTCAGCCAGAGACGACCAGAATAGCCCAAGTAAGTCTCCATTACAACACATAATTTAGTATAACATTGTCTCAGCCCCACAGTGCACTCACAACTGGGCCAGCCCCTGCGTGCTCCTCAGCTCCGGTCGTTCAGTTTTGTCGGTTCTCTCTCAAAGGATCAGGAGTCACCGGCCAAGTGTCCGTTTGCCGTTCATGCACGGTGCCGGGATTTTGGCTCTCACCCTCTCGCCAGTGCGTGCTCCAAAACAAGCCCCCTCTCCCGAGGACTTCCTTGTTCCGCGTTCTCTCCGGGGTTCTTCGTTAGGCAAACCTTTCTGCATTTGCTTTCATGCGAACAGGGAGGACCCCACCCCCAACATGATCCACATGCACCATTGTCTATTATCCATATTTCCGTATACGGCAGCACAGCCGATGATTTGTCCTGACCCCACTAATAATCATATTTATATTGACATAATCACCTATGGGATTTCATATTAACTCAACTCCAAGCACTCAAAGTAAGTTGGCTTCTTGATCATTGCCATGCAAGTGTCAAAGTAGCTTAAAAGTAATACACAACTAGTTGCTCTTTTCAAATACCAATGGCATCCTGGAACTTTCAGTAAACTGGGACTTTTCAGCAGTGGCCAAGGTACGCCTGTAGTCACTAAGCAACTTGCATATGGTGTCATGATCCAATTGTACACGACTTTAACTTGTTTATTTTGCACAAATGTAGGTCCCTCCCTCATCAGCACTCCAGGTCCCTCCCTCACCAGCACTCCAAAAACAACTCCAAGCACTCAAAGTATGAATGAATGAATGAATGAAAGCATTTATTTCGAACATGTGCAGAGAGAAATAGTTATAACAACAAAAGACAAAACAAAAACAAGAAAAAAACAAAACAAAACAAAAACAAGAAAAAACTAAACAAAACAAAAAACAAAACAAAAAACGGGCTGGGCTGTCAATCTTCCTCTATAATCCCATTCAAATGTCAGTGCTTATTCTTTTTAATATAAAAAAATAATAATAATGTGTGCTCAAATTTAGCCTATTACTATGTACCTAATCTAGGCTTATGCCATTGCCTAAAACTATGAGCATGTGGTTATGTACATTTCTGTCCACTAGAGGGCAAATCTAGCCCTATTGTTTTGTAACAGGTAACAGGTAAGTAATTATTAAGGTTAGGCACAACATGAATAACGTTAACTTGGATGGATTCATTGCCAGTCGTATTTTAATGAGCACACGTAAGTGCACTGCACTCTGACACTATTAAACCTAGAATTGCACATCAATTCTAGAAGATATACTGTGTGTACCGATATAAGCTCTTTCAGTGAACTGTGTTGACTTTCTAACTTTCTGTGACCTTTTTTATTTTTTAGTCAACTCATCAATGGACCTTTTTTCAACCAGAGACGACCAGAATAGCCCAAGTAAGTCTCCATTACAACACATTAGTATAACATTGTCTCAGCCCCACAGTGCACTCACAACTGGGCCAGCCCCTGCGTGCTCCTCAGCTCCGGTCGTTCAGTTTTGTCGGTTCTCTCTCAAAGGATCAGGAGTCACCGGCCAAGTGTCCGTTTGCCGTTCATGCACGGTGCCGGGATTTTGGCTCTCACCCTCTCGCCAGTGCGTGCTCCAAAACAAGCCCCCTCTCCCGAGGACTTCCTTGTTCCGCGTTCTCTCCGGGGTTCTTCGTTAGGCAAACCTTTCTGCATTTGCTTTCATGCGAACAGGGAGGACCCCACCCCCAACATGATCCACATGCACCATTGTCTATTATCCATATTTCCGTATACGGCAGCACAGCCGATGATTTGTCCTGACCCCACTAATAATCATATTTATATTGACATAATCACCTATGGGATTTCATATTAACTCAACTCCAAGCACTCAAAGTAAGTTGGCTTCTTGATCATTGCCATGCAAGTGTCAAAGTAGCTTAAAAGTAATACACAACTAGTTGCTCTTTTCAAATACCAATGGCATCCTGGAACTTTCAGTAAACTGGGACTTTTCAGCAGTGGCCAAGGTACGCCTGTAGTCACTAAGCAACTTGCATATGGTGTCATGATCCAATTGTACACGACTTTAACTTGTTTATTTTGCACAAATGTAGGTCCCTCCCTCATCAGCACTCCAGGTCCCTCCCTCACCAGCACTCCAAAAACAACTCCAAGCACTCAAAGTATGAATGAATGAATGAATGAAAGCATTTATTTCGAACATGTGCAGAGAGAAATAGTTATAACAACAAAAGACAAAACAAAAACAAGAAAAAAACAAAACAAAACAAAAACAAGAAAAAACTAAACAAAACAAAAAACGGGCTGGGCTGTCAATCTTCCTCTATAATCCCATTCAAATGTCAGTGCTTATTCTTTTTAATATAAAAAAATAATAATAATGTGTGCTCAAATTTAGCCTATTACTATGTACCTAATCTAGGCTTATGCCATTGCCTAAAACTATGAGCATGTGGTTATGTACATTTCTGTCCACTAGAGGGCAAATCTAGCCCTATTGTTTTGTAACAGGTAACAGGTGATAGCTTTATTGCTAAGTAATTATTAAGGTTAGGCACAACATGAATAACGTTAACTTGGATGGATTCATTGCCAGTCGTATTTTAATGAGCACACGTAAGTGCACTGCACTCTGACACTATTAAACCTAGAATTGCACATCAATTCTAGAAGATATACTGTGTGTACCGATATAAGCTCTTTCAGTGAACTGTGTTGACTTTCTAACTTTCTGTGACCTTTTTTATTTTTTAGTCAACTCATCAATGGACCTTTTTTCAGCCAGAGACGACCAGAATAGCCCAAGTAAGTCTCCATTACAACACATTAGTATAACATTGTCTCAGCCCCACAGTGCACTCACAACTGGGCCAGCCCCTGCGTGCTCCTCAGCTCCGGTCGTTCAGTTTTGTCGGTTCTCTCTCAAAGGATCAGGAGTCACCGGCCAAGTGTCCGTTTGCCGTTCATGCACGGTGCCGGGATTTTGGCTCTCACCCTCTCGCCAGTGCGTGCTCCAAAACAAGCCCCCTCTCCCGAGGACTTCCTTGTTCCGCGTTCTCTCCGGGGTTCTTCGTTAGGCAAACCTTTCTGCATTTGCTTTCATGCGAACAGGGAGGACCCCACCCCCAACATGATCCACATGCACCATTGTCTATTATCCATATTTCCGTATACGGCAGCACAGCCGATGATTTGTCCTGACCCCACTAATAATCATATTTATATTGACATAATCACCTATGGGATTTCATATTAACTCAACTCCAAGCACTCAAAGTAAGTTGGCTTCTTGATCATTGCCATGCAAGTGTCAAAGTAGCTTAAAAGTAATACACAACTAGTTGCTCTTTTCAAATACCAATGGCATCCTGGAACTTTCAGTAAACTGGGACTTTTCAGCAGTGGCCAAGGTACGCCTGTAGTCACTAAGCAACTTGCATATGGTGTCATGATCCAATTGTACACGACTTTAACTTGTTTATTTTGCACAAATGTAGGTCCCTCCCTCATCAGCACTCCAGGTCCCTCCCTCACCAGCACTCCAAAAACAACTCCAAGCACTCAAAGTATGAATGAATGAAAGCATTTATTTCGAACATGTGCAGAGAGAAATAGTTATAACAACAAAAGACAAAACAAAAACAAGAAAAAAACAAAACAAAACAAAAACAAGAAAAAAATAAACAAAACAAAAAACAAAACAAAAACGCGAACCGTGACGTCGTCAGAGGGTGTGTCATATTCTATCAATAAAATCCAGCTGGAAATACGAGAAAAGAAGGAAAAGGAGAACGAAGCGAGAACGACAACATAACTAAGAGACAAAGAAGATACAAAGAATAGATAAAGAAGAGATCAAGAAAGACTGGAAAATGTCCAGAAAAACCGTGAATTGGTCTGCCGCGGAAACGCAGTGTTTGGTGGCTATCTGGTCATCAACAGAAATCCAAGACAGACTGGAGGGCAGCACAAGAAAGGGGAAGATTTATGATGAATTAGTACAAGAGTTGGCGAAGGCGGGGTTCATTAGGACATCAGAACAAGTCATAAACAAACTAAAGAAACTTAAGAAGGATTACAGGGATGCTAAGAAAGAGTTGTCCAAAAGCGGAGCTGGACGGGGCGACACGTGTCCAACCTACGACATGCTGGACAGTGTAATGGGTCAGCGACCAGCAAACCAGCTGACGGGGGCCCTGAACTCAGCCACAGCTGCCACAGCCACCACATCTGAGGACGATGAATCGCCTGGACCTTCCACAGATCACGGTAGGTTGACTGCATACCACTCGTTGAAAATGAAGTTCAGATATTCTATGTTATGTCGATCAAACATTGGAATAGCCTAATTCATCGTATAATAATAATTCATCATTCAAAACTGAAATGTCGCCACGTTGACTGACAATCAATTAATCAATTGGATATTTATGTAGCGCAAAATCTAAATCTCAGTATCTCAATTTCTGTAAGCTCTTGTTGACGTCTTAACATCTTACAAAATGTGCTCTGTTGGCTAATGCATATAATGTTCATTTTGGGGAAACGTAGGCTATGCTATAATCATGCCATCAACTTTCATGGCCAAAGTTTCCAAGCTGTTTATGTTTTGGAGGGACAAGTAGGCAACGTAATATTTTAGATAACCAACAGGCTGACTGTTCATTCGCCTTATGTCTGACACGTAGCCTTAATGTCTTTGTGATGTAATAGCGCCTCCAGAATCATCCGCCAACTCCACCAGAAGTGGTTCGGACCCTTCAGATCTTGAAGAGCCTGCCTCACAACCCAGAAAAAGGAAAAGTAAGTATTTGGGCCTAGACCCCCTCTACTTCAATTGATGATGATGTATGAAGATTGATGGCCTATTACACAACCTTATTTTCCAGTATCCTTTATATTTTCCAAACATATTTGTCATCATGGCTGGCATCTGTCCTGGCCTCATGCACCACCTGGTAAAATGATTTCTGTATTGCTTACTACCTGTTTTCTGTTACCCAGGAAAGGAGAAGAATGGCAATGAAGACCTCATGTCATTCCTGGAGAGGGCAGAGGAGAGGGAGAAGGCGGCAGACGAGAGGGAGAAGAAGGCAGAGGCGAGGGAGGAGAGGAGAGAGGAGAGGGAGGAGAGGATGCTTGAGCATATGGAGCGGTCCACCAATTACCTGCTGGGGCTGGTGGAGAGGATGGTCTGTGCCATAGAAGCCAGCAGCAACCGCCCTTAAATCTTTATTTATATTTGTTTTACATACAATTTGAGGTCCAGCCCCTGCTCGTCGATGGAGGGAGCGTGGAGAGAGTCTCAACCCTCCGATTCCTGGGGGTGCACATTCAGGAGGACCTGTCCTGGAGGACCAACACATCAATGGTCTTTATTGTCATTGATATAGTACAGGTACCAAACAACGAAATTTGGGAGGGGGGGCTCCCCTGGTGCTAGGAAAAAAAACTAAAAACAAGAAGGGAAAAGAGCTGGTTTACATAAATAAAGGCTATGTACACTATCCACTATACTATACTATACAAATAAAACACTGTGCTGTACTCTATGCTATGCTATACCTATTCTAACATTTCCTATCTCTGAACCTTATGTACCCTAGGGTTGTCATATTGCACATAGTGTTATTGCACATTCATTTAAAGTGTCGCAGTTTGCAGGTTTGAAATGTTCACAGTTGTGTTTCAGTATTGCACTTGATTTCAATCTAGTAGCTGCCATCAAATTGTAAACATAAGTGCAATATTGAAATACAACTGTGAACATTCTAATTGTGTACATAAGGTTCAGATATAGGAAAAGTTAGGATATTTATAGCATAGCATAGAGTACAGCACAGTGTTTTATTGTATAGTAGAGTAGTATAGTATAGTAGATAGTGTACATAGCCTTTATTTATGTAAACCAGCTCTTTTCCCTTTTTTATTTTACCCGTGGCCCTCTTGTTTTTAGTCTTTTTTACAAGCACCAGGGGAGCCCCCCCTCCTAAATTTCGTTGTATGGTACCTGTACTGTATTAATGACAATAAAGACCATTCATTCATTCATTCATTCATTCATTCATTTCTTGTACATATTACTTTATATTTGATACATGTTTAAATATGGGAAGAACTTTATAGACACACGTACACTTTCTGTTATATTTGTGTTTCTTTATTTTTTGGGTTAAACCATTGCTGTCTGATTTTGTTGGGGTGGGGGGGGGGGAAGAAATATAGAAAAGAACAAATGTACAGTACAAGACTAAGAAGACAGTACGAGACTAACAAACAGCTACCCCCAGGAAAGTTTATTTGTATAGCACATTTCATACAACAGGGGCAATTCAAAAAAATGCTTCACATGTCTTAACAAATAATGTCACAAATAAACTTGAAACTGTAATCTGTCCATCAGTCACAGTTTAAATATTCAAGCAGTGCAGCTCCATCCTGTTGATGTTCCGAGAACACACGAACAGGTAGCTGCACATTCTTTAACAAATCATATCACAAATAAAATACTGCATCTGTCCATCAGTCTGAGTTGAAATATTCAACCAGTGCAGCTCTCACACCAGCTCCTTCCTGTTGACGTTCCTGGAACATACGAACAGGTGGCTGCACATGCTCCATCACTGGAGGGTCTGGCATGTAGCGGTCCCCATGCTCCTCACAAATGTTGTGCAGTACACAACAGGCCATCACCATCTTTTTGGTGAGGTCCAATTGACAGTCATTCCTCTTTAGGAGACACCTCCATCTACCTTTCAGCCTTCCAAAGGATGTCTCCACAACTGCCCTAGCACTGTTTAGCCTGCCATTATAAATCTGTTGCTCCTGGGTCAGTCGGCCTGTATCAGAAAAAGGCTTCCATCAGCCACGGTTGCAGAGGGTACGCAGGGTCTCCAATTAGGTAGTGTCCTATGTCACGTCCTGAGATGTTTGCGGTGTGCTGAATAAAAAATTGTCCATCAGTAACAACTTCCCACAAATGAGACTGCCTCAGAACCCGTGAATCATGGACACTCCCAGGAAAACCAACACAAACATCCCAGAACAGACCCTTGCCATCAACAACACCCTGAAGTATGATCGAATGCCATCCCTTTCTGTTATAATAGTCACGTGGGAACGCTTCAGGTGCTATTATGGGGATGTGGCTGCCATCTATCGCTCCAACGCATTGAGGTGCCCTCCACCTGTTGCCGAAAAATGTAGCCATCTCCATCAATTTACGGGAATCAGGGGTCTTAATGTGGTCAGGAAGCAGCACCTTAATAACTGCATTGCAGAAATCCTGCACACAAACACAAACAGTAGAAATGCCAATGCCAAAAAGGTGACTGACACTCCTGTAATCACTATTGGTGGCCAATCTCCACAGGGCGACGGCAACCCGTTTAGACACAGGTACAGATATCCGGTAGTTGGTGGTCTTCCTTTGCAGGACACGGCCTAGGCGACGACAGATGTAGGTGAAGGACTCCCGGGACACCCGAAAGTTCCTTATGAACATGTCATTGTCGAAACCGGGAACAATGTCATCCCACCATTCCTGTGTCCGTGGATGTGCCCACACCCTCCGTGTTCTCATGGCGTTTATGATTGCCTGTGAAGTTACATTTTCCATTAAATTTCTAAATAAGAACGATATTCCATTTGTTCATTCGCTTCTTTAATGAAATAACTCTGCAAAATGACAATAATCAAACAAGTCCTGAGCAGGGCGAATGCAGGTGTACACATTATAACAGTAGTCTATCCACTTCCGTTTCCGGTGCGTGCACCTAAATATATGACCGTAGTGCAATATTCCCTATCTCCCCCCGAGCCTTTAACACGACTACAATAAAGGCTGAAACAACAACAAGCCTATAAGAAGAGAATAACTCAAGTGTCCGTACAAAACAGGAATCAACAAGCAAAGTGCACAACACAATACAACGCCCATATAACCTAGCAATGTCAACCCATGGAAAAGTCTCTGTGCCAGGCAGGCACGCAGGTCGCCCTAGCGGACCGGCGTAGGCCTGACGGCGGCGGCGGCAGCGACGTGACCGGGACTGGCGGGGAAGAGACCACTGTGGCCCCAGGGGCCGGCAGCGACATCTGGGGGACGGCACACCCTGGCGAGTCTCGAGCTGGTGTCACAGGCGAGGCGGATGTGGGGTGTGTCCCACGCCGGGGAGAGCCCGCTGATGGCAGCGCCAGCGGCGGGGCGGACCCAGGCTCCGATACAGGTATTCCAGGGCCGCTTGTGGGGTCAGGCATCCGCGGCGCACCAATAGGCGCCGGCCTGGCGAAGCGGATCGCCAGATCATCATAGATCGATCGGGGCGGAAGCTGGTCATTGCGAACCGGGTAGAACTTGCGCAGGAATCTCCTGTTCCGAAGTGTGATCCTGCCCGAGCCGTCAATCTTGATCACGTATTGATCGTGCTGACGCACCTCCACGACGCAGCCCGTCCGGTCCCATTTGTTGGGGTGGGGTCCTGTCTGGTTCTGTACACGGACCAAATCCCCAACTACGAGCGGCGGAAGGCGTTTAGTGTGCTCCGCCCAGGTGCCCGCTGTGCGGATATGGCGTTTGCGGAGGGCCTCCTCCCTCGCTGTCAGTGTCTCACGCCAAGTTTCATGAGGCCTGTATTTTCCGGGGGCGATCGGGATGAAATCGCGTATCGGGCGGCCGAACACACACATCGCTGGGGAAATCTTGGTGTCCGGGTCAGGCGTGTTGCGGTACTGCAGTATCGCCCTCTGCACGGCGTCAGTGTCGAGTTCACCCTTCGGGCCAGTGTTGTCGCTGGCGATCACGTCACGTAATATTTCCTCTGTGAAGTTATTGATTTGATCACACCCCGCCTTAGTGCAGTCCATCTCATATTTGCAAGTGCCTGCCTGCCCCTTCAAGCGGGCGTGGAATGATCGGATGGGCTCCTCATGTCCCTGTCGCATGTTAGATAGGGCCACCCGAGCCACCATGGTGTTTTCCGCACGGACGGCGAGCGCCTTCATGGCCGCGAGGACCTCTCTCTCATCGCTGTCTACCAGGCTTCTGCCTGCAGCGCGAGTGAGGTCTTTCCTCAGATCCTCCTCGCAGCACTCTAGGAGCTGTGTGACGATGTCGGGTCCGATCAGCTTAGTGCCCCTCTTGTATTCACCCCAGCGGGTTACGAAGTATGACCAAGTCTCTGCCGTCCCGGCCAGTGCTATAGAGGGGCGCCTGAGTTTCTCCATTTTACTGTTGCTCGGCGCTCTGGGGACTGCAGTGTGTGTTGTTGCATGTATGTTCAGCATGGCCACTACCACTGCTGCCTCTTCATGTCTGGCTACATAGTCACAGCCCTCGATCGGGCAATCCCCAACATGATCCACATGCACCATTGTCTATTATCCATATTTCCGTATACGGCAGCACAGCCGATGATTTGTCCTGACCCCACTAATAATCATATTTATATTGACATAATCACCTATGGGATTTCATATTAACTCAACTCCAAGCACTCAAAGTAAGTTGGCTTCTTGATCATTTGCCATGCAAGTGTCAAAGTAGCTTAAAAGTAATACACCCTTTTTTTGCTCTCACAAATATTTTGTGGAAGCACAAAGTTAGAACTGAACATTTAGCCCACTTAATAGAAAATACAGATGTATAGTATCGCCATTCAACCTAAAAATATCTAATTATTTTTGGTCCATATCGCCCAGCCCTAGTTGCCAAAGACAGGAAAACTAAAAAAGGATGACTTGCTATGAATGAATTGTGTATTCTTTATATTTTAGATGATGATTCCTGCATACCATCATATGTGAGGTCCATCTTTATGAGGCTGGACAAGATTGAAGATTCTCTCTTGGCCATTAAGTCCATTTAAAAAAAAGATATGAGGTCTGATGACCCTGAGATTGAAGAGCTCACCAGGCCACTAAAGACTGCAGCAGAACTTCAAGAGGCTTGTGGAAAGCTCAGTGACGCAGCTTACAGAAAGAAAGTGGTATGTGCAAACAGATGTTGCTTTTAACACGCTCACTACGTGCTGTTAGGACAAGGTGTTCGAGAAAACTACAGATGAATTTGACCTTTTATTAGTTGGAACAGTCAGACCTAACAAAAGGAACACTGAGAGAACAATAGAAGATAGCTGTAAGTAAACCGATCTTATAAGATAAATAATTTTCGGCATTGTTTCTCTTTTCAGGTCAATTACCTGTCTCTTCTGGGAGGTACAACCCCTGGTGACTCTGTTCGAAGAATTATGCGGACGATTGGAACCAATGCCCTTTGGGCAAACTACAGCTTGAAGGGTCGCAAGGGGAAAAACAATTTCCAGGACCTGGCTATATATCCGGTCATAGTCCGTAAGTTTTTATTTTTTATTTTTTTTAATTCTACTCACCTCACTGCAATCCTTTGAGACCCAACAAAGACCTTTTAAAGCTGCAATTTATGGTTTTATTTTACCAGTAAATTCCACTAGATTGCAGTAAGAGACTTGTTTACAAACGAAAGGCTAAAACTAATGGCCAGAGCCATAAGGCATGAGTTACTGACTCGGGTACTTCAAGTACTGTTCTATCAGCTACAGATGCTGCTTTTCCCTGACTGGTCCTTGATAGATCCTTGGCATGTTAAACAAAGATAACAGAAACTTAACTTAATGTACTTAACTCGACTTATCATAACTTGAACCAATTCAACTTCTTAATAAACATTATAGATGTCCTTAGTTTTTCTAAAGCAATGACCCTTATGGTGTAACAAAGTTCAGTTCACCCGGCTAGCAGCTGAATGGCTTTCGGCTGGGAGAGGCAATTAAAGATGACTTCCACTGTATTGCCTGAGGTATTCCACTACAGATACTGCTTCAGCTAATTCAACTACTGCCTCAAGAACTTAAGTCCAGCTTGCTTATGCTACATAAAGTACTGCTTAAAACACTTCAACTATCTGCTTTTCTAGATCTTTTTTTCTCTGTCTTTATCTTTAGAGGCCTGCCAGAAGAACCACCCCAAGACCCTGCAGAAGATATTGGAAACCTGCATATCAGATACGCTGAGATATGCTCCCCACAGAGGAACTCAGGTCAGTGCTAAGCATTTGTTCAAAAACAAATGTGAAATAAAAAGCCATGTCACCCCCATTTTCCTTTGGGGGGGAAAAACAAACATGCAATTTGTGATAAGCTGTGAGCAGATACGTAATTACTAGTCATTCAGTAATGCAATTACTAGCATTCTACATGTCTATTTTACATGGATATTACTTGGTTATTTCCAGTAATTACTGCTTAATTAACGGCCTGTAATTTAAAGGGCTACCAAGAAGACTTCTGATGAATCAGAAACGATTCTGATTTTAAATACTATTTTTGTTATAATGCAGGTGGATAATACAGGTGGACCATCCATGACTGAGGACAGTGATACAGGTGGACCATCTGTGACTGAGGACAGTGATGCAGGTGGACCATCTGTGACTGAGGACAGAGTTCAGAGTAGGGATGTTTAAGAATGTGTCCAGGTGCAGCAGCAGCACTTGAGGGGAGCAGAAGCCCCACACTGTTCGAGGACTGTCATGAGGATATGTACTGTCAGAGTGATGATAGGTTCTGTTTTCAGTATGTACAGTACATTATGTTTTGCTTTTATTTTATTTTATATGTTCTCAAATGAAGCTGTGGCTGTCTCACCTCTGTTGTTTATGTTAATAAATAATGATACATTATGTTGAAAGACTTGAATATTGATGTTATCAAACTTTTACATGTGTTAATACGTTTAGCTAAAAACATTTTAAGAATGTTTGGGCATAATGTTTTAACAGGGTTTTCAGTAAACATTTTAAGGAGGTTATTAGCAAATGTTTTTAGAATGGTTTTTAGAGCACGTTATCCTAAAACATTCTGGGAACATAAGGTGTAATGTTCTAGCAATATTGTCAACTCACATTTTAAGAAGGTTATTACCGAACATTATCCTATAACATTCTGGGAACTTCCCACTGAAAACTTTTTCAAGAACATTAGGGCATAATGTTCTAGCAATGTTGTCACTTAACATTTTAAGAAGGTTATCACACAACATTTAAAAAATGTTTTTAGAGAACGTTATCCTAGAACATTCTGGGAACTTAAAGAAAACTTCCCGCTGAAAACGTTTTCAAGAACATTAGGGCATAATGTTCTAGCAATGTTGTCACTTAACATTTTAAGAAGGTTATCACACAATTTTTTTTAAATGTTTTTAGAGAATGTTATCCTAGAACATTCTGAGAACTTAAAGAAAACTTCCCGCTGAAAACATTATGAGAACGTTATAGGTAACATTCTTTGAACATTTTTAGAACCAAAAATTGCTAGCTGGGGAGAGAGAGCATGTCAGCAGGGCATGGGCCGGATTCGAACCCATGCCGACATGGGCATACGTGTGCACTGTAGACCGCGGTACTAGACCACTGGACCACCCCAGGCCACATCACTCTCTTTGTTAACCAGCTGAGAGATGGGGCTGGAGAAATGAACCAATGTCAAATTCATAGTTTGAGCTAGATGCAAGGACCGACTATCCACGAGATCAAAATGATAGTTTTCACCATGATGTCTTGATGCTATCCAATGATTGTGTACAATGACATTGTTTACAAACAAAGTTATATTCTTCAAGACAAATGGATGAATCAATCCCATAATGCCCCTCTGATGAGTGAAACTGTTTTGTTGGTGACATAAACATACGCCCCAGTGGAACTGACCCCAAAAGAGATGGTTCTTTCATGTTATTTATTTCTTGCAGAGATGGAAAAGCAGGATATTTTGTTATAAAAAAGGGACATATTAAAATGTTGCTCACTGGGTGAGTTTTCCCAAATTGTAATATTCAAAACAAAGCTTCTGACTACCACCCGTCTCCAGCCACGGTTCAGTCACAATGGGCGTTTGGGGGGAACCCTGTCAGCTGGGCAGCATGTGACCCACAGTCAGCCAGGCGTTCACACCACCTGGAGAAGAGAAGGAGTTGGTTCTGGAGGACCTGTGGAAAACAGCTTAATCATTCTGACACACAGGCACATTAGAGTAGAGGTGTGTGTGTGTGTGTGTGTGTAGGCTGGTTTAGGTGGAAATCGGCAATTCCGCTCAATGATCAACGAGCCTGTCTTTTCCAACTTCTCCCACCAGCCTCCACTGGTGTGTGTGTGTGTGTGTGTGTGTGTGTGTGTGTGTGTGTGTGTGTGTGTGTGTTTGTGTGTGTGTTAATATAGAGACTATGAATTGTCTCCGTTTTTTGGCTTGGTTTGGTAAACACAGGAATGACTGAATGTTAGTTGGATGGCGTTGATGGTGTGTGTCTCGTGCTGTGACAGGGATATGAATTATATTGAACATTTTCTAAAGAGTTGAGAATTATGACCTGTGTCTCTGATGGCAGTTCCAGACGTCAGATGAATACGTGTTTGTAAATCTTTTAAAATGATTCCTCTGCTCTGATACAGATGTACAGTATGTATGTATGCTCTGATACAGATGTACAGTATGTATGTATGTATGTATGTATGTATGTATGAAGATCATAGACAAATAACAACATTACACAGGGGCGTTACTTAAAATGCTGCAATGTTGTCTATTTTGAAAGGAGTGCTACATAAAGGAAAACACTAAATTGCACATATTTACTATTATAATTTATTCACAGTTCATAAAAGTACCTTCTGCTGATCTTAAACAGGATCTAGGTTAGTGAGGCAGGACAGAGGACAGGTGGACACCAGGAGGCAGGAGGGATAGCAGGAGGAAACATCACATTAGGTCACATTTTACTGTTACAGGGACCAACACACAAACACACACACACACACACACACACGCACACACACACACACACACACACACACACACACACACGCTCTCACACACACACACACACACACACACACACACACACACACACACACACTCACACACACATACACACACACACACACACACACACACACACACACATATTAGTATATACAAGTTGACTTATAGTCTTGTTTTTTAAGTGCTGTGTTTTTGTACAAATGTTCCAGTGTGTCTGTAACTCTCTCTGTAATATTGTGTGAGTGTCTCACTTTTCATCCCTCTCTCTTGGCCTCCAGAAATAGACTGACAGGATTTGTGTCTCTTATTCTACCTCAAAATACCTTATACCTTAACATTAATGTATTTAAATATAGTTAAACCTCATTTACAAAAGGAAACAACTGGAACCATGGATAGTGTCACAGCCCAACTGTTATTGTAGTTTCAGTGGGGTTATGGTGATTGGCTACCCAGTGTCCTTGATGATTGGCTACCCAGGGTACTTGGTGATTGGCTACCCAGGGTACTTGGTGATTGGCTACCCAGGGTACTTGGTGATTGGCTACCCAGGGTACTTGGTGATTGGCTACCCAGGGTACTTGGGGGAGTGGCTTGCCTGTTGGCGGGAGTCATGAAAAGTGCTGAAAAGTGCCCACCTGTGAGAGAGGAATGAAGGGGGATGGAGAGACGCCCTCAAAACCCACCTCTTCAAGCTCGCCTTCACCAGTTAACCCTCTCCCCCTCCCCTTCCCATGTGTCCCCAGCACTACCTTCATTAGGCCCCTATACTTTCTTCTATTTACCTTTTGTTTATTTTTGTATTATTACTACTCGATCTTTTCAGTTTGTAAAGCGTCTTTGAGTGTCTAGAAAAGGGCTATATAAGTCTAATGTATTATTATTATTACTATTATTATTATTATTACCTATACTTCTGTGTCCGTTCTCTGCCCTATATGTTAACGAGCTGTTTCAAACGTGACAATAGTATCAACACAGTAACAACAAACCTTTACTGTCTGAACAGGGCAGAAACATCATCACCTCTGAGCAACGTTATGCAACTGCACCTGTTCAACAAACAACACAAGCACTAAGTCATCCATACATGGAGAGGCTACAGAGGAGGAACACGCCCTTCCACAGTATTCCTAACACACACAAACATCCAAATACACCCATAGATACACATACTGATCTGCATTCTCAGAGGAATGTGATTGTCTTAGAAAGGATTTTCGGGGCAGATACACCACTGTATACCAATAGTTCTGGAACATTCCATATCAATAGTTCTGGAACATCCCATTTTGAATATGTGACAGCCGGTGAAACAAGTGAACAAGTTGGCAACCAATCGAATTGAATAATTAATGATGAATCTTTTATTCTGAAAAATGTGAATACATGTCAATGTTCTTTGAAAATCAATGACACACTCGCTAGTCAAGCCAAAATATTGCAATGCACTGGATTTGGTGAGTAATCCCCACTACTATCTAGTTAACTATAACACTACTTTACATTGTTAGCAGGCTCACAAAACAAGCTGTGTTAGTTGACTAGCGAGTGTGTCATCGATTTTCAATAACGTTGAAACATTTATTTAAATCTTTCAGAATAAAAGTCTGAACATTTGATTAGCTGCTGTCACATATACAATAAATACTCTCCAACGTGAATTTGTTTGACGTGAATTCATGAATTGCCCTCAGTGATCCAGTCACAATCAGAGTTGGTGATTACGATGAAGGGGTGAATTTCAAAGTATTTAAACATGACCTAGAACCTTCCTACTCCCTCACCCATCAAATTCTTCACCCTCGGACAAATTCTTCTTTCTTCAGATTCTTCCATCACTCATGGTAGAAGTCACCCCCTTACCACAGTTTTAGGATCAGATGACCTGAATCCGCATATCTGACCCTTCATCATTAGTGAGGACCCAGTAGCCCCCCTAATCCATCCCTCGTCGTGCGGTGCGTATGTTCCTGTACTGGCACAGCAGCAGGTGTCTGAAGGTGTTTTTGAAGGTTGGGTTGCAGAGGGCGTAGCAGGCGGGGTTGATGGTGCTGTTGATGTAACACAGCCAGTAGCCGATGGTCCACAGGGAGTTCGGGATGCAGCTGGAACAGAAGGTGTTGATCAGGACCATGACGTTGTAGGGCGTCCACGTGGCCACGAACGCCACCAGGATGGCCATGATGGTGCGGGTCACCTTCGTCTCCCGAGAGGGAGGACCCTTCCGCTTGGTCCTCCTCTTGGGACTCTGCTTGGGACTCCGCTTGGTCACCTGGGAATGGAAGCAGGGGGATTATAGAGGAGGTGTCGGAGCCATTTGGTCCTACATGTTATTTATGTTCATTTTCTAATATTATTATTAGAATTATTGACTTGAATGATATTGATTGCTTTAATTGAATTATGATAATATTTGCTTCTAAGTCTATATTCCCTATTGTATGTTATTTCGATTTTTCCTTTTAGTCATTTCCCCCTTGTGACGGGGATGAATGAATATTGGTGATATAAGGGAACAGGAAAGGGAATTGCTTTGGGAGCAAACAAGTTTCAAGACAAGACAGTTGTGGACAGTAATCGACAGTTGTGGACAGTGATGGACTTTGCTGACAGGATCGTTAGTGATGGATTATGCTGATGGTGATATTTTACTTTGAAGAAATAAAATAATGTGTTTATTTATACATGCGTCACTCTGCCTTTTTTTGGGAATTGTTTGTTGGAACCTACGACTCACCCAATGTAGAGACTATTTGGATGGTTAAGAAGCCTCTACAGTAGGTATTATGTATCCGATTAGACTTGAGAAATTGCTCAGCTTTTACAACGGAATGATTGATTCAAGGTGACTTGAAACTCAAGTTGTTTCCTTATTCAGTAATAATAATCAAAATCATAATCATAATCATAATCATAATAATAATAATAATAATACATTAGACTTATATAGCGCTTTTCTAGACACTCAAAGACGCTTTACAAACTGAAAAGATTGAGTAGTAATAGTAAAAAGAAACAAAAAGAAATAAAAGAAAGTATAGGGGTCTAATTCATTTTTAGATTACTAAATCTAAGTCTAAGTGTCTTTGTAGGACAATCTACTCTGTATACTGCAATTAAACCTAGATTTCGGACGGAGAAGCAACGCCAGCGTCCTCTCTCAGCTGGCATTTTTTGAAAAGCAAACATTTGTATCATGGTTTTATGAAATCTGTGGTTATAATTTTTAGATTACTAAATCCAAATCTAAGTGTCTTTGTAGGACAATCTACTCTGTGCATATTTGTTTAGGAGTGCATGGTAAAATGGTAAATGGACTGCACTTATATAGCGCCTTTTTTGCTGCTCCTAAGCTGCTCCAAAGCGCTTTTACAACGGCCTCTCATTCACCCATTCACACACACATTCACACACCAATGGCGGCATATCTCATCAGTCACCTTAAGCAGTGTCCGGGTGACCAGGCGCTGTCTCTCCGTGGCAGGGGTGGAGTCTGTCTCTGGGCTGGTCCTGGTGGCCGACCCAGTCTGGTTGTTGGTTCTGATACAGAGGAGCTTAGGCCCACAGCCTGTGGTCTGGTTCTGAGAGGACTGCTTAGGCTGGCTTGTCTTGGCCTCACCGTTCAACCCTTTCTGTGCTAAGGCAGGGGGTGGCGACTTCACCCCTTCTTCCTCCCTCTGATTGGACGTAGAGGCAGGGAGGATGACTGTAGTGGAGCTCCCATTGGTGGAGTTCTCTCCCCGCCCCCCTCCCGCCCCGCAGTGGCCGCTGCCATTTTGCTGTTGTTGCTGTTGAACGGCCCCCTGTCCCCTTCTCTCTTCGTCCCCGCCCTCCACCTCCTCTTCCCCGGTCACGGTGCAGTTGTTGGGCTGGTTCTCGCACCCGTCCTCCTGGCTCTGTGACGGGCCTTCCCCCGCCGTGCTAGCCCCGGAGGGTTTCCTGCTGTGCCTCCTCACGCGGCTGCGGCTGGCCCTGGAGATGCGCCAGTAAAGGGCGATCATGATGGCCACGGGCAGGTAGAAGGCAGCGATGGCCGTGCCGAATGTCACCGTGGCGTTGGAGAAGAACTGGATGGAGCACTCCCCCGGAGGCACGGTCCGGCCGCCCACGATGAACTGCCAGAACAAGATGGCCGGCGCCCACAGGACGAAGGACAAGACCCAGGCCGCGGCGATCATCATGCCCGCCATCTTGGTGCTCCGACGCACCGGGTAGCTGAGCGGCTTGGTGACGCAGAAGTAGCGGTCGAAGCTGATGATGAGGAGGTTCATGACGGACGCGTTGCTCACCACGTAATCGACCGCCAACCACAGGTCACACACCACCGGGCCTAAGGGCCAGTGGCCAATCACAATGTAGACGGTGTAGAGGTTCATCGACACCAAGCCAATGATGAGGTCCGCACAGGCCAGGCTGAACAGGAAGTAGTTGCTGACGGTCTGTAGGTTCCTGTTGACCTTTATGGAGAACACAAATAATAGATATGTCTATTATTTTCATACAAAGTGCCGTGCATTTTGTTAGCACTTTTACATGACATTAGGGGGGTCTAAATACAGGGTTCCTACAAGTTTCAACAACCTCTTTGAATATAATTTTTGACTATTCGCGACACCATATGATAGCTTTTTGTCATCCTCACTGCCATACAGACAAAAAAGGAAGCGAATTGGCATTTATTTGGATCCAGCTTGATTAATTTCCATGTAAATAGATGTGGTCGGACCGATTTCCTTGCAGGATCTCATTTTTAAGACCTAGCACCTAATTTTTAGACCGAATAACTGAAATTTGAGACCTTTTTAGGCCTTATAAATTGGATTGCTGGATTTTAGACTTTAAGGCTTTTTAAGACCAGCGCGGGAACCCTGTAAATAGTCTAAAGATGTGTAGGTTTACTGGATCTATATATCTTTCCCTCCTGTTTTTAAGAAATTGTTATTATTATTGGAGAAACCACCGGTTGCATAGAATGAATATTGAAAACAAGAAAGTAACTGATCTCCAATCCAAACCTTGATGGAGAGCATGACCAGGATGTTGCCGATGATGGTGACCAGACTGAGTGACCCGGCCACTAGGATAATGAGCACGGCCTCCACAGTCTTATAGGGGCTCCCAGGCTGTGGGCTGCTGCTGCTGTTGTCTGTGCTGAGGTTGGAGGAGGGGGTGAAGTTGAGCATCTCCATCTTGACTGGCCTTTATCTTCGTTCCAGAGGATGTTTCAGGTGAGGCTCAAAACTGAAAGGTACACCTGCCAATGACAAACGCATCCGTTTTCTCATCACATTCATGGAGGAAATGGTCTCTGTGTGTGTGTGTGTGTGTGTGTGTGTGTGTGTGTGTGTGCGTGTGTGTGTCTGTGTGTGTCTGTGTGTGTGTGTGTGTCTGTGTGTGTGTGTGTGTGTGTGTGTGTGTGTGTGTGTGTGTGTGCTTGTGCGTGCGTGTGTGTGTGTGTGCGTGTGTGTGTGTGTGTGTGTGTCTGTGTGTGTGTGTGTGCGTCTGTGTATGTGTGTGTGTGTGTGTGTGTACGTGTGTGTGTCTGTGTGTGTGTGTGTGTGTGTGTGTGTGCGTGTGTGTGTGTCTGTGCGTGTCTGTGTTTATGTGTACAGTATGTTCTTATCCTCGGGATCAAGAGGCGTATGATACTGAGCTAATTTCCTTTGTACTGTCTGGCAGCCCCTTCCCGAGCAGCTGTGTGTGAATGTGAGTGTTCCTTTAACCAGGTGTAAAAAAAGAACAGATGTACAAATAAAGGGTCCTCCCACAACATTAAAATCTACGGTATTTACCCAAATAATATAGGTAACCAACAGGGAAGTGATTCTAATATTTATATACCTGCTGCCTTGTTTGTCAAAGGTACAGTCGATCCAAACGTTTTATCTACGAAACGCTGCTGAACATATTAAAGGTAAATATTTATCATTTAGTTTTTAGTGTAACCGCGTGACCTACAGTATTTGTACTGTACTTGGCGTGTCTTTGCTTTTTGCATTTGAACTGTATGGTTTCCATGCCAGGCTGCATTCCCCTCCTAGCACTGTGGTGACCTGGAAGTACTAGCTGTGATAGAATCTGACCTGACAGGTCGAGTGCGAGTGTGTAATTGGGTCACATTCACCTCTCGAGAGCTCATTTACATTTTCCTGGTTTGCACAAGGTGACATTTAAGTGTAAAGCTAATCTGGGTATGAGAGCCAATTCAAGAATGTCAAGTTGTTCTCCTAATACTGTAGGCACGGGAAAAAAATCGTTTCTTAAACACCGCCCTGCTCTTCAACATAGAATAGGTATAGTAGTCTCTGAGATAAGATTGGAATTTGATTCAGGCTGCCACTGTATGTCTGCTGTGAGGCGGAAGTCTGGATAGACCTTGATAGACAGTGATGGTCTCAATGTCACAACAGCATGGATCCTCTCAGGATTAAGGTGGCTTATCTGACAGAGAGGAAGGGAGGGAGGGAGGGAGTGAGAGAGATACTGTACAGTACTGTCTGCACACTGAGATGGATCTTAAAGGTTAACTCTGCCTTGCGCATGTGCGCATCATTTTCACCACATATTGTGTTCCAGGACTAACTGACTGCAACGTATTTAGTAAGCATTTTCAGTACGCAAGATTAGATAGTTTTGCAGTATGTGCAACTGTATATGCAGGGTTCCTACAAGTTTCAACAAGTAAAATTTAAGACCTTTTTAGACCTTGTTTAGACCTCTTTGAATAGAATTTTTGACCTATTCGCGACACCATTTTGTCATCCTCGAGGTGATGAAATGAGGGATTTCACTGCCATACAGGCAAAAAAGGAAGCGAACTGGCTTTTTGTTTTTGTTCCAGCTTGATTAATTTATGCGTAAATAGATGTGGTCGGACTGATTTCCTTGCAGGATTTCATTTTTAAGACCTAGCACCTAATTTTTAGACCGAATAACTGAAACATAAGACCTTTTTAGGCCTTATAAGTCGGATTGCTGGATTTTAGACTTTAAGGCTTCTTAAGACCAGCGTGGGAACCCTGTGTATGTATAAAATACCAGGATTAATTGGGTTAGTAAGTTGGGGAGTAGTTCCACTAAATGTAGTTCAACTATAAATGTAACTGCATCTTGCAGTAGCTAATAACTTTAGTAAATTCAAATCCTAGTATTTTTTCCAGTAGGTACAGTAAGTACGTTTTTGCCATGTAAGCTACTGTCACTACTCACTAAATTGAATTCTCCCAAAAGAAAACCAAAAAAAGCATTCTGATTAAACTATTGTTATGCACTTGAACTCTAATTTACTTTTAGAGTAGTTCAACTTCTTTCTTTGCAAAGTAATTGGTAATCTCGTTAAATACATTTTCAGAGTACCAGTAGCTTTCCCAACACTGCTATTCAGGTCTAATTCAGTCTTTTCCCATCTTAGCCCCATAATTCAATGGAGCAGGTAAGGGAGGCAGGCTATAACCAGCACTGGAGTTGAGGGGGGATGAGGGGGGATGGCATCCCCCCTGAAATAAAAACGGTCAAAATCATCCCCCTTCGAAAACTGCCATCTCCCCTTTTCATCCCTTATGTCATTTTTATCAATGAATGTGGTGTTACTGCTATTTAAACATTTAGTATTGAGTAAAATACTGTGGGCGAGAGAGGGGGCACGCACACATGCAATGACATTTTTACCAAGTCACTGACACTGAAGTCACTGACGCTGTGGGGATGCTAAAACTGTCCCCATAATGATAAAATCCACCATCCCCCCTGATTTTCTTTTACAACTTGAGTACTGAATATAACTAAATATAACCTACCATGAACAACATGGCTGAGCTACAGATTTCTAAATATGAATGAGGTGTTGTATGTTGAAATGTGTCGCTTACTGAATCAATTTTACCAAACAGTAGGCTCTAAATACTATGTAGTATGATTAGTATGTATGTAAACAGTATACTATGTAGTATGATTAGTATGTATGTAAACAGTATACTATGTAGCATGATTAGTATGTATGTAAACAGGAGGCAGGATACACGTTTGGACATGGCAGCTATGCCTTGTTTCCTCCACACCTGTAGCATGCTGACTGAACAGCCACATGCTACCTGACAGTAACAGAGTAAACAGCTCTTAGCTGGAGACTAATTTCCTGTGACAAACAGAGACGACCTCACAACCTGATTTGTCAGATGGATGGACCCTTGCTGTTGGAGGTAAGGGACGTTAAGGCTCAGAATCGTCAGCGACAGAAACACTACTCAAAGAGAAATGTGATCACCTGATCTGTTCTGATTAGAAAATCAATGGAAATCAGATGCCAGCTAAAGCTCCATAAGCAGCTCCATTAGGCTACGCGATAACATCAAAACCTGCGCTTCCTTCCTGCTCTGTCAGACAGCTTTAATCATAACAGCATGGTCAACTCTGTCTCTTACTCCTCAGTCCTCATAACAGCATGGTCAACTCTGTCTCTTACTCCTCATAACAGCATGGTTAACTCTGTCTCTGTCATGGTTAACTCTGTCTCTTACTCCCCATAAAGCCTTTCTGGCCATTTAGGTGGTAATGACACTACATTTGACATTTAAATTTGAGACATTTAGCAGACGCTTTTAGTAGTCTGTACTACATCTACGTCTAAAGTAAGTGAATCTATACATCAGTCATCATAGTGCATAGTGCCATTGGCAGTCATAATGCCATTTATTAATTTTTTTACAGTAGAGGAACTGTACAGGGGGGGTTAGTGGGGGGGTGAAGAGGTCTTTAGGAGGGACAGTCTAGATGTAGCCTGAAGAGACGGGTCTTCAGTCTACGGCAGAAGATAGGTAGAGACTCTGCAGTCCTGACAGAAGATAGGTAGTGACTCTGCAGTCCTGACAGCAGATAGGTAGAGACTCTGCAGTCCTGACAGAAGATAGGTAGAGACTCTGCAGTCCTGACAGAAGACAGGTAGAGACTCTGCAGTCCTGACAGAAGATAGGTAGAGACTCTGCAGTCCTGACAGAAGATAGGTAGAGACTCTGCAGTCCTGACAGAAGACAGGTAGAGACTCTGCAGTCCTGACAGAAGATGGGTAGAGACTCTGCAGTCCTGACAGAAGATAGGTAGAGACTCTGCAGTCCTGACAGAAGGTAGGTAGTGACTCTGCAGTCCTGACAGAAGATAGGTAGAGACTCTGCAGTCCTGACAGAAGATAGGTAGAGACTCTGCAGTCCTGACAGAAGGTAGGTAGTGACTCTGCAGTCCTGACAGAAGATAGGTAGAGACTCTGCAGTCCTGACAGCAGATAGGTAGAGACTCTGCAGTCCTGACAGCAGATAGGTAGAGACTCTGCAGTCCTGACAGCAGATAGGTAGAGACTGTAGTCCTGACAGCAGTGGGAGGCTGGTTCCACCACCGGGGGCGCCAGAACAGTGAAAAGCCGTGACCCAATAGCGTGACCGCTGCATCCTGGTACAGGTGGCGGTGACAGGTGACAGGTGTCCAGCCCAGATGGAAGAACGGAGCATTCGGGCAAGAGTTTGGGGGCTGACCCCGTTTCTTGCAAGTAGGGAGGGGCTGTTAGGCGAGCGCCAGGGTCTTGAATCTGATGTGAGCTGCTACGGGGGGAGCCAGTTATGGTTGCAAAGAAGGGGGGTCGCATTGAATTGAACACCAGATATCGGCCTCATCATTCTGGATGAGCTGCAGAGGTCTGATGGCGGAGGTGGGGCACACAGAGCAGGAGTGAAGCCTTATCTGCTGAAGATGTGTATGTTCGTGTGTATAGAGGAGGTTGTTACGGGGGACATCTATTACAAACACACACACACACAGACACACACACACAGACACACACACACACACACACACACACACACACACACACACACCACAAACAACAATGTTAATCTGTGACCTGCCGTCCCTCTGTCTCATTCGATAGCTACTCTCTTTAGCTGTTTCATCTGAGGCGGTAAATTAATGCAGGCTAATGCAGGAGGACCGGGCAACATTAATGACATGTCCAATTAGCTGCCTGGGTGCAAACACCTCCCTACCTCTGTCTGAATCTGGGATGGGGCTGAGGGAGGGCAGACAGGCCATCGTGGCCTTGCTCAATACCCATCATCTCTCGCTTCATTAGCTCCAATAACCCCTCCATTACAACCCTGGCTAATTGTTATGCATAGCAACTGGAGGCAGCAGTAAACAGGATTTCTATGACAGACTCATTAATGTAACATAATCTGATTCAACAGCTGCTCACGGCACCAGATGTTCAGGTTATATGGCCCTGTCTGGTTGTTTGTACTGTTTTAGGACAGTTCTCTTAGCAGAACACTGCTGTTACATTCTGTCTCACAGTGTTAGAGAAAAGGACTGGAGCACTCCCACACAGTGTGTTGCGTGACATTTTGAGAGAGAGATTGAGAGAGAGAGAGAGACAGACAGACAGACAGCTAGTTTTAAAGACCAATTAATCTTCTGTCTATTAAGAGCATGTCATGTTTTTTGTTTTACCTTCTCTTTGTACAGATCTCCACAAATAAACAACTTCATGGAAGATAAGTTCAGTAAATGTACCACTTGTTGTCATGATTTCTGGGAAGCCTGCACTACACTCGGAGGAGTGGGACATTTCACATCCACCTGTGCTCTGGGGCCGTAGGAGTGGCATGGAGAGGACAGGAACACATGCTAGCCAGCCTTTGGCCTCAAAGAGCAACAGGAGGAGAACCAGACACAACCTGTTTACACCACAATGGAGCACCACACACCGACCTGACAGCATACATGAAACAGGAGAGGGTAAACGAGAGGGACGGAGAGGAGAGTAGATTAGAGTGGGAGAGAAAGATGGGAGAGTGGAAGGCAGAGCAATGTGGAGAGGAGACGACAGTACAAAGAGTCCAGACGGTACGTCCCTCTACGACAGGACACCCTGGGGAGGAGGAGGAGGGTTAATGGGAGAAGATTAGGAAACATAATCAGATCTCGGATGTACAATTTTCAGGGAGGAGTCCGTATGAAATCGAATTTCCCCTCTAAACCAAACATACACACACACACACACACACACTCAGGGGATATTCCCAGGGAGTAGTAGGACCAGAGAATGGGAATCCAAGGTTATACGTACGTGATGGAGAGGGCTGAGAATGTTAATCAAACATAACATGTGTGAGTCAGAGATTTAAACCAGCCGACGTGGAATTAATATTTTCTTTTTTAAATTGAGCTTAAGATTTCTAACACAGAAACTAACACATTTGCTAAATGATATCAACCACAATATCTCTAGTTACCAGGGAACTGTGTGGGTTTGCACAATATATATGCCATTCAGCTGACGCTTTTATCCAAAGCGACTTACATTGCAGTGAGTGGATACATTTTTCAGTATATATGGTCCCCAGCGGGAATTGAACCCACAACCTAAGCGTTGTTAGCGCCATGCTCTACCAACTGAGCCACAGAGGACCACACTAGAATAGTGTCCTTGCTTGACACATTTCCCATTAAACCATTAGAGGGTAATGGAAGAGGAAGGAGATTTTGGACATAGTAGCACGAATAGTGCGCCTGGGGATGATGTAGACACAATGATACATGTACAATGGGAGCAGTGATGACCACAGTGATACAGAGATGACCTACAACAGCACATCAGTGAGCCATCAGTAAAAAACACACTTCAGGCATTCAACTGTGGTGATTTGTCCATGAGCTGTACAAAGTTGACATTTCTAGTAGTAGGGCCTACAGAAACACATTCGTTCTAATCGCAATAGAAGGTGGATTCTTCTCATAGAGAAGGAGAGATATCCACCGTGTCCGTTAAACTAAGAACCGTGGTTACAACCTACCGAACCTACCGAACCTACCGAACACCGACACACAGATGCCAAAGAGAACAACATTGCATGCAGCATGCGTCCAGTCACGTGGATGGCACACACCTTCATTCCCGTTGGAGTCATAAAAAATATTATTTAAATATCTAAACGTTAAACTTACTTTGTTGTGCACTTACTTTCGACCCGGAGGGATACGCATAGGGTGGGTACAACGACGGGTTCCGTCCATCTTACTGTCAGCGACTTGAAAAGTGTGGATGCTTGCAGGCTCTCCTTTAGGATGGATTTCAGCTGCTGAAAGTCACGGAGAAAGTGTTCGTGGTAACTTGCCGTTTCGTGTGTGCGTGTGTGTGTGTGTGTGTGTGTGTGTATGAGAGAGAGAGAGAGAGAGAGAGAGAGAGAGAGAGAGAGAGAGAGAGAGAGAGAGAGAGAGAGAGAGAGAGAGAGAGAGAGAGAGAGAGAGAGAGAGAGAGAGAGAGAGAGAGAGAGAGAGAGAGAGAGAGAGAGAGCGTGAGAGTGAGTGAGTGAGAGAGAGAGAGGGGGGGGCGACTGCTTGGGAGTGTGTGTGAGAGAGAATTAAACGGCATTTATTCAAGCTATAGAGATTAATTAAAGGATTTCTTTACAACATTAATACCACTTAAGACTGCAGAATTAATTGTCCAACGCATTGTTAAGGTGAACAGTTTGTGTGTGTTTCAGGACCATGGAGAGCGGACGGTAAACAGCACACAGAGCAGCCCGGCGCTTGAGATCCCGAGTGTGTGTGTTGTGTAATATGTATTCACAGCAGTCAAGTCAAACATGGGATTCCATTGTTTCCTTGGTGCCATATGCACGGTAACATCTCACCGGTTTACTAAATGGCACTCAAAACTTCATGGGCTACAAACTTCATAGCTTGTTATGGCATTTTGGAGCACTTTTTTAGGAGCACACACACCATTTTTAGGAGCACTTTGAGCTGCAACGTTTGCAGGAAAAGCGCTATACAAATATAAAGTGATTATTATTATTATTATTATTATTATTATTTATGCGAACCCATTCTATTGGCTGTAGAGAGCCAGCTGATATATTCGGTGTAGTCTAGTGATGGTTCACTTTGATCACCACATGGATAATATGAAGAGGATCGAATGAACATTGACCAACAACATGAAATAGGCTATGAGAGAGAAAGACAAAACATTAGAAAACATCGTTTTATTTCCCCTATGATGAGCACAGTGAGAGAGAGAGGTCCTCATCACCATATTTATTCTGCAGCCGCAGGACGTTAACCTTTAAGACTCTGTCGTCTTGACCTTCACCAGTCGTGACATACACTGCCCCAGTAGAGGATGACCTTACACTGATGGGATTACCAGAAAGAATAACGGCCTATGCACTGAATCAATTGCGTGTAGCCTACAAGAGGTGCCTGGTGGTCTAAGAGAACCACTAGTACACCTGTGAGTAAAGAAACATTTTTATATCTTTGTAAAATTTCAATTTTCAGGACCCTCCTTTCATGGCTTTTCCTAGATATGTGCGTTCTATCACCCAGTATCCTTATCTTTTCAACATCACATCAGGATAAGATAGTATGAAGCTATTTTGCAGTTTTTTTTTCTGTGTAGGAAGCAGGCTAATTTACAAGCGGCCAACTAGTGGTCGTTGTGTGTAAATAGCAGCTTAGCATTGTAAAGAGCGGCTCTTTTAGTAGGTAAAAAAAGGCACGGCTGTTCTAGTGTTAAACACGATTTGGGATCAGAATGTTGTTTTCCCTTTTTTTCTGAACATGAAGCATGGGAACGTTAGCTTCTTTAGACATATGGACTTGTTTAGTAGTTCTATCAGAATGTATTGTGTGTATGATTTGGATAAATTAGTACCAAGTAGTACCATTAGTACCAGTTCTTTGTCCCAGGAGAACAACCATTATGTAGAATTGTAGAGTGTAGAGTTGCACTAGGTGTCATTACAGGCTGTTACTGTAGAACATTTAGTTTGGGGTGTCCATGCTGGTCTCCATGACTACTGATGCTCACATGTCTGCTGCTGTCTGTTTGATGTGACACATCAGTATTCCATTATGTTTGTTTGCTATCAATTTGTTATTATTAAGCACCAAATTCACATACCATATGTAATGTAGAGTGAATAACAAGGCCCTTGCACGGGAGGTAATTAACTGCTGAATAATAACGTTAAGTGGTGTTTTAGATGGAGTGGAGTTATTCAAGTTAAGTTATTGGAAGTAAAATGACAGCAGTAGCCTATAGTGGTATATGACACTTTCTGTAGTCATTGTCATAATATCATTTGAGAAGGGTAAGGCCGTTAGCCTCAGGTGCACCTGCATGCAGTCAGAATTGACTGTTCTAGTGATTACTGTACCACTAGGTCCACACTTATGTTTAGGCTTATACCCGAAGCCTAGCTCCAGCCTTAACCCTAACCCCAACCCTAACCCTACAGTAGCTCCAACCCTATCCCTATAGCTCCTATAGCAATATTTCTCAATGGACTTACTCAATGGACTCTATGCCCCATCATTCAGAATGAGTGTTGTGTGCACATTCATGGAGAAATTAATGTCTGCTCAGAGGTGAAAAGGAGGACACATGCAATGTTAATGGCCCAGTGCCTGGAAGGGGCATAAACAATAATATGCTAATCTTCCAAGAATGATAACAGCCGCACGCACGCATGCACACTCGCATGCACACACACATGCACACACGCAATCACACACGCAATCACACACGCGATCACACACGTGATCACACACGTCATGCAAAAGTTGCATGCCCATGTGCCTGGCAGGGCTCTGGCTCGCCCCAGACTTCCAACATTAGCACTCCTTCAATTGTTTTGCTCTACTGCCATCAAGTGGAGTTGTATTACCAATAGCCACATATTAGGACTGCTATCTGTGACCATGACAACCAGTCATTGATTATATCAGTTGTTGTGTCTAGGCTGGAGGCCCAAGATCCAAGACCATTACCAAGACAGGACCATCCAACCCCTTGAGACCCAGATTCATTTGGCAGAATGATCCTGTACTAGGCCACTGGCCAGAAGTATTCTGTATTGTGCATGTCAGAACAAATAACAAACCTACCACAGGGTGGCAGTGTTTCCTCACTCCCCCTACCGTGATCATGTAAGTAAAACCTAGAATGGAATAGAATGGAATGGAATGGAATGGAATGGAATGGACTTTATTTGTCATTGCTACAGTACAGGTACCAAACAACGAAATTTAGGAGGGGTGGCTCCCCTGGTGTTAGGAAAGGAAAAAAAAAAAACATTTTAGAAAAAGCATAAAATCACAAGAAGGTAAGGAGCTGGTTTACATAAATAAAGGCTATGTACACAATCCACTGTACTATACTGCACAGATAGTCAACTAGGGTTGTCATATTGCACAAAAGTATTTTTTCACGTTATTTTAAAGTGTCACAGTTTGCAGGCTTGAAATGTACATGTTTGTGCCTCAGCACTAGCTGCCATACAATCCGTCCGGACTGTCCTGGGCCCAGAACTTAGGCCTTTGCTGTGTTCAGGGCCTTGACGGCCCTGTGGTAGAAGCAGTTCTTCAGTCTGTTTGTCTTAGCGGCCGGGGTCCTGTACCTCCTATTCGAGGGCAGCCTGATAAAGTGTACGTGCCCAGGGTGGGTCGGGTCCCTGGAGATCTTGGAGGCCTTCCTGAGACAGCGTGTGTTGTACAGCTCTTCCAGAGAGGGGAGGGGGGCGCCGGTGATCTTCTGTGCTGTTCTCACGACTCTCTGTAGCGCGTTTCTCTCCGCTGTTGTGCAGCTGTGGAACCAGTTGCAGATGCCGTAGGTGAGGATGCTCTCCACTGCGCCGTGGGAGAAGGCCACCAGTATCTCCTGCTTGTTGTGTTCTTTCCTGAGGCATCTCAGGGTGTATAGCCGCTGTTGTGCCCTCTTGATGGTGCCTTTTGTGTTGTCCTTCCAGGCCAGGTCGTCCCGCATGTGATGTCCCAGGAATCGGAGGGTTGAGACTCTCTCCACGCTCTCTCCGTCGATGAGCAGGGGCTGGATCTCTGACTTTTTCCTCCTGAAGTCTACGATGAATTCCTGGGTCTTTGACTTGTTTAGCAGCAGGTTGTTAACCTTGCACAGCTTGCTCAGTTGCTCTAGAAATCAGTGTACACTCTAATGATACCCTATGGTAATGATACCCTATGGGACATGTGAACCAAATGACTTGATGTTGTTGTATTACTGTATAGTACGCCTGGTCATGGTGGTCCGCTATGTGTGCATGCTTACGCTCCAGCCCATTACTGACACTTGTTTACAGGGGACAGGTGGCGGCTGTGGTGGAGGAGGTAGAGCCGCCGTCTAATGATCGCAAGGTCGGCGGTTCGAGCCCCGGCTGGCCACACGTCGAAGTGTCCTTGGGCAAGACACTGAACCCCAAATTGCTCCCAGTGAGCGGGCCGGCGCCTTGCATGGTAGCTTATCGCCATGGGTGTGTGAATGTGTGTGTGAATGGGTGAATGAGAGGCCGTTGTAAAGCGCTTTGGATAAAGGCGCTATATAAGTGCAGTCCATTGTTTAATGTTCTGCTGGAACAGAAAGCTGCATTAGAGAGTACGGTAAGTAAGTGATACAGACCAAAGGGAGTGTTGCAGAGGAGAGGAGGCGACATGCGCTTGCATTGAGAGAGAGTGCCGGAGAGAAAGTGAGAGGGACAATAGGGAGGCTGCACGATGTCAGGGATTAGGAGATGCTGATAAGTGTAAACAAAACAACATGTGACGCATGTGACGCATCATCTCAGGTAAGAGACGCTGCTGTTTCAGCCTGATGTCCCCTGTGTGCGGTCCATGCCAGGCTCGGTGTCCCCTCTGTACCGGCCTGTCCATCACCCTCAGGATCTGGGAAACAAATTAAATAAGCTTAGGAGCTGAGTGTGTAGCTCTCTACCTCATGGGAGCCTGAGCACGGCATAACGCACACACACACACACACACACACACACACAGACACACACACACACACACACACACACATACGGTACACACACACACACACGCATGCGCACGCACACACGCACACACACACACACACACACACACACACACACACACACACACACACACACACACACTAATCTCATCAGTTCCCACAGCAGCCCTGTTCTCTAAGGTGCTTAATGAACATCACAGTGCTAACTAGGCATTCATTTAAAGTCTCTATTCACCTCACACGTTCTGGGCATGCTATCTCATAATGCTAAAGGAAGACATAGCAATGCGTGGTGTTTAGTGGTGTTGTGACAGGGTTGTGAATATGGTGTAAAGCTAAAGGACCAACTGCTATTTTATCAAATTAAACACATCCAGCAAAAGGCATAGTCATTATTGTATATCTCAACATCTCTGCTTAGATGGCTTAGGTGCCTGTAAAGCTAAATGACGAACTAAATGACCAACTGCTATTTTATCTTTCT